>NC_044554.1:117812267-118145334 GCF_007565055.1 Rhinopithecus roxellana | reverse complement strand
AATTCTGCCTTCAACAACTAGGAGTAAAATATCCTGCGAAGCCAAATTTTAGTCTCGATACTGTCCCATCACCAGGAAAATAGTCATTTAGTCCCTATGTTTTGTTAAGGCACCTATTCTGTCTCCAATTAGAATAGTACTTAATTAGTAAGGGAATTTAATTAGTAAGAGGAGTAAAATCACATGGATGACTATGACTAATCCCAATCTCTTAGTTCCTCTGCTTCCATAGCTGGAGGTCATGCCTGCAACCATGGGCAGCACATTCAACAATGTACCAGTACCCAGGAACCATGGAGAAAAAACACGGGGGACACCCCCACTGTCTTCCCATTCACTCTGGGTCACAGTGAAAGGAAGAAGACTAAAGGGATGCCTTTTTCTCACTTCTCTTTCTAAATGGGTAACAGACCATCTTCAGCTTGCACCCCCCTCTGGAGTGCATTCTGAAACACAAGGACTCTTTGACCCTGAGACTTTGAACAAAAAGTAGTTCATTTTCTTTTGCACAAGGGCATGGCCTTCTTATGCTCTTGAACCAGCCTGGTCTTTGGAAGGGGGTCTTAATTTTAATATTATCCAACAATTAGATCTTTTCTGCAGACGGGAGGAAAATGGTCAAAGGTAACTTATGCACAGCTTTCTTTACCCTGCGAGACAACCCAGACCTTTGCAAGCACTGCACAATCAACCCAGCCCTTTTAGCAATCATATCTGACCAGACCAAATTGAATGATTCCTTAAGACTAGACAAGCAACTTCCAGGGAAACCATCTGAGGCAGCTATCGGGTATCCCAGCCGTTCCACTTCCCCTTATCTCGGGCCACTTCCAACCACACCACCAGCTCTTCTACCTCCACCATCTCCAAAATTTCCCATCCCCCCACCTTCTCTCTTACCCCTACATGAAATGCACAATGGAGGTGATGTCACTAGGGTTCAAGTTCCCTTCTCATTTCAGGACCTTGGGCAAGTAAAGGGAGACTTAGGCTAATTTCCTGATGACCCTAATAAATATGTAGAAGCCTTCCAGAATTTAATTCAGGTATTTAACCTCTCATGGAGGGATGTTATGCTGCTCCTAAGCCAAATCCTAACCACAACTGAGAAGCAAGCAGCTCTGAAGGCAGCAGAGAAATTCAGAGATGAGCAATATGTCTCCTATAGTAGGTCTAAAAGGAAAAGAAAAAATAGGGAAGGGAAACACCATTCCAATAGAAGCAGTTCCTCTTGACAATCCTAATTGGAATCCCACTGGTGCTACAGATGAATGGAAAAGAAAACATTTTTTAATGTACATATAGGAGGGCCTATAAAGAACTAGGGCCAAACCCCTTAAATACTCTAAACTGTCCACAAGAAGAGAATCCTGAAGCCTTTATGGAATGACTGAGAGAGGCACTAATAAAGCACACAACCCTATTCCCTGAGTCAGTGGAGGGACAACTCATCCTAAAATACAATTTTATTACACAGGCAGCTCCCGATATTAAAAGGAAACTGCAGAAGCAGGGTATAGGACCAGATAGTACCTTAGAGAACCCTCTGAAGGTGACCACCTCAGTCTTTTATAATAGGGACCAGGAGGAGAACCAGGAGAAAGAGAGGAAGAAAAGGGAAGAACAGAGGCTCTAGTAGCTGCTTTGAAGCCTGGCAAAGTCCAGGATCCCAAGGTGCATCCACTATTTGCTATGAGTGTGGCAAGTCAGGGCACTTTAAGAAGGAGTGCCCAGGCAGCAAGAAGAAACTACCATGACCCTGTTCAGCATGTGGCAGGGACCACGGGAATTCGGACTGCCCTTGAAGATGAAGGTCACTGGGTTCAGAACCAGTCTCACAGATGGCCCAACAAGACTGATGGGTCCCAGGGTTCAAACCTCTGGCTTCAGTGGCTCAAACTGCCATTACAAGCACTTGGAGCCGAGATGATTCTAGAAATTGAAGGAATGAAGGTAGATCTCCTTCTGACACTGGAGTCAGACCTCTCTCCTTTCTTCTCTAATTAGGCCTCCCTACTCTTATAACACAACCATCAGGGGCTTCTAAAAAAAACTCTAATTTGATATTTTTCTCAACTCCTTAAGTGCGCATGATGGGAAACCTATGTTTACACATGCCATTTTCAATCATGCCAGAAAGCCCCACTCATTTATTAGGTAGAGATGTTTTAGCTTGCATGGGGGCCAGCATCCTTATAGCCCCAGGACAATCACTTTGTCTCCCACTGGTAGAAGCTAATATCAGTCCATAAGTGTGGGTAACCAAGGGAAAATCGGTCAAGCTTTAACCACTCTGCCCAGTTTCAGATATATCTTAAGGATCCCACTTCTTTCCTAACCAGGAGCAATATTCCCTAAACCCAGAGGCTAGGAAAGGGCTAGAAGCTATTATTAATAACTCTGAAGATGGCAGGGTGCACCTCAACCTGTACCAGCCCCTGCCAACACCTAATATTAGGAATGCAACACCCAATGGGGAATAAAGAGTAGTTCAGGGATCTCTGCCCTCTTTAATGAGGCCAAAGTCCCAATCCATCCAGTAGTACCTAATCTCCATACCTTGCTGACCCCAAATGCCAGAGGGGAACTAATGGTTTACAGTCCTAGATTTAAAGAATGCCTTTCTTCTTTATACCCTACATCCTTACTCTCAATACCTGTTTTGCCTTCAAAGATCCCTTCTGACCAAACCATCCAGTTAACATAGATGGTAGCTGCCTCAGGATTTTTAGATATCCCTCATTTATCTGGACAGGCATTATCAAAAGACCTCACTGAGTTTTTCCCATCTTCAGGTCAAGATTTTGGCAGTATGTGGATGATATACTGCTCTGAACCTCAACTGAGGAAGCTTCTCAGCAAGGCAACTGAAGCTCTTTTTTAATTTATTAGCTGATAGAAGATATAAGGTTTCAAAATCTAAGGCCCAGCTTTGCAAAACCTCAGTGAAGTATCTGGGTTTACTGCTGTCCAAAGGGACCAAAGCATTAGAGGTAAGAAAGGATTAAGCCCATTTCTCCTCCCCCTTCCTAAACCCTCAGGCAACTAGAGGATTTTTGGGCATTACAGAATTTTGCAAGGCCTGAGTACAGTGAGATAGCTCATTCTCTGTATCACCTCATAAGAGAAACTACCAATCAGCTTAAAACTCATCTCCTAACCTGGGAACCTGAAACTCAAAGGCCTTTAACCAGCTACAGCAGGCCCTCCTTAAGGCACCAGCTCTCAGCCTTCCCATAGGAAGGGCCTTCAATCTATATGTATCAGAAAGGAAGGAGATGGCCCTGGGAGTCTTAACACAGGCCTGAGGAACAACTTCAACAGCCAGTGGTTATTTGAGTAAGGAACTTGATTTGGGTGGCTAAAGGATGGCCAGCATGCCTCTGAGCCATTGCCCCGGTGTGCCCTAACTAGTCCCAGAAACCTCCAAATTAAACTTGGGAATGACTTGACTGTTTCAACCCCACATAATACTGGTGGGTTTACTGTCCCTCTAAGGAAAGCCTTTGGTTAACAGACAGCAGTTTCCTTTCCTTAATATGAAGCCTCTACTGTTAGAGGTTCCATCATCCAGTTAAAACATTTTCTCTCAACTGAAACCCAACACTTTCCTCCCCGAAGGAGCTGGGAACCTAGAATGTGACTGTGAACAAGGTTTGGTACAGACCTATTGCAGCAGGGGAGATCTCATGTAAACTCCCTAGAAAATCCAGATTGGACCCTCTTCATGGGTGGAAGCTTCCTTTGTAGAGCAGGAATCCATAAGGGCCAGATATGCAGTAGCCACTCTGAATGATGTTACTGAAAGTACATCTGTCTCTTCTCCAGGCACAAGTTCTCACTAACTGAACTGATAGCTCTTACAAGAGCACTTGAGTTAAGCAAGGAAAAGGTAGCTAACATTCACACTGACCTCAGTATGCTTTCCCTAGTTCTCTCACGATCATCGCTACCATTTGGAAGGAAAGGTACTTTCTTACCACCAATGGATCTTCTATTGAATACCATAAGGAAATTAACAAGTTATTACCATCAGTTTTCCCTCCATGAGAGGTAGCAGTGATGCATTGTAAAGGACACCAGAAGGGTGTAGATGAAATAGCCTAAGGAAACAAGCTAGCTGATCAGGCAGCCAAGTCAGCAGCAAGAAGTCTCATGACATCAACACACTTCAAGCCCCTCTACTCTGGCATGGCTCCATAAGAGAAATCCAGCCTCAGTATTCCCCTGCAGAAATAGAATGGACACTTCTCGAGGGTACACCTTCCAGCCCTCAGAATGGCTGCAGTCAGATGATGGCAAGGTCCACTTGCCAGCCTCCAGTCAGTGGAAAGTCTTTAAATTCCTTCACCAAGCTTTTCACTTGGGAAAGGGTAAAACTTATCAATGTGCCCAAAGATTGTTTTCAGGAGAGAACTTCTTAAGAACAGTAAAACATTTTCAAACTTACAGACAAATGGAAAGTTTGGCACTACAAATACTTCAACCTCTTTCCATTTTCCACATGTATTTTTCCATACGTGGTTTCCCTATCTATCCTTCTCTCTCTCTCTGTCTCTGTCTCACTCAAAACATGTCTGAATATTTGAAGTTGCAAATACCTAGAAATTTACCCCATATACTTCAGTGTTCATTTTTCAACAAGGATTTTCCCCAACGTGCTTAACAAAAATATCATCAATGAAATGTAGTTAATGTTAATATAATTATCTAATATGCAGTTCATATAGAATTTTCCAAAATGTCTCAAAATATGCCCCAATGAGTTGTGAATATAGACACATGAGTGTATGTGTGAGTGTGTGTGATTGTGTGTAATGTGTATATACTCAAGAATGAAGCATTTCATGTGGTTAAGTTTTATATTTAATTCAAACACCACTTCAAGATTTTATGTGTAGATAAATCATAACAATTAGAATACAATAATTTCATAATAATTTTAAATTAGTGATCAAAAGGCTATTTAAATAAAATATTGAAATTCTTCAAGACGTACAATAAGAAGTGTTAGAGTAAGTGTTACTTCTTTTTTTTTTTTTTCTTTTTTTTTTTTTTTTTTTTATTTATTTTTTTTTTTTATTATACTTTAAGTTCTAGGGTACATGTGCATAACGTGCAGGTTTGTAGATCACGAAATCTCAATCGCTCTACCCACTTACTGTCTTTTTTTTTTTCTATCCGTTTTATTTTCAAAATATTTTGAGTTTTTTGTTTTGCTGTTCATCAGGCTCTAAGTTCATTCTGATTTCCAAAGTCAAAAGTTGAGGCTACATTTCAGGTATCTGTGAACTAATTAATTGCACTGATCACCAATTATTGAGTAATGTCAGGATTCTAATACCTAGACCAAAAAAAATCTGTTATTAGATAACTTGTAAAACATTTTGGATTCGGAAATATTAACTCTTCTTCCCAAAATGCTTTAATAGAGTGTTTAAAAAGTAGCAACATGGACTAATTTGAAGCTTACATCTTGCCTTCTCCTCCAATAACATTTTAGACCAAAATCTTTCAAAGGAAAACTGAAGGATTATATTAAAAGTTTTACTCTCCAAACTGCATAACTGATCATAAGAAAATTATGTAAACACTCTATATGTTTTGTTGTGAAGTTTGAAATAATTTGAAAGTGAAAACATAATGCTATATAAATATTAAAAATATTTGCCTTTTACATAGAGAAATTGTTATGAAATTGGTGAGATTGTACAACATATATCTGACAATTACCTTCTAGTTCAAGGATACTGCAAAAGAAGAATAATTATGTTTCCTTTGTTGGATTTTTCTCTAGAGGAAGGGCAAGTGGCTATTCCTTGAAGGAAGCAGATGCTTAAATTTAATTTTGTGGATGGTATGTTTAACATTCAATTGAACAATAGTTTTACAAAAAAACAGCTTCCATATGCTCATTTTCTCTTTAAAAGGGATTCTACAACTTCCAGTGTGCCTACAAACAAAGGCAACGTAGCATATCCTGCTTTTCACCAAGCAGAAGAAATATCAGAGTTGACTGCTGTGAAATCAAAACCCTGTATTTGAATTTTTTAGGAGGAAAGGGGATTATGTCTGTAGTCACCACTGTTGCCCTTTGTCTCAGCAAGGGAAATAAAGAATTTAAAGTGAAAAACAAGGAGGAAAAAAAAAAAAAAAAAAAAAAAAAAAAAAAAAAAAAAAAAAAAAAAAAAAAAAAAAAAAAAAAAAAAGAACAGTAAAACAGGTTGTTAATGCTTGTGAAGTCTGTCTTAAAAGTAATCATGTGAACAGACAGTCCCTTCCTCCTCAAATCCAAAGGATAGGATGCTTTCCAGGGGAGGACTGGTAGACTTCACCGACATGCCAAAATGAAGGACATTCAATACCTCCTGGTATGGGTATATACATTCACTAACTGGCTAGAAGCATTTCCATGACATACAGAAAAGGCCTCCGAGGTAGTAAAGATGTTAGTTAGTGAAATTATTCCCTGTGTTGGTCTACTTAAGTGCCTCCAAAGTGAAATGGCCCCTCATTTGAGGCAGCCATCACATAGGAAGCCTCAAAGGCACTAGGTATACAGTATCATCTCCATTGAGTTTGGAGACCCCAGTCCTCAGGAAAACTGCAGAAGACAGATGATGTCATCAAAAGACACCTCAGGAAACTCTCCCAAGAAATTCACCATCCTTGGGTTACTCTTCTTCCTATGGCTTTACTGCAGGTAAGAAACACCCCTTCAAAGTTAGGTCTAAGCCCTTTTGAGATGCTGTGTGGATGGCCTTTTCTCACCAATGATTTCTTATTAGACCAAGAGAGCTCTGAATTGGTCAAGCATGTAACCACTCTGGCTCGTTTTCAACAGGAAATAACTCAAGTAGCAGAAACCCAACCCAAAGAAGTAGGACCACCTTTATTTAACCCAGGATATTTGGTATTGGTAAAGTCTCTACATTCTCTCTCTTCTTCTCTAAGCCCAAGCAGGGAATGGCCTTACATCATTCTCCTTTCAATGCCCTCGGCAGTAAAAGTTACAAGTATTGATTCCTGGATACATCACATCCAAGTTAAAGCCTGAAAAGCTGAGAGAGCAATCCCTGGCAGCCCAGAGGAATGTCTTGGATACCAATGTGAGGAAATAAGAGACCTTAAGCTGAAAATCAAAAGAGATAAGTAAATGAGCAAGGGCTCCTCATCTTACTCAGTTCCACCTCTACCATTCAGTCATCCAGTCTTTGTACAACTGGTTAGCTCCATTATTAAGCCCCCTCTTGCTCATGTGTTTTATATTAATTTTTGGACCTTGTCTACTCAATACTATAACTCGAATTGTTTCCTCTCACCTAGAAGCAATCAAACTCCAAATGGTGCTACAGACTTAACCACACATAACACGCCTTTCTTCCAAGGACACTTAGATCAACCCCAGGAGGACCTCTAGTTGTTGTTCCCCACGCAACACCCCTTTTCAGCAGGAAGCAGCCAGAAAGAGTTGTCACCCAATACCCTCTAACAGCAGTTAGGGTTACCACTCCTGAGTGGGGGAATGATATCGAAGTTGATATGGTTTGGCTGTATCTATACCCATATCTCATCTTGAATTCCCACCTGTTGTGGGAGGCACCCAGTGGGAAGTAACTGAATCATGGGGGCAGGTCTTTTCCATGCTGTTCTCATGATAATGAATATGTCTAACGAGATCTGATGGTTATAAAAAAGGGAGTTTACCTGCACAAGAGCTCCTGTCTTTGCCCGCTGCCATCCACTTAAGATGTGACTTGCTCCTCCTTGCTTTCTGCCATGATTGTGAGGCATCCCCAGCCACATGAAACTGTAATTCTAATTAAACCTCTTTCTTTTGTGAATTGCCCAGTCTCGGGTATGTCTTTATCAGTAGTGTGAAAACAGACTAACACAGGAGTTAAGAAGAAATCACTTAGGCAGATAGTAAGGGTGTGGGAGTCCTCAATAAGGCTTTTATTTTTAATGGAAAGCAGCCTCAAATCATTTTCTAACAAAGAGCAGCCTGTAACTTCTAGCTGCAGACATAGACAAGCAAGATGGGAGCTTGCACCGGTGAATGCTGACAGGAACTAGGGACTAGACGTTTTCAAGATGGTGGCTTCATCTTCCCTTCTCTGCCAGTCACATGTACAGTAAGAAGCAGACAAGATGGAGCTGGCCAAGGGGGAAGTTCATTTGCATAATAAGATTAGGGTGGAGAGACCAGCCTTCCCCATGCACTATGTAAATGTCATACTTGATTAAGCCAATCTGTGAGCCCTGCATAAATCAGACACCACCTCCTCAAGCCAGACTGTAAAATCCAGCACATCTGCCGCCACCCAGTCTTTTTCACTCAGAAGGCCCCTCTCTCTAGAGAGAGAACTGTTTTTCTTTTGCTTTTCTTCTGCCTATTAAACCTCTGCTCCTAAGCTCCTCATGAGTGTTTGTGTCCTAAATTTTCCTGGCACAAGATGACAAACCCTGGGTATATACCCTAAACAAAGTAGCCACTTCAATACTGAAGAGGAAATAGACCAGAAAATTGCCCAAGACTATATAGTTAGTAAATGGAAGTGCCACTACTGCAGGAACATACCAGGAAAGCCAAGAGAATCAACAAACCTTTTGAAGGAGGTGGATTGCTGCTGCAGGCTCCATCAAAGAGCCAAGGAACTGTGAATCTGCCTGCTTTCTCCACAAGGAGGCTTGTGGTCTAGGGCAAGTTCTCAGCTGGGGTTACTGGCTGCCTGGAAATAGACTCAATACTGTTGTGGGAGCACGTTGGGAGTGAGACCAGCCTTTAGGACTGGAGGCTACATGGGAGGGGGTGAAGCCGAAGCCTGCTGGTTTTTCCCCACTTCCTTGGCAACCTGTATTACTCAGCAGAGGCAGCCAAAATCCCCCTGGCAATATAACTCTATTGGAATGGGAACCACATGGCCAACTCCCACAGTAGCTACAGCAAGCCCCACCCAAGGAGAGGCTGAGCTCAGACATGCCTATCCCTGCCCTCACCAGGTGGTCTTTCTCTACATGCCATGGTAGCTGAAGACAAAGGTCATAATCTCTTGAGAACTCTATGACCCTGCCCACTGCCAGAGAAAACTGAATACTTAACCAGGTGTCCATAGGGGAAGGCTGAATCTTCCCTTAGGACCACAGCTGATGCTCTCTTGAAAGCATGACCTCCTGGCTGTAGGCCAACTAATGGAAAACCAGCACACTTAACAAAAACACAAACGAGTACCCTCATAGAGTCCACTTCACCCCCATGCTACTTCCACCAGAGTAGGTGCTGGTATCCATGGCTGTAAGACCTGAAGATGGATCACATCATGGGACTCCTCGCAGACACCCTCAAGTACTAGCCCAGAGCCCGGTAGCTTCACTGGGTAGCTAGATCAAGAAGAGCAAAAACAATTACTACAGTTTGGCTCTCAGAAAGCCCCATTCCTAGAGGAAGGGGAGAACACTACATCATAAGAGCACCCTGTTGTGGGACAAAAGAATCTGAACAGCAGTCTTTGAATCCCAGATCTTCCCTCTGACATCGTCTACCCAAATGAGAGGGAACTAGAACAACAGTTCTAGTACTATGACAAAAGAATGTTCTTTAATACTCCCAAAAGATCGTACCAGCTAACTAGCAATGGATCCAAACCAAGAAGAAATCTCTGAATTGCCAAACAAAAGAATTTAGGAGGTTGATTAATAAGCTATCAAGGAGGCACCAGAGAAAGGTGAAGTCAAACTTAAAGAAGTCAAAAACATGATACAGGATATGAAAGAAAAATTCTTCAGTGAAATAGATAGCACAAATTAAAAAAATCACAACTTCTGGAAATCAAGAATACACTTATAGAAGTGCAAAATGCACTGGAAAATCTCAGCAACAGAATTGAACAAGCAGAAGAAAGAACTTCAGAACTCGAAGACAAGGTTTTCAAATTAACCCGATCCATTAAAGACAGAAAAAAAAAATTTTTTTTAATGAAGAAAGCCTCGAAGAAGTTTAGGACTATGGTAAGCACCCAAACCTAAGAATAATTGGTGTTCCCGAGAAAGAAGAGAAATCTCAAAGTTTGAAAGACATATTTGGGGGAATAATCACGGAAAGCTTCCCTGGCCTTGCTGGAGATCTAGACATCTAAATACTAGAAGTTTAAGAACACCTGTGAAATTTGTCACAAAAATGTAATTGACTAGGCACATAATCATCAAGTTATCTAAAGTCAAGACAAGGAAAATAATCTTAAGAGCTGTGAGGCAAAAACATCAGGTAACCTACAAAGGAAAACCTATCTGATTAACTGTAAATTTCTCAGCAGAAACCCTACAAGCCCGAAGGGATTAGGGTCCTATTTTTAGCCTCTGTAAACAAAACAATTATCAGCCAACAATTATGTATCCAGCAAAACTAAGATTCACAAATGAAGGAAAGATACAGTCTTTTCCAGACAAAGAAATGCTGAGAGAATTTTCCACTACCAAGCTAGCACTACAAGAACTGTTAAAAGCAGCTCTAAATCTTTAAACAAATCCATGAAATACACCAAAACAGAACATCCTTAAAGCATAAATCTCACAGGATCTATATAACAACAACAACAAAACAAACAAGGTATTCAGGCAACAAATAGCACAATGAATGGAATAGTGCCTCAGATATCCATACTAACATTGAATGTAAATGGTCTAAATGCTCCACTTGAAAGATACAGAAGTGCAGAAAGGATAAAAACTCACCAAATTTCTGCTGTCTTCGGAATACTCACCTAACACCTAAGGACTCACATAAACTTAAGGTAAAGAATTAGAAAAAGATATTCCATGCAAATGGACACCAAAAGTGTTTAGCAGTAGTTATTCTCAGAGAAAAACAAACTTTAAAGCAACAGCAGTTTAAAAAGACCTAGAGCAACAAGGAATATTATATAATATTAAAAGAACTAGTCCAACAGGAAAATATCACAATTCTAAATATATATGACTGCAACACTGAGGCTCCCAAACTTATAAAACAATCACTACTAGATCTAAGAAATGAGATCCACAGCAACATAATAATAGTGATGGACTTTAATACTCCACTGACAGCACTAGACCAGTCATCAAGAAAGAAAGTCAACAAAGAAACAATGGACTTAAACTATATGCTACAACAAATGGATTTAGCAGATATTTACAGAACATTCTACCCAACAACTACAGAATATACATTCTATTCAGCAGCACATGGAACATTCTCCAAGATAAACCATATAATAGTCTATCCCCAATTAAGTCTCAGTAAATTTAAGAATATCAAATTATATCAAGTACTCTCTCTGATTGCAGAGGAATAAAATTGGAAATCAACTCCAAAAGGAACTCTTGAAACCATGCAAATAAATAGAAATAAAATAACCTGCTTCTGAATCATCATTGGGTCAACAATAAAATCCAGATGGAAATAAAAAACTTATTTGAACTGAATAATAGTGTCACAACCTATCAAAACCTCTGGGATACAGCAAAAGTGGTACTAAGAGGAAGTTCCTAGTGTTAAATGCCTACATCAAAAAGTCTGAAAGAGCACAAATAGACAATCTAAGGTCACACCTCATTGCACTGGAGAAACAACAATCCAAACCCAAACCCAGCAGAAAAAAATAAATAATGGAAAACATAGCAGAACTAAATGAAATTGAAACAAAACAATACAAAAGATAAATGAAACAAAAAGCTGGTTCTTTGAAAAGATAAATAAAATTTATAGACCATTAGTGAGATTAACCAAGAAAAGAAGAGGGAAGATCCAAATAAGCTCCATTAGAAACAAAACAAGAGCTATTACAACTGATACCACAGAAATACATACGATCAATCAAGGCTACTATGGACACCTTGATAGACATAAACTAGAAAACCTAGAGGAGATGGATAAATTCCTGGAAATATATAATCCTCCTACATTAAACCAGGAAAATATGGAATCTCTGAACATACCAATAACAAGCAGTGAGATTGAAATGGTGATTTTAAAAATTGCCAGCAAAAAGCAAGTCCAGGACCAGCCAGATTCAGAACTGAATTCTATCAGACATTTAAGGAAGAATTGGTAACAATCCTTTTGACATTATTCCACAAGACAGAGAAAGAGGAAATACTCCCTAAATAATTCTATGAAGCCATTCTACGTAAAGTCTATGAAGAGAGATAATTTTTTTTGGTCTACCTATACGTTATTAGTTTCTGGCATTAAAAATGGCATTCAGAACATTTGTTAACTTAATATTGGCTATTATTGAGGCTATTAATATTGTGTTTCCTGAACTATGAATTACTAGGTTAATATCAACTGTTATGATTAGTAATAACAAATACATTATTTATCTATTGCTGCATAACAAACTACCCCAAAACTTAGTGGGATCAAACAGCAATTATTCAGTATTTCAGAGTTTCTATGGGTCAGAAACCTGGGCAGTGCTCAGCTGAATGCCTCCATCTCGAGTTCTCTCACAAGCTGCAATGAAGATGTTACCCAGGGCTGCAGTCTCATCTGAAAGCTCGAATGGGGAGGATCTACTTCCAAGATCAATTTTTTTGGTTTCTGACAAGATTCAGTTCCTCATGGATTATACGAATAAAGGCCTCCTGTCCTCGCTGGTTGTTAAGTAGAGGCCTTTCTCAGTTTTTTGACACACAGGCTTCTCCATAAGGCAGCTCACAACATGGTAACTGGCTTCTACCAGAGAGAGTAAGAGAGCAAGAGAGATGAGTATATGTCAGTGTTGGCCCATAACCAAATCTCACAGTGATGTTTTTGGTGAATTTTGCTCGTATTTGAGTAGGATGAGAAATAATGTCTATTTTAGGGAGTTTTTGTGAAGATAATATATTTGTGATTCTATTTGTTAGAAATAAGTTACTAGGTCCAACTTTCACCCAAAGGTAGGGTTTTACACAAGGGCATGAATACCAGGAGGCAGGAATTATTGGAAGCCATCTTAGAGCTGCTTACCATGACAATTTTGATGACTGTTCCTATGCCTAATACTATGAAAACAATTACTTTATCAGTACTACTTTGGATACAATAAACATTCATTCATGTGTGTAACAAAGTTAAATATAATGCACAAAACAGAATTAAACACTATTTCATGGCACAGGTCATCCACTGTCCCACTTGAATCTATCAGAAAAAATCTATAATATTCCCTCTTACACAAAAACAGTATTGCAAATGTGGATTGAGATGTGGTTAAAAAAAAATTGGTTTGCTGGATTTTTAATTAAACTATGTTATGAATTAATAGTCTGAGAACATTTCTTACCATTTGTTCTACTGGGTTAATATCTAACATCTTAATCTACACTATACAAATGTATGATACACCCTTATGTGTTGACTGATCATCATCAGGTATTCTGCACTTTTACAATGTTGCCTGACACAATGTGTTTTTACAAAGTAAATGAAACAACCTAAGTCAAAGGTTTGGAGAAGGGCAGAGTTAGGAATGAACTCAAATCATAATTCTCACTTCCTTCTGTGGTTATTTGTCATAACATAGTGAATTACCTAGTGCCACTTTTAATAAAATATTTCTATACTGTACTGTGCAATCTGTGTACAGATGTGATTTTGATGAATAAATTCACTAATTCAATGAATATTTAATTTGTGCCACTAATATAAAAGGCACCTTGCTAGACATTAGCAATACAGATCACAACAAGATAAACAGGTTTTCTTCCCTTTGAGAGTGTGCATACTAATGAAGGAGGCATATATCAAACAATTATCATATAAAATGGTATTAAGTGGCATGAAGAATAAGTACAAGGTGTCTATTAGTCAGCTTGGGCTCCCATAACAAAGTATTGGCTGGGCACGGTGGCTCACGCCTGTAATCCCAGCACTTTGGGAGTCCAAGGAGGGCAGATCATGAGGTCAAGAGATTGAGACCATCCTGGCCCACATGGCAAAATCCCATGTCTACTAAAAAATACAAAAATTAGCTGGGCGTGGTGGCATGCACCTGTGGTCCCATCTACTCGGGAGGCTGAGGCAGGAGAATTACTTGAACCCCGGAGGCAGAGGTTGCAGTAAGCAGAGATGGCACCACTGCACTCCAGCCTGGCAATAGAGCAAGACTCCATCTCAAAAAAAAAAAAAAAAAAAAAAAAAATATTGACATCGAGAGGTGGTTTAAACAACAGAAATTTATTTACTCACTGTTATGGAGGCTAGAAGCCTAAGATCAGGGTGCCCCAGTATGGCGGGACTCTGGTGAGGGATCTCTTCCTGGCTGGTAGATGGCCACCTTCTTGGTGCATCCTCACATAACAGAGAGAGAAGAAGACTGATCTCACTTCCTCTTCCTATAAGGTCATTAAGCCTATCCGATTAGAACCTTACCCTCATGACCCCGTTTAGCTTTGACTGCCTACTAAAATTCCTCTCTATACACAGTCATATTGGGAGTTAGGGCTTTGGTATATGAATTTTGGGGGTACAAAATGCAACCCACAGCAGGGTGCTATGAAACTAAATAATAAAATCATATAATTTAGCATGGGGTAGAAGAGGATGATTAATGAATTTTGAGCTCAGCTATGAAAATTGACAAAGTATGGATAGAAAAATATCTGAGTAGAGGAAAGAGCATGTGTGTGGGGTGCGGGCCCTCAAGAGAAAGGGTAACCTCAGGCTCAAAGACATGCCAATAGGGCCAGTAAGCTTAGGTCACTTAGAATAAAAAAAAGTGGAATGACAAGTGCCTATGAAGACAGTAAGAACCAGAGCAGGCAAGGTCTTGCAGGCAGGTTAAGGATTTGAGAGTTTTTCTCAACAGCATCAGGAAAAGGTGTCAGCAAGGAACTGATATTATCAGACTTGGGTTTTACAAAGATGGCTGTGCTGTAACATTGAGAACAGACAGGAAGGGGGTTGGGTCAATAAGAGGCAAATGGTCAAGAGATTTTTTTTTTCCTGACAATTAGACAGATCTCATTCAATGGATACCTAGGAGATAAAATTTACTAAATATAGGGGGGGATGAGTTGGGGGGAAATGGAGGTATTATGAATGGCCTCCATTTCTCTTAGTAGATTGCTTAATATAGGAAACTAGCAATGAGGAATAAGTTACAAAACTTGTAAATTTGAAGGATTTATAAGAAATCTGGGTGGAGATAAACGTTAGAGTCTTAAATATAGGTCTATGCTCAGAAAAGAAGTTCACAGAAGAGCTGTAATTTGAGTCATAGCACTTATTTAATTTTAACTACCCAAGAAAACAAAATCAGCTAGGAAAAAGTGTCCGGAGCCGTGAGGCCCGGAAATTGCCACGGCCTCTGTTGCTTAAGCTCCACATTGTGGAGACAAGATGGCGCACTTCCTGGTTCTTCATCATTAACTTTACCCGCGCGCGCGAACTTTTCCCGCCCGCGCTTAGTTAACCTCCCATGCCCGGGAAAGACTAAGTCTACCGAGCATGCGCCTGGTGACGTCTCTCATTATTCTCCTCCCCGCCTGCTCTGAGCCCTTCCTCTTCCCTGCCAGCCTATATAAGGCATTGCACCACCGCCATTAAACGAGACTTGATCAGGATACTGTCTTGTCTCCATTTCTTGTGTCTCTTGTCTCTCTAAATTCCCACCCCCTCCTCCAAGGTCTGTGTTAATGATCCTGCTGGACGGGACAAAAAAGTATACAGTGAAAAGAGAAGGCCCAGGATGGAGCTTGAGTTTCTCCAACCTATAATTGATAAACAGAAGAGGAATAACTGGCAAAGTAGGTAGGATAGGAGAAGATGGATAATCCAAGTCATGGGATGTCCCAGACACCAAAGGAAGAGTGTGTTTCAGAAGGAAGGTATAATTGATAGTGTTGAATGCAGCTCCTACTGCCATTCTCTCCAATAAGAATAATAGTACGTCTTTTTTTTGCATTTAGGTATGAATGCATGTATGTATGTGTGCATTTATTGCACTCTTTGTACCAATATTTACTGAATGTTTACTTTGTCAGTCATTGGAGAAAGAACAGTGAGCAAAACAGACACTGTGATAGAACTTACATGGTCTTTGCTCCAGAAATAAATTAAGAATCTCATGTAATCCCAGTAACCCTAGAGATGTAAGTAATATTTCCTATAATTAATGATGCAAAAAGACTTTTCTCCTGTATCTCTTAGAGCTAACTATTTCCACTGACTTTGTGTACAGAAGGAATAAATGTCTCTAAGCTCACAGTCAAGAATATAAAAATATCAAGTTTTCTAATTTAGGAAACAGTTTGACTGAAATACGAGTCCCTGAAGGTACTAGGAAATGATGTTCAGGCAAGCATCTGAAGAAAGGAAGAGCTAGACATCCCACACAAGACAGAAAGGATAGGAAGATTTCCACTGATGCATACCAATGTGGGAACGGAAAGTCCTCTGTATCCTCAAACTCTTTTCTGATCATTCCCTTAACCTTTTGCTCTTCTACCTGACAATGCTGCTTTCCTTTCCCAGGTTTTCTATTCTACTCATGGGCCTTGAAGAGGCGTGTCTATCCTTTCTGTGCCTTATTTCTACTTTAAGAACATTCTTATCTTCTGTTTGAATTTGTCTTTAGACTCTACCTCCTACCATCCCATTTTGCTACAATCTTCTCCAGAACTCCTGGGAGCACATGCCCTCATTTTTTGAATAATTTAGCTTGTGACCCCCGTCACTTCATCCAATACTACTCATGTCATAATGACTGGTAACTTCAGTATTCATGAAGTGTTTTCTTCTAATATCCCAGCCTTTCATTTTTTTAAACTTCCACTCCTCCAATAAATCTGTCTTCCATTATTTTGTGGTGGTTGTTGTTAATTTTTTTTACACGTTCATAACAATGATCATTCCCTAAGTCTCCTAATCTTAATTTCAATCCTTTCTCTTTCCAACTGCCCCCTAGCTTTCTGGGTGACCCATTCCTTACTACAACTCTAATAATTTTTCAACACCTTGAGACTCCACAATACATTGATCCTACCACCATTTCATTGTCATATACTCTTTTGTCTTCTCACATCCTTCCTTGCCAAATTTAAATCTCATTATCTCTCATTATAACAATTTCCCTGTAGCACTCTGAACTTAATTACCCCATCTCTCTTCTTCAAACTTGCCTGAATAACTCCCCACTTGGTTAAATCCAACTCTCCATTTACATTCTCTCTGCTTCTATAGCTCTGGATGTAGCTAGAAAATAAAACCATACAGTCATGTGTATTAGTCCATTTTCATGCTGCTGATAAAGACATACCTGAGACTGGGCAATTTACAAAAGAAAGAGGTTTATTGGACTTACAGTTCCACATGGCTGGGGAGGTCTCACAATCATGGCTGAATGCAAGGAGGACCAAGTCACATCTTATGTGGATGGCACCAGGCAAAGAGAGAGAACTTGTGCAGAGAAACTCCCATTTTAAAAACCATCAGATCTCGTGAGACCCATTCACGATCGCGAGACCAGCACAGGAAAGATCTGCCCCCATGATTCAATCATCTCCCACTGGGTTCCTCCCACAGCAGGTGAGAATTATTGGAGCTACAAGATGAGATTTGGGTGGGGACACAGAGCCAAACCATATCACCATGCAAAACTATTAAGGGTAACTTAAGAGCAATTGGGTCCTCTGTGCTCCAAAAATCTGATCACATCTACTTAATCTACTCATTCTTCTACTCTTCTACACAAATATTTCAAACTTTTTATTTTTCACAAAAGTTCAATAACCCTTTCCCTACCCTCACTATAATCTGATTCCTTGCTGTTTACTTTTCCAAGAAAATAAAAGCAATCAGAAGATAGCTTTCAGAAGTTTAGCTATTAAATTCTGTATCTTTATTCTGTACACAATATTCTACACCACACAATATTCTGTACCTTTATTCTTTGCCTTTTTTTCCTATTACTCTGAATCTACAGTTTTATCTAAGCCCAATCCCTCCATTTAAGCACTGTATCTCTACTGATCCCACTCACTCACAGAAGCTGGTTCGTCAGAATCTTCCCTCTTCCACATCAATAATTTTTCTTTCTATTGGAACAACCTCATCAGTATACAAACATGTCATTATTTATTCCTTCTTAAAAACTCTCTTGACCCTATTCCTTCCTCTATTTACCACCCCTTTACCCTGTTCCCCTTTATAGCAAAACCCTAAAAAGACAGCTGCTCTCTGTGATTCATGGTCTCCTTTTCTCTCTTGATGGAATACCATTTGATTTTTACCTCTATTCTCCACCAAAATTTATTTCATTAAGGTCAGCAATAACTTCTATGTTTCTAAATTCAATGGTCAAGTGTCAGTCTTCTTTCTAGTTTTCTAGTTGGTCCCTAAGCTATAGTTGACACAATTGATCATTCCCTTTCAGTTGAAAATTGGCTCCCTGAAGGCTTCCTTCACTTGGCTTCCAGGACATTCCATTCTCCTGGTTTTCCTCCCACTTCCCAATCTTCTTTTGCCAGTTTTCTTTCATCTGTGCAACCCTTCATCTTGCCTATAACTTAGAACTACATCAGGGGCATTTATTTATTTATTTATTTATTTATTTATTTATTTATTTAGAGAGGGAGTCTAGCTCTGTCACCCAGGTTGGAGTGCAGTGGTGTAATCTTGGCTCATGGCAATCTCCGCCTCCTGCGTTTAAGCAACTCTCCTGCCTCAACCTCTCTAGTAGCTGGGATTACAGGCACTTACCACCTGGCTAATTTTTTGTATTTTTGGTAGAGATGGAGCTTCACCATGTTGGCTAGGCTGGTCTCGAACTCCTCACCTCAGGTGATCTGCCCACCTTGGCTTCCCAAAGTGCTGGGATTACACATGTGAGCCACTGTGCTCGGCCAAGTACTTTGGGAGGCCAAGGCAGGCAGAACATGAGCTCAGGAGATCGAAACCATCCTGGCTAACACGGTGAAACCCCATCTCTACTAAAAACACAAAAAATCAGCTGGGTCTGGTGGCGGGTGCCTGTAGTCCCAGCTACTTGGGAGGCTGAGGCAGGAGAATTGCTTGAACCCAGGAGGCAGAGGCTGCAGTGAGCAGAACTCCTGCCACTGCACTCTAGCCTGGGTAACAGAGTGAGATTTCATCTCAAAAACAAACAAACAAACAACAACAACAACAAATCCAAATACTCAGTCTGTACCCCAAAGTGCACAATTAAATCCAATGAGTGGGATGCCAGCATTAGTATTTTTTAAGGGTCTTCAGTAATTTCTGATGTACATCTTAAGTTGAGAAATGTTACCTGAAATTTTGTAGTATACCAGGGCACACTTAGGCCTTCTCTTTAACAATGATGATGCCTTTAGTGATCTCAAAGTTTTACTGCTTTAAATATTTCCTGTGTCCCCAAGACTATTAATCTATATCTGCAACCTAGATTTCTCCCCTGAAATCCCCCTGAAACCCAACTAAAAACTCAATCAGATACTATCTCAAATTCAGTGTTATAAAACTGAACTATTGACCTTATCCCAAATTTGTTCCTCCATTCTGTCCCCTGACAGTAATTGGCAACTCCATTCTTCAAAAAATCAGAATATAAAAAATACATCTCACATGTAATCTATCAGAAAATCATGTTGATTCTCTTTTTAAAATATATCCAGAACTCCACCTCTTCCTGTCACCTCCACTACTACCACCCATGTCCACACCACTATGACAACCCACCTGAAATATAGCAAAGGCTCCTAAATCTCCACCCACCATCCTCAACCTGCTTTCTTTTTTGCCCCTTACTATATATAACCCACACAGTGTCCAGGGCAATCCTTTCAAAATATTTTAGGCTATTTCACTTATGACAGCAATGGTTTTCACTCTTGCTTAAAAAGTCAAAAAGTCATTATGGTGACCTATCAGGCTCTACGATATCTACTTTTCCCAGCTACAATCTCCCTAACTTCATTTTCTGTTATACTCTCCAGCCACATCTGCCAACTTGACATTCATCAAATACACCAGGCTTACTCCCACTTCAAGGCCTTTGGACTCTACGGTTATACAACCTGAAACATTCATCCTCTAGATTCCCTACATGCAGTTCCTAATTGCCTTCTACTCTTTGCCCAAAGGTCATCTTGTCAGTAAAATCTTCCTAGACTCTACTTAAAATTGCAATCACCCTGTATACACGTCATGTTTTCTTTTCTTAGTTTTTCTTAATAGCCCTTATAACTATTTATTCACACACATGTACAGACAAACATTTAAAATACACGTTTGTTAATGTTATTGGCTGTTTCTGTCCTTCCAATGGTTTTAATTTTCTTGAGCTACTAAGAGTTGTTTTCTGTTGCTTTCTGTCAAAGAAACTTAGAGAATATGTGGCCTTAGATGCTGTGGATCTAATTCTCATGGATGTACTAAATTCATCTGTCACAGACTGTATTGCTAGAATCACCCATGGAGTCAAACATTAAAATAAATCTGTATAAATGTTTGATTATGGCTAGCTTCCCATTCCTGTCCTGTGAAATACATGTTTTGGCACAGTAAAGAAAAATAACATCCACATACTTTATTACTAACCACTATTGGGGTTTTTTTATTTGTCAGTAACATCATTTTTCAACCTGGCATGGTGGCACTCCCAGTAACCAAGCCATCTCCTAAATATGCACTTTACTTTTTTCGGTTCTAATATTCATAAATAAACTACTTAAATTTCTACCAAGTTGTCATCTAAGCATCAAAATATGTGTTTCTGGTTCATTTGAATGAAAATATCTTTTTCCATAGGTTAATGTTTAATAAGGACTTCCTTTTTTTAAAAGCAAACTTTGTTTTAAAAAGTTGTTACTAAAAATCTATTTTAACACATAATTAAACCATCATATTGTGGTTTACATTGATAGGTTCGAGAAGATTATTCCAAGATAAATGATTCTAAATTAAGTAAACGGACAGAACATTTGTATCTTTGCCTTAAGTCTGAGACAAAGAGCAATCATTTCTAATATGACAATGGCTACAATTTAGGTAGTATTTAATAAACCAGGACTGTCACATATGTTTACTCATATACCCCACACAATATTCTTTGAGATGGATCTAATTGTCCCACATTATAATCACAAAAGGAATGAGCTTTGCGAAGATCACACAGCTGATAGGATACCAGAATTCCAACTCATTTTCTTTTAAAAAATAATTGCCTTTAAGTACTTCATTATGTTGATTTCATTGTCAAAATATGATAAACAATTCAAAAGCAGCTAAGAACAGACTTCACTTACTCAAAGTAAACTGTGTGACTGTGCTGTTATTAAAAATATTTGGATTAAAAAGAACCCTCCTAATTAAAATATTTTCGGGGCTCTGCAAAATTGAGGCTGCCATGATCCAATGATCCAACCAAATCAGCCCTGGACTTGGCCAGCATTCAAATCAGCTACTTTGATATTTTGCAAAAGGCAGAGTCTCTTCATTTGTAAAAATAGTGTCCTCACTATGACGCTGTCAGACATTGGATATGATTTTTCACAGACAGAATTCTATCAAGATTCCCTTCTGACTGTACTTTCCTCTCCTATTTCTGTCCAATTGTAGCACTTATGAAGCCAGAGATAGTTGCAGTAGCATCAAAGAATTAGACTTTGCAAAGTGCATTTGCAGTGGGTAATATGGTTTTGCTGTGTCCCCACCCAAATCTCAACTTGAATTGTATCTCCCAGAATTTTCACATGTTGTGGGAGGGACCCAAGGGGAGGTAATTGAATCATGGGGGCCAGTCTTTCCTGTGCTATTCTTGTGCTAGTGAATAACTATCATGAGATCTGATGAGTTTATCAGGGGTTTCTGCTTTTGCTGCTTCCTCATTTTTCTCTTGCCACCACCATGTAAAATGTGTCTTCTGCCTCCTGCCATGATTCTGAGGCCTCCACAGCCATTTGGAACTGTAAGTCCAATTAAACCTCTTTTTCTTCCCAATCTCAGGTATGTCTTTATCAGCAGCATGAAAATGAACTATTACAGTACATTGGTACCAGCAGAGTGGGGCATTGCTGAAAAGATACCTGAAAATGTGGAAGCGACTTTGGAACTGGGTAACAGGCAGAGGTTGGGACAGTTTGGAGGGCTCAGAAGAAGACAGGAAAATGTGGGAAAGTTTGGAACCTCCCAGAGACTTGTTGAATGGCTTTGACAAAAATGCTGATAGTGATATGAACAATAAGGTCCAGGCTGAGGTGGTCTCAGATGGAGATGAGGAACTTATTGGGAACTGGAGCAAAGTTGATTCTTGTTATGTTTTAACAAAGAGACTGGCAGCATTTTGCCCCTGCCCTAGAGATCTGTGAAACTTTGAACTTGAGAGAGATGATTTAGAATATCTGGCGGAAGAAATTTCTAAGCAGCAAAGCACTCAAAAGGTGCCTTGGGTGCTGTTGAAAGCATTCCATTTTAAAAGGGAAACAGCTTAAAAGTTCAGAACATTTTCAGCCTGATGATGCAGTAGAAAAGAAAAACCCATTTTTGAGGAGAAATTCAAGCTGGCAGCAGAAATTTGAATAAGTAACCAGGAGCCTAATGTTAAATCCCAAGACCACGGGGAAAATGTCTCCAGCCTGTATCAGTCGTGCACAAAAGCCCCTCCCATCACAGACCCAGAGGCCCAGGAGGAAAAAGTGATTTTGTGGGCTGGATCTAGGGTCCCTGTGCTGTGCACAGCCTAGGGACTTGGTGCCCTATGTCTCAGTCACTCCAGCCATAGCTGAAAGGGGCCAGCGTACAGCTCAGGCTGTGGCTTCAGAGGATGGAAATCCCAAGCCTTGGTAGCTTCCACGTGGTGTTCAGCCTGCAGGTACACAGAAGTCAAGATTTGAGTTTTGGGAACCTTTTCCTAGATTTCAGAAAATATATGGAAATGCCTGGATTCCCAGATAAAAGTTTGCTGCAGGGGCAGGGCCCTCATGGAGAACCTCTGTTAAGGCAGTGCAGAAGGGAAATGTGGGGTCAAAGCCCCAACACAGAGTCCCTACTGGGGCACTGCCTAGTGGAGCTGTGAGAAGAAGGCCACTGTCCTCCAGACCCCAGAATGGTAGATCCACTGGCAGCTCACACCATATGCCTGGAAAAGCCACAGACACTCAACACCAGCCTGTGAAAGCAGCCAGGAGGGAGGCTGTGCCCAGCAAAGCCACAGGGGTAGAGTTGCCCAAGACCATGGGAACCCACCTCTTGCATCACCATGTCCTGGATGTGAGACCTGGAGTCAAAGGGGATAATTTTGGAACTTTAAAATTTGACTGCCCCATGGGACTTGGGACTTGCATGACCCCTGTAACCTTTTTTTTTTTTTTTTGGCCAATTTCTCCCATTTGGAATGGCTATATTTACCCAATACCTGTACCCACATTGTATCTAGGAAGTAACTAGCTTGCTTTTGATTTTACAGACTCATAGGTAGAAGGAACTTGCCTTGTCTCAGATGAGTCTTTGGATTGTGGACTTTTCAGTTAATACTGAAATAAGACTTTGGGGGACTGTTGGGAAGGTATAATTGGTTTTGAAATGTGAGGACATGAGATTTGGAGAAGCCAGGGGTGGAATGATATGGTTTGACTGTGTCCCCACCCAAATCTCAACTTAAACTGTATCTCCCAGAATTACCATGTGTTGTGGGAGGTACCCAGGAGCAGGTAATCAAATCATGGGGACCGGTCTTGCCCATGCTATTCTTGTGATAGTGAATATGTCTCAGGAGATCTGATGGGTTTATTGGGGGTTTCTGCTTTTGCTTCTTCCTCTTTTTTCTCTTGCTGCCACCAGGTAAGAAGTGTCATTCACCTCTCACCATTATTCTGTGGCCTCCCCAGTCATGTGGAATTGTAAGTCCAATTAAAACTTTTTTCTTCCCAGTCTCCAGTATGTCTTTATAAGCAGCATGAAAACAAACTAATACAGTGGGACTATTTGCTTCCCATCATGTATTTTATCAAGAGAAATAGAATAAGGCAGATGGGCATTTTGTTTGGCACTCCATAGCTCTCACTAACAGCAAGAATTTACACCTGCAAAGAAGTGCTCCTTCTAATGGATTTCTGCCAACCGTAGAGCCTAGCATATGATTGTCATTGAGCTCTAGGAGGCTTTATCACAAAGAATGCTGAGGCCTCATAAGAGGAAGCCAAGCTCAAAGCAGAAAGAACAGACCCAGTCAATGGGTGAGCCTCCCTTACACTGGCCAGGAATGCAGTGTTCTGATAGTTCCAAAAATAATAATATTTTGTATATCTCCTACAGATTTATAAGTGTGAGTTGAACTGCTCTAGGAAGTTTTAGCTGGCCTTCCCTCATGGTTTCCATCGAATCAGGTTCCCCTCCCATTATAGAAATTATCATACTCTAATAATAATAATAATAATAAGCCGGGCGCGGTGGCTCAAGCCTGTAATCCCAGCACTTTGGGAGGCCGAGACGGGCGGATCACAAGGTCAGGAGATCGAGACCATCCTGGCGAACACAGTGAAACCCCGTCTCTACTAAAAATACAAAAAACTAGCAGGGTGACGAGGCGGGCGCCTGTAGTCCCAGCTACTTGGGAGGCTGAGGCAGGAGAATGGCGGGAACCCGGGAGGCGGAGCTTGCAGTGAGCTGAGATCCGGCCACTGCTCTCCAGCCTGGGCGACAGAGCAAGACTCCGCCTCAAAAAAAAAAAATAAAAATAAAAAAATTAAAAAAATAATAATAATAACAACATTGAGTATTTACTATGTACCAGATACTTCACTACATGGATTATCTCATTAAAGGGTCACAAGAGAGCTCTGAGATAAATATGGATAGTATCACATTTTACAGATAAGATTACCAAATGAGCTTGTCTCAATTTACATAGCAAGAAATTATTAGAGCCAGAATTTAAACTGTGGCTATCTGACTCCAGAGTCAAGCAATATATGATATTATATATTGTACCGTATAGTATAGTATATAGTACAGTATACTATAGTATATTGTGTGTACTATTGTATAGTACACTATATAGCACAATATACTATAGTATAGTATATTCATTTATCTGACTCAACATTATATTCATAGTATCTGCCAAAGAGCCTAGTAGGAATTCAATAAAGATCAACTGAACACATTAATGGCAGAGGTAGTATCTAGACCACAAAATTATTTATCAGATATGTTTGTCTATCAAAAAAACTTAAATGTAAAGTGTCAAAGTCAAAACTTTGCTGCTTTAAATAATTTAAGTCTGTGAAAGAGCAATGAGAATGAAACTAAACATATGGTAACATAATATTTCCAAGGACTACCTCTAAACCAGGCATCAGCAATGTTTTTCGATAAAGGACCAGATAGTAAATATTTTAGGCTTTGCAAGCCATGCAGGTCTCTGTTACAACCACTCAATTCTGACACATAGACGATACATAAATGAGTGAGTGTGGTGTGTCACAATAAAACTTTACTTATGTACTCTAAAATTTGAATTTCCTATAATTTTCACTGGTCGTGAAATATTGTTTCACTTCTGACTTTTTCAAGCATTTAGGAATGTAACAATCATTCTTAGCTTGTGGGCTGGATACACTGAGACCAGGCAGGCAGCAGTCTAGAGCTGGCACAAAGGCAGTTGTTTGCTGCCTCCTATGCTAAACTACTCTTGCAGTCTCCTTATGCATAGTGAGATTTTGAAAGAGAGAGATGTGATTCCAAACTGAAGGAGATTCACTCAAATGTGCTGTGTTTTGTTCCAGTTGTTATGGTTGCTGTTTGGGGGAAATCAAATATAGGAAGTAGAGCCATTTAAAGATCAGAGTTGTGGCAGATGAACAAGGCACAGATCAGTGAAGTAGTGCAAATGGGAGGAAGAATTGCTATCCAGTTAACCAGCAAGAATTATGTCATTTATAAGATAATGAGGGAGACAGGGGACACTTATTTTAAGCACCAGACATGTTCAGAAACAGATAGGTCAGAAAGATAGCATCAGTCACCTAAGACCTAATTACATCTCCTTCAGCTACTATCGTGATTAAATGATTCTTTTTAAATGAGCTGATTCAAATGCTTCATGTTCAATAGTTAAAATATACCTAAAACAGTTAAAAGGTACATAAGAAGAGAGAATACAGATTTGGATGTTCTATTTCTCTATTTATAGCAGAAGACTGAAGGAGCCTCCATTTCTAGCAAACCAGGCTTTCCTTTCAAAAGGATTTCTGCACCCAGACTGCTGACTATTGCCAGAGAAAACCACACAATTGTGCGGGTGGGACTGACGCAAAACCTTTTATCCCTTGATGGCTAGATCCTTCTCCATGTCCTCAAAAGCCACAGAGAGTTCTTCATCCTTCTCAAGGGCTACTCCAGCCCCTCCCTCTCTCCAGCTTTCCTTTCTGCCAATGACCTTGTTTCTGTTTCACAGAGAAATTGAAGCTGTCAGGAAGAATAGTCTTCAACTTCTGCCCTCTGAGTGACAAACATCAGGATCTTGTTTCCCTCCTTCTCTCAAGTCTCAGAAGATGAAATAGCCCTTTGTCTCATTTCAAGCCAGTCTCTCCTCCTGTGACCTTTATTCCAACTACCGTCTCCTGCTTCAAAGGGAGTAAGAACTTTATTCATCTATTATTATTCTCTCTCTTCTGGATTTTCAAATCTCTCTTTCCCTGCTCCTTCCCCACAGCCTGTGAATACACTCTGCTCTATCCTGGGTTAAAAACAAATACATAATCTCCTGTCCCCTCCAACCTGGTATCATCCACCAGCTACCTGCCACCTTCTCTCTCAGCCTTCACATCAAGTCCCTCAAACATCGACATTCTCATTCCCACATCTCCATCTCCCACTCACCGTCATGGGCCCCCATGGTACACCACGGCACAGAAACATCTTGGGCAAATATCCCCAATATCCTTGCATCCTTTACATTAAACGTGTAATTTTATTGTATTAATATAAAATTGTAAACATAAATATCCTTTATTCCTCAATGGTTTAGTTATACTATTTTTAATTCTCATTACATAAGTTCAAACTAAAATGTAAAATTTGATATGACCTTCTTTTAAAATCTCTGACAAAATGGCATGCAATGAGAATGCAACATGTAAATTTATATATGTTTAAGTCAATTTGGGGTTTAAATTGACCAAAATTTGGACCACACTAGTTTCACCATGAGATAATCAATCACTCATAATTCCAGTGCTTAAAACACACAAAAACAAAAATAATAATAATAATAATAATTTATTTTCTCTTTTTAAACAATTTCTGTTATGTCTGTTTTTAAAGTATAATTGAAATTCAGTAGAACTGTAGGAAATAAGAGTTTTTCATACTTTCATTTCTCACAGTTATTATAATTGCCACTAATTCTGCTAGAACTTTACCCATATACAACATATATGTGTAGATATGTGTGTGTGTGACCTAGTTACGAATCATAACTAATTTTTTTCAGTTCACCTTCTACTTGGCACCTTCTAACATTTGATGAACCTGTTTCTTATTTCTCTCTTGAAACTCCCATTTCTCTTGTTTAATGACAGGGATTTTAAAAAGTTATCTTAAAGTCCTCCTTTACTATCTTTAGTACTATATTTCCTTCAGTACTATACTTCAAGTGATGAATAAAATCTGCAAATGCTACAATCTGCTTCTTCTCTTACACATTATACTCTAAAAGGTTAGTTTAGGCAGTCATTACAGCTCAGCTGGACAGCTACATTAGACTTCTGACTAGTGGTCCAGCCTTTATTCTTGTCCCTCTTTAATATATATTTCATACTGCAACTAGTATAATTTTTTTTCCAATAAAATATAGTCAAGGCACTTCTGCAGTTGAAGTCCTCCAATGACTTTCTTGTGCCCACAGGATGAAGTTCATACTAAACTGTAGGACTCTACGTGATTTGGCCCCTGCCTAACTTGTCATTCTTACCTTTCACCAAGCCACCCTTTCATATCTTCGATGCAGCAATTTTAAACTATCTATAGTTTCAGACAGAACTTGCTCCTTCTACCTGGATTTCCACCATCACATCCTCTCCTTCCTGTCTCTAGAGTATGTTTAATAAGCATCTTATCTTTCAACACTCAGTTCAAGCATTATCATTTTTTACATGTTCCTACCTTCAAGGATTTTTATTTTTTAAATTCCTTTTATTTCAATAGGTTTTTGGGGAACAAGTGGTGTTTGGTTACATAAATAAGTTCTTTAGCAGTGACTTCTGAGATTTTGGTGCACTCATCACCTGAGCAGCATACACTGTATCCACGGTGTAGCCTTTCATCCCTCACCCCCTCCCAGCCTTTCCCCCGAGTCCCCAAAGTCCATTGTATAATTCTCACAAGCATTACCATTTAGATGAAAACTTTCTTTTCCCCTAAATCATCAGGTAAAATTCACCATTCCAGTTTTGCAATTTCATGTATTTTATTTTTATTTTCATACCTATCTACACTTAATGAACTATAAGCTATTTGAAAGAAGAGACTGAGACTGAGTTGTTGCTATAACCCCAGCAAAGATTTTTATGGAATACTCTGTCTATTCATCTTTCTCATAAAATACACCATTTACTGAGCATCTACTATGAGTTAGATATTATTCTAGATGCTGTATATGTGTGATATCATCTAATATCCACAATAATTTTATCCCAACTTTATGGAATTAAAAACTGAAACACTTAGATAGTTGGAGTAACTGATTCAAAGGTATACTGCTAGTAACTATAGAGCCACAATTCCAATTTAAGTATCACAGTTTCTCCCACAAGGTAGCTCTGATTTAGCATTTCATATTGTTATTATTTATTCTACCCCATGTGAAATAACTGATTTATATACCATTGTCAATAAAAGAAAATGGATCCAACTATCTTTTTTCAGCTTGAGATATTATTCAATATTATAATCCTTTTTTTTTTTCACCAGATCTGCCTACATGAAAACCAGAAGAGAACAGTACCTCTTTTACCAATCAATGTTTTAGGTTATTTTATCAAGTTTAGAATAAAATATGAAGCCAGTGAATGCTAGGAGAATTTTCAGACCAATGAGCTCCTCTAAATGCATCCTGCCTTTTCTTGAGAGCAATTTTGTAGACGCGAAGGAAATGCTCCTTCACGCTGGTCCATTAATTATGCACTTCTCCCGTTCTACCAAGCAGAACCATGTAGATTTACTATGTTGTGTGTTTCCCTGGCTGTTTCACTAAAATGTGATATCATTATAAAGTAATTTGCAATGTTCTAGCTATAATTCTAATGTTCTACATATGTCCTAGCTTAGTCCTAATTTGTTAGCTATTTTTTTATCAGAAAAAATAGCTGTAAGTTCCCAGTAAATGGAATATTTGTGTTCAGTTTATGTCATAATTTTGAACTCTGGAAAAAAGTAAATTGAAGCCACAGAAATATCTCCTTATAACTTTCTTGGTGATTAATTAATGCTTACCAAGTATAATTTCTCTAAAATTATATACTAACTCATCACACCTTTTACTCTAGTTAAATCATTTATATCATTGTCTATACCTCTGAATTTCCATCTTGAATCTTAATACTACAGTGTAGACATTAAATGTATTTATATTTGTGGGGCCAAGAGAATGAGAAAGTATTTATATTTGCAAACTGGAATTGCACATAGCATTGTTTACCTGCAATAATGGACAATAATAACAGTGTGCCAAGAGAACACCAATTATGAACTAAGCAGGAAATATATCCTGTGAGTTGAACGCTAAAATAATCCATTTTATTTATAAATATGTAGCGGAGTAATTTTCTTTAAAAGACAAAATTGAAAGGAAATTAGCAACAGTTCTTTTATTCATAAGAGAGAAGTTAAATACGTTATGTATAAATAAAAATTTAAGGCAATAATGGAAACAGCAGTATAAAGAGGAAAAATACTGCCACCAGCCCAGTGGATCTAGTGAAGGCTTGTGAAGCAATAGTTTTTTTACACGCAACTTTACCTCTTTGCCTCAGGAATAACCATCCTATTCTAGAGAGGTAATAAATTTTTCCAGAATAATCTATCATCATTGTTGATTTAAAGGAATCATTAAAAATGGCCTATTCTTTAAAATGTACTTCAACAATTGCTGAATAATCCCTTCTGTATGTTTGACTTGTTACAAAGTATTACATATAGAGCAATAACTATTTATTGAAAGCCTACTATATGTGTAGAATTTATAAACCAATGCTTCTGTATACTTTCAATTACTTTATGTTAGTTCTAATTTTCTTTGATGTTGACTAAACATCATCTCAATAGAACCCAACAGAGTCAAATACCCTTGCGGTTAAAACATCAAAGTAAAAATATCCTGCTTTGGTTAACCCCTGTGCAAGGGGCTAAGCTCATTATATATTATAAATCTTGCTATCCCAGAGCTCACAGTGTTGCTGGGAGGGAAGAGGCAAGGGATTATGGTAGTTGGCCATCACATATAGCCAGAAGCAATCCTACATGTTGCTCAGGTACTCGACTCATTAAACACCTTCAACTTGACTTGAATGAGAAATTCTAAGCTCTTATAAAATTAATTAAAAATAAAACAATTTTCAAAGCCAAGACTATCATCTGGATTGCTCTTTTTATAGTAGTCTATTTCATGAATTCCATTATGCCTCTATCATCAAGTAACTTGTTTATAAACCCAGAGTTTTGGAGAAACTTTCTTAATGCAAGGTACAAATTCTTCTTTTTAGAGATCTATCTTTTAAGAAAGTGTTTTACATCCCTAAATATATTCTTAAACCCTAAATCCATCACCTAATATCTATAAAATTCATAATTCTTAACCATAGCTTTAAAAAGCAATGGGTAAAGTGCATTTATTCTGTTCCAGGAAGTGTGCTATGAATTTTATCTCTAATTGCATATTTTGAACACTATAAGAACTACATTAAATTGATTACACTATTAAAATAATACTGCAAAATTACAACCCCAGCCTTACAGATGAAGAAACTGAACCAAAAGGCACAGAGATTATGTAAACTTAAAATTTGGCCTAAGCAATCTCGCTTCACAGCCCATACTGTTAATAAATACATTATTTCCTCCTAAGAGTTGAATAAGGTATAGAGTGAAGTAGTTTTATAATACACGATACATAGATATATAGATGATTGATGGATAGATAGATAGTCTCATAATCCTTTAAATTTACTTAGATATTTCTATCATACATGAGCTTGACTGACTTGCCATGACCTCCTAGAAAATACTAGGTCCATGCTATCTATTTTATCATATACTTCAGAAACTATTGAACATCGGCTTTCTCCTTACCAAAGATTTTATGTTCTGAGTATTATCTACCTGGCCAAAATTAATACTGCAAATGGAAATGTTAATAACTCTTTTAATTTCATTTATATTTATTACCTAATATTACCTAATATAAATTCTGCATTCCAAATATTCATTCTAGAAAAGCTCCTTTTGTCGTATCCAGGACTGAACTTTATTGAAACAGAAATAAAAGAACTTACTCACTCTACATTAGTGGATAGATAATAATTATAACCAATTTGAGAAGCCAACTAAAAGCTACTAAAACTTAGCAGTAAATAAGAGTTTTAGCTGCCTCCTGCCATGACCCAAGCTTATTTAAAGATCAAGCATATGGGGAAATATTTTCCTATCAGTTTTGTTTCTTAAAACCCTGTTTCAAAAATCTGATGCCTTTGCTAAAACTAACATTAGTCCTCCTAAAACCTTACAGCCATCATCTAAAACCACGGTTCTCAAAGTGTGGTCTTGGGATTCTCAGGACCTTGTCTAGGGGTCTAGGAAGTTAAAACTACTTGCAAAATAATACTAAAACATCATTTGTATTTTTTACTCACCCTTCCTTAAATGTACATTAAGTTTCATAGAGACTACATAATATGTGATATCATAACAGAGTGCAGAAGGTAATGTGAGAATTCAGCTGTCTTTTATCAGCCAGATATTAAAGAAAATTTCAAAAATGTTTTTAAAAAGCCCTCATACTCACTAATTGCTTTATTATCACTATAGTTATTTTTAATAAAAATGTATTATTTATGTTAACAGGTATGGGCTTATTGCTCTTTTTAGATTACTAAACACATACATGTATATTCAATTTTCCCAACTTCAATTACCATAATAAAGACACATATTATATACATAAACAAAAGCTCTTTTAAGAGTATAAAGGGGTTGGCCGGGCACCGTGGCTCACGCCTGTAATCCCAGCACTTTGGGAGGCCGAGGCGGGAGGATCACGAGGTCAGAAAATTGAGACCATCCTGGCTAACACAGTGAAAACCCATCTCTACTAAAAATACAAAAAAATTAGCTGGGCGTGGTGGCAGGAGCCTGTAGTCCCAGTTACTCGGGAGGCTGAGGCAGGAGAATGGTGTGAACCCAGGAGGCGGAGCTTGAAGTAAGCCAAGATTGCGCCACTGCACTCCAGCCTGGGTGACAGAGCGAGACTCAGTCTCAAAAGAAAAAAAAAAAAGGAGTATAAAGGGATCCTGAGAACGAAATGTTTGAGAACTACTGATGTAAAATATCCATAACCTGTTTTCTCTAGCTCCTTCTAGTCTTTGTGCTTAGCTTATTTAACCATTATCATCCTTGGTATGTTGTTCCACTTCAGGTTTTCTGTTACTTTACAAAGTCTAAGATATTGCAGTGTCTTCTGATTCTTACTTGTGAACAGACAAATTAGTCTCAGTCAACAATTCCACCCTAGGAAATGATATATCAGATGGTGCTATTACACAACAGACTTCACAGAATCTGTTCTGAAAAAAATGTCATCATGAAAGTCTAGGAGCTTTATTGTTAAAGAAAGAACTTCTTGGTATGCGAGAATTTTCATGTTGTTACTGTGTAAGATGATGAGTTTTCTTAAGATTATTTAGTTACTTAGCAAATCAGACTCAATACTGGGCCTTCTGCAATTCCAATAAAAAAATAAAGACTGGCCAAGACCATCTAAGTGCCCTACTTGGAGTCTGGCCTGAATGAGTCAAACAGAAAGAAGTATTCCTTCACCTCTCAGCAGTTGTTAACATTCTTTCCTTACTACTCCTTTCTGAAACATTCTCTTGCTTTATAATTGACCCACCACACCCTTCTAAGTCAACTGTAATCTCTAATTACAACCTGTCCATTCCTTGAACAAAGGTCTTCCACTCATTTCTCCTCAGTCTTTTTCACTACTTATCCCACACTGGTGTACATATATCAGCTATGTACAAATGACTCCCAAACCGCAAGTCAAGCTTTGACTTAGCTTATCCGTGCAAGACCACAACTGTTAAATCACCCCACATAAGTATATTGCTAGCTTCTCTCCTAACATACACAACCAAAATCATTACTTTCACCACAAACAGCAAAACTTAAACTGTTTATCTTATTCTATTCACTGGTTCTCAACTGTGTGTGATTTTACCCCCAGGGGACATTTGGCAATTTCTAGAGACTTTTTGTTTTGTTTTGTTTTCACAACCAGGACATGGGGTTTCTACTGGCATCCAATGGATGGAGGCCACTGATGCTGCAAATAACCTACAATGTACAGGATAGACTCCCACAACGAAGAATTATCTGACTCACAATGTTAACAGTGCTGAAGTTACAACACATTTCTTTATTCCCATCACTTGCTCATCTCCCCTCCAGCCAGGAAAATCATTCGTATCTCTGGTATAGATGTTGACACCAGGATCCCATATAAGCTGGATTTGAAAGTAAAGTGGCTGGAGGTTTTGGATGAACAGAAACCTGAATATAGTAGAACAACCTCCAAGAAGAAGGTGGGCTTGGGAATCAAATGGGCAATGATTGAAACCAATGTTAAATTTGGAATTTTCAACTGAAATATCAAAATATTAAAAATTCTGCATTGGAAAGGGGGTGCTAAACCATATAAAAATTTTAATGAATTTGGTTAATGACTGATTCCATGATTCTCTCAAATGTCTCAGCCTTTTTGAAGTTTAAAAATAGTAATGAGAGCAAAAGTAGAAACTATCTTTGCATGGAAAATATCTTTGTGGATTACTGCTTCCATCCTCAAGCCCTACCTCTTGAAGAACAAAAGAAAGTTGACAGCTGTTTGTGCCTCATCGCAAACTGGAGAGAGGGAGTTTATAGGGATTGCCTAGAGTTTGATGAGTCTTACGTATTATGGAGACATAGCAGCCTATTGCTTGACTCATACACAGAAAATCTCGGGTTTGGGATGGTCTGGCTAGCAGTTTTAGGAGCATGTTGCTGCTGATTTATTAACTACTAATTTATTATCTGCTGATTTATTGTCTGAGTCAAGAATGTGTTTATGCTTCCCATGGACCAGATGAGGGTCAGCCAGCATGTGAGTTGTATTAGAGCCTCCCCTATACGGACTGCCTGTGCTGAGGCCTCAGCAGACAAGAGTTCAAGGTGAACCAAAGAATTGCTAAGAGCTGCAGAGGAAGTAAGTGACCAGATAAAATAGGGAAACTTTTATCTGTATCAAGGGAACTCAAGGGAACTATAGATGAGATGATACACAAGGGTTTCCAATGACTCCACCAAAGTGCCCACTAAAGAATTAGCTTTTATCATCAGTCAGGCTCCAAGGGAGTAAAGTCATGTTACAATGAGAACAAAGATAACTTTTCCATCTCCCTTCTCTCTCCTCTCTTCCCATTAGTCTAACAAATTGAAGGAAGAGAAGAAATGCTAGGAGTTGAGCTTCCAGCACCCACTGCAGAGCAGACCCCAGCTTGGGAAGGGGTGGTGGGAGAATGGTTTTATACTTTAAATGACGTTCTAAGTTTTGTTATTTGACTACACATTCTTTTTACCTAATTGAGACAAGTCATTTAAAGTGGTTATAACTCTTTCTCTTACTTGAGGATGAATGGACGAGTTATGGAGCTTGCTCAAGTCTGCATCCAGTGGTAGGGAAAGTACTACTCCTACTGATCAGTATTAAAAGATCACTGGGACACGGTTCTTTCATAAGGTTGCTTCTATGATTATAGACCCTGTATGTACATCAATGCCCAAAGCATGGGCAGTGAGGCAAAATCTGTGTGCCCGACAATATGAATGAATTTAGGAAGGAAAAACTAAAGAAGAGACCAGGGACACTGCCTGAATTTGGTGGAGTCATTGCATGACCCCCTAGTGGGAGGGGAGTAAATGCTGAGAAAATGTGAATATCACCCATGTAAAAAACTCCCGCCTCTCCTTTGCTATCCATATGTAGGCAGTTGTCAAGTCCAGTTGAGTTCACTTCCACAATATTCTGTATCAGTCCCTCTCCATTCTCTCTGCCCTCCTGTTTTCTTTCTCACATTCTTATTTCTGGATCTCCTAGCTTGAATTTGTTCCACAAGATCTAACTGTCATTCTATCAGTCTATCAATCACTCTTCATTCAGTTTCAAGAGCTATATATATTCTTAAAGCAAAAGTTTGCACATCTCATTCCCTAGCTGGGCAACCTTTTAGGGCATCTATTTTAAGAGATAAAATCTAAACACTTCAGCATGGCATTCAGGGCTCTTCATGGTCTAGTCACTCACACACACACACACACACACACAAACACACACGCAGACAAAATGTTTCTGTCATGCTAGACTGCTTGACATTGCCCAAATAGGCCATAAATTTTCTTATCACTATGATTTTTCTCATATTTTGACTCTAGTCTGAAATATTTTTTCCTCTGCCCCACCTTGCATATACCTCCCCTCCTCCTGCTTTTGAAACCCTACTCATTGTTCTATGCCCAGCTTATATTAGAGTTCTGTGAAACATTATCTGGTCCCCAAGTCAGAATATTATTCCTTCTCTTTCCCCAAATATTTCTTTTATTGCACTTATTTCCACCACATATTCTACTCTGACTTATAAAATAGATCATTTTTGTTTGTATATCTCCTCCACCAGTTAGTAAATCTTTTGATGCCTTACCTATAATAGACAGTCAATAGATGTTTGTTGAACTAAATTAAATGCTACTGACCAGCCTTGAGAGGTGGGAGAAAGAGGACTTGGAGGCTGGCACAGGGATGTCGAAGAGTTTGAAGGCACTGCTGGGCCTCTCAGTGGTGATGCTGACAGCAGCCACGGTGGCCAGCATGCATCTGGAGCAATGGCAGGACCAGCAGAGGCTTCATGATGGAGTTATCAGAGACACTGAGTGACAAAATTAGAAAAAAGTAAACATTCGTCTTTTGGGAGAACAGATTATTTTAACTGAACAACTTGAAGCAGAAAGACAGAGACGTTATTGGCAAAGGATTTCAAAAAACTTAACTTGAAATGAATGTGAAATATCAATGGGACAGATGACATGTGTGTGTGTGTGTGTGTGTGTGTGTGTGTCTGTGTGTGTCTGTGTGTGTGTGTGTGTGTGTGTCTGTGCCTGTTGATGGAGAATAGCTTAGTGGTATGTTAATCTTTTTTAGTCACTATCTTTTTAAACTTGATCAAATAAAGGACAGTGGATCATATATTGTAAATTATTGCTTTCAAAGTACCTTATGTCTGAATAAAGAAGTATGGGTGTACAGTCTCCTGATGAGTTTCTGTCTGTGTGATCCTGGTAAAAGTCCTGCTAAGTTCACAGTCCAGAGCTTAGGATTGTGACTGAAAAGCACTGCTAAACCTGTGAGAAGGAAGGAAGAGATAGTTACATCCACCTGAGTAGTTCCATCAGTCAACACAGTGATGGAGCCACAATAACAACTACCTCAGAAGGGCTGGATGAAAGTGAAGTGGAGAGAGAGACTCCCCTGATTGTCAAATTGGAGGATCAGACGTCAGTACATTTATGTCATGACTAGAGCAGGGATTCCCTAACAGCGATGAAGAGGATTACGTTGTGGATGGAGAAGCAGTTGTCCTGCTTCTGTGACAAGTTCCAAAAATGGATACCAATGAGACAGCTGAGGGGACAGTTCAGTTATGTTAAGGGTGATGTTTTTTTTTTTAGATTTACTTTTTCTGATTGCTCAGCAGATGGCAAGGAATAGTATAAAAGGCTGAGGCTGACATGGCAGCAAAGTCATCATGTTGGCAATGTACAATTTGTCTCTGGAAGGATGTGGACATCAAGGTTATTTCAGGTAGAACAAAGATATCTGTACTTTTATTGGGAAACATTGGACTTTTTTACTAGGGAAAAATAAAAAGACTTCAAACCAGTGGAGCACAGTAGCAGGTTGCCTCAGTGTGAGACGTCCCATATACTTCTGTTCAGGCGCTCAGGAATTTGGATAACCAGGATGGTGGAAGCTTGTTCATAACAAACCCTCAACATTGAAATCTAAGGGAAAAAAGTTGTCTGCCCCAAGTTTGAAGTAAAAGCAGCCTCAAAACCAACTTTAGATCCCATCATTACTGTTCAGGGACTTAGAGAACAGGCAAGTTAGAATCCTGTGGAATCTGCCATGGAATTAAAAGAGAAAAGGTCTTGAGGTCTTGAGCTCAGGAAGCAAAAGACATTAGAAGAGCCCAGAAGGAAGTGGCTGGCTTTCTTGACAGAAGTATGTCTTCTATCCCTGTAAAATCCAAAGCCAAGGCCACAAGTCAGGTGTGATTCTTAGAAGAGATTGAGAGGCCAGGTGCGGTGGCTCAAGCCTGTAATCCCAGCACTTTGGGAGGCCGAGACGGACGGATCATGAGGTCAGGAGATCGAGACCATCCTGGCTAACACAGTGAAACCCCGTCTCTACTAAAAAATACAAAAAACTAGCCGGACGAGGTGGCGGGCGCCTGTAGTCCCAGCTACTCGGGAGGCTGAGGCAGGAGAATGGGGTGAACCTGGGAGGCGGAGTCTGCAGTGAGCCGAGATCGGGCCACTGCACTCCAGCCTGGGCGACAGAGCGAGACTCCGTCTCAAAAAAAAAAAAAAAAAAAAAAAAGAAAGAAGAGATTGACTTTTCATCTTTGAGCTCCTCTGACCATACCACGTTGACAAGCCCATCTACTTCTCCTCTGGATTTCTCTGCGCCCCGCCGCCCCCGCCCACCAGACAGCTGCCTCTCATTCGGTAATGCCTGGATTTATTTTAGAAGCAGATCTGATTCCAGATGTAATGCCCCCACAAGCTTTGTTCCATGATGATGATGAGATGGAAGGCAATGGAGCCATAGACTCAGGGATGGAGTATGTCTACAACATTGACACGCTGCTTAGGTGAGCAGCAAAAAAAAAAAAAAGAGAGAGAGAGAGGATGTTCTTTTAAAGCCACTGAAACTTGGAGGTAATTTGTTAGCACAGTATAACTTACCCTATTTAACTGATACAGGTAGGCAAAATTTAATCAATAACACATTTAATCAATAAAAAACTGAATCTCAGGGAAACTAAGGGACATTTTCAATATGGCATTTATTAGTCAGTTACTAGGAGGGTAGTAGGATTCATCACCAGATTTTCTGACTGTAAGTGTAAGACATTTTTCATCAACTTTAAAGGGGAAAAAAACCTTTAAAATGTATGTATTTAAATTTTACATTGAACACAATTGTATACATATACATATGTATATACATGCATATAATTGAAACAGCCTTTACAAAAATTATGGCAGTGATAAAAATCTGACATAGAAAAACAATGACAGTGAAAAAAATGTGACCTAACTGGCTCCATCTTGCTTCTAGCCTCCAAGTTGCCCTTGTTCATTCCTTGGTGCAGGCCAAGGTAACTACAGGAGGAATTTATTTTATAGTTTAACCTTCAAGCAAAGGTGATAACAGCCCCTTCCCAAAACTATCCTCTTTTTGCTTAGTGACCAAAACCACATTTGTAAAACTAACAAATTAGCCACAGGATTAGAATTATGGTCAGGAGGCCGGGCGCAGTGGCTCAAGCCTGTAATCCCAGCACTTTGGGAGGCCGAGACGGGCGGATCACGAGGTCAGGAGATCGAGACCATCCTGACTAACACGGTGAAACCCCGTCTCTACTAAAAATACAAAAACTAGCTGGGCGAGGTGGCGGGCGCCTGTAGTCCCAGCTACTCGGGAGGCTGAGGCAGGAGAATGGCGTAAACCTGGGAGGCGGAGCTTGCAGTGAACTGAGATCTGGCCACTGCACTCCAGTCCGGGCGACAGAGCGAGACTCCGCCTCAAAAAAAAAAAAAAAAAAAAAAAAAAAAAAAAAAAAAAAAAAAGAATTATGGTCAGGAGTTATATAGCCAGAGGTTACAAGATTCATACCCTTTCCAATTTTTTCTATAGATAACATTACTATAAAATCTACAATTGGCATCCGAGGTGGTTTTTAGACTTTGCATTCTGATGGATGAGGTGGCACCATCCAGATAAGTAACCCATACCAACAAAGTGGCTCAACTGATCATGTGGTCCCACCTAGGAACTGACTCAGTGCAAGAAGCAGCTTTGACCTCCTATAATTTCACCCTCAACTCAGTCAATCAGCATTCCCCATTCCCTAGTGCCCACCAAATTATCCTTGAAAAATCCTAGCCTCTGAATTTTTGGGGAGACTAATTTAAGTAATAATAACTCCAGTCCTTCCACTTCGCTGGCCTGGCAATTATTAAACTCTTTCTCTACTGCAATACCATTGTCTCAGGAATTGGCTTTTTATCTGTGCAACAAGCAAGAAGAATCTGCTGGGTGATTAGACATACACACATACATAATTTTAGAATAGATACAAGATAAAATGGAAGTAATACAAATGATAAATTTGAATATAATTACATTAAAATATTGTTTCATTTTGGTCTTCCTTAGTGAAAATTTTTACATTTATTTTTAAACCTAAATAATTTATAGTTGTACATAACAAAATGTCTAAAATTTTATAATTGTTTTTACGTTATAACTTATCTTGAGCCCTTAAAATTATCTCTTCATAATGAATTAATGGCATATTCAGCAACCTGGATGAGCCTGGAGTCTATTATTTTAAGTGAAGTAACTCAGGAATGGAAAACCAAACAATGTGTGTTCTCACTCATAAGTGGGAGCTAGGCTATGAGTATGCAAAGGCGCAAGAATGAAACAATGGACTTGGGGGACTCAAAGGGAAAGGGTAGGAAGAAGGTGAGGGATAAAAGGTCACAAACTGGGGGCAGTGTATACTGCTCAGGTGATGGTACACCAAAATCTCACAAATCACCACTAAAGAATTGACTCATGTAACCAAACACCACTTGTTCTCCAATAACCTATGGTAATAAATTTTTTAAAGTATCTCCTTGTTTAGAAAATATATATAGATATTGTTTGTATATAGATTTTGTTCTTGACAGGAGTATGTCTTCTATCACTGTAAAATTCATAAGCCAAGGCTGCAAGACAGATGTGATTCTGGCTTGCAGTCTTGGATGATGAATTCTACAGGGATAGAAAAGAAATGAACTTAGAAATGAGATGTTTGGAAATGAACTTGGAACTTGGAAAGGAAGTATTTGGAAAAGTACTTGATTTCTACTTAAGCCATTTTCAGGTACTTTACAGTACTTAGACATCTTATATATTTGTGTCAAAGTTGTATGTATTTTAGAAGTATTACCAAAATAACAAGAGATGTGCTATATATTTAAAATTATTAAACTCAATGCTATGTGTATTATGAACTAAAATAGACTGTTTGGGGTTTTTTTCTATAACCTTAAAGTTTATATTTTTCTTGTTGAAATTTGGGATGCTTTTTCTCCCCCTTATTATGACAAATAATATATAAACAAGTGAATATTTTTCTTGAGCAATAGAAAGTATTTTCTAAAACATTAATTAAGTATTATTTGTATTGTGCTGTGTAGGCTACCATGAATGTCCTTTCTTCCCTTTTCTACCAGCAATTTTCATTTTCAGGGAATGGAAAACATTCCCTCTAGTTTTAATCTTATTCTTCAAGGACAGTGTATAAAGAGACTGACGAACAATGTAAATTGTTGAGAAGCCATTTAAATTCAAAAGTATTTCCATACCCCAAAGTCAAAACCCTGGGTAGTTTTCATAATTATTATGTTTCAATGCAGAATTTAACCACAGTTGATCCAGAGTTAATTGCTAAAGTACTTTACCTAGATGATTTTGGGAGGAAAACAATCTTCAAAACAATATTCATCGAATAAGTAATTTAAATACCCTGCTACCATTATTATCCCCATAAATACCAGTATCAGAATATTAGAAAACTTTAAATGGGATGGTATGCTGAATTAGTTGAGAATCTTCCATTGAAAGCAACAGAAAACAACCCTTACTAACTTATGAAAAGCTAATCCATTGGAAACTGAGTATTTCACAGCACCAAAAGAGAAGTTAAGGTCTTTGGAAAGACAGGAACAGGCAATTCTGAGGCTCTTATAACCAGTAACAAAAGAACAGTCATTTCATTATCAATAAATTGATTCCAAATGTTTCTGTTCTTGTGACAAGGTCCAAATTTCCACAAGAAAGCATGTGATTGTTTTAGCCTCTGTGACACACACAAACCCTAGCAAGAGGAGGAGATGTGGATCCTCCACTGACTGTCCCTCCAAGGCCAAGTAGGATGAGGAAGGGATCCTTTCCCAGGGAACACTTTGGTGTGGTCTTAGCAAAATAAAAGAATAGATGCTGAGCACTCAAAAATCAGATGTCTGGCTGCTTCAGGGTCCAAATCTGTATGATAATCTCTGTTGGGGGGGCATTGTTATGCTCCCATCTTAATTATTCTGAAATACCAATGAAATTTTGATAAACAAAACAGGATAACAGGCAGAGTTGAGATGCAGAGATGGATTTTTTTTTTTTTTTTTTTTTTTTTGAGACGGAGTCTCACTCTGTCGCCCAGGCTGGAGTGCGGTGGCCGGATCTCAGCTCATTGCAAGCTCCGCCTCCCAGGTTCACGCCATTCTCCTGCCTCAGCCTCCCGAGTAGCTGGGACTACAGGCGCCCGCCACCTCGCCCGGCTAGTTTTTTGTATTTTTTTGTATTTTTTAGTAGAGACGGGGTTTCACCATGTTAGCCAGGATAGTCTCTATCTCCTGACCTCGTGATCCGCCCGTCTCGGCCTCCCAAAGTGCTGGGATTACAGGCTTGAGCCACCGCGCCCGGCCAGAGATGGATTTTTTAATGCCCCATCCCCCGTTCTCAAGATTTCACATTTAGGATTTCATGAAAACTAATAAAAGGGGATAAGATGAGTACTGAGTTCTCCTTTTCACTGGATCAGTTTATCTGTACATTCTGGGATCTTAGCTGTTGAAGCACCTTAGCTAAGTGCCAAGGAAAGTGAGTTTAGCAAATTATGTAGCTATATTGCATCCAATCTTCTGTGGACTTATTCTAGTTCACTGTTACATATGCTCATGCCAAGCTCTCTTCATCCCTACATCAGCCTCAGCAAGGTGAATGTATTGCTTTGCTAGGGCTGTCATAACAAAATAACATAAACTGTGTTATTTAGATAACAGAAATTTATTGTCTCATAGTTCTGGAGGCTAGAAGTTCTCAAGATGTTGGCAGGGCCATGCTTCTTCTGGATGTATTAGGGAAGGATCTGTCCCAAATTTCTCTTTTAGCTCCTTCTAGTTCCTTGGCTTAGGGCAGCATAACTCCAATATTCACTTGATTTTCTCCTTGTGTATGTGTCTGTGTTGAAATTTCCCCTTGTATATGGTTCATCATGGTGAACATATTGGAACAGGAGGCCCACCATACTTTAGTATGACTTCATCCTAACAAATTATATTTGCAATGATCCTATTTCTAAATAAGACACATTCTGAGGTACTTGGGAGGTAGGACTTTACTATGTGAATGGTCTTACGATGGACTAGTAGTTATAATGGTTTTTGTTACCCAGTTTCTAGCAGTTAACTACTTATCTCCTATTTCTGACAGCAAATATCCGTAGCTTTCTGTATCTCATATTTTTCTAGGCATAGACTTGAAATAACTTTATAGAATTTTACCCTTCCTACAATTCCCATGTTGTACCACAACTACTCTCACACAATACTTTGCTAGTGTATATGTACTGGCACGCTTAAATGCATTAGTTATATGCAGGGAGAAGGGCTAGAACTGGATTCAGGGAAAAGCAGTTACATGGTTCTGTGAGGCTGAGAAAGATCTGACTGCCTGCATTGGAAAAATGTCTAGTTTCCCAGAGCCATGCTACTACACATGCTTCAGTTGCTCCCTATTCTCAAGTGTGAAAATTGCAGACCATCTCTGCCACCATTGAGAAATGCCCTATTTCCCTCATCATAGTCAATTCTGTCACAAATTTTATGATTTCTCAGGGATGTTCAGAGAGATAACTTCCTGCCACATCTCCAAAAATGTAAGAGTTGTTACTCTAGAAAGGAGCAGGTTGATATTTAAGCATATCATGAATAGATACATAAAAAATGATCATAATATTTGTACTGTATTTATATTGACTTCATTGTAGAGAAACTTTATCAAAAGTCCATACATTGCTGTTCAATCAGTCTACATGGCTCTTCACATAATCTCTTAGTAACATTTGATCCTTTAATCTCCTCTCAGAATGGTATCTCTAATTATGTTGTTTAATTTACTCTGGCTGATCCAGAAATAATTTTGGTTACCAAACATATTGGGAGAAAAAAATTCTGTTTCTGTTTTAATGTGTTGAATATCTTCTAGCAGAACTTTTCCCTCCAATTTTTAAACTCAGTCTTATAAAAGCACTCTTGAATTCCTTTGTGTATAATTAATATTGTGTTCAAAATTTGTATGACCTCTTCCAGAATTAGAAGAAAAAGGAGAAACACGATGGAGGAAATATTCTACTAATAATTAAACCCCTGTGAAACAATTTCACTAAAATTCAGCTTACTTGAAAAGATCCCTGCTTTGGCTTGCACTTGAATTTGAAATCAGGAACACTGTCTGATTAATTTTAAAATAGAACTTCAGGATAAATTGCAATATTCAATAAGTTTTCAAGAGGAAAAGCCTTCACCAAATTATTTTAAAATGCAGAAGTATGTGGAAAAGTATATATTCTATATTAATATAGGTATACTTTTATACCTGTATACAGGGCCATTCATAGGGGAGTAATTTCAAGTCATCTTTGCCACATACAAATATGAAATATTGGGTTCAAATAAAATTGGGAGCCATTTAATTCAGAAGCATTAAGAGTTAAATCACATAAATAATATGTGTGTGAATTGGTTAATCATGTTTATTATTTTTGTGAGGTCAAAAAGAGGTAAAAGATATAGTGAAGTCTAATTCTGCCTTTATTTTGTTTTTTAAAGTGTTTTGAATAATTTTCCTTAGCTATTCCTTACCATCTAATTGTGTAGAGTTTAAATTTCTTTAACTTAAGCTTTTCTTAAATGAGTTTAGTAATACAATCACAAAGTAGCTTAAGAATAGCTCTAGGTCTGGGCGCGGTGGCTCACGTCTGTAATCCCAGCACTTTGGAAGGCTGAGGCAGGCGGATCACGAGGTCAGGAGATCGAGATCATCCTGGCTAACACGGTGAAACCCCGTCGCTACTAAAAATACAAAAAATTAGCCGGGCGTGGTGGCGGGCTGTCTGCAGTCCCAGCTACTCAGGAGGCTGAGGCAGGAGAATGGCGTGGACCTGGGAGGCGGAGCTTGCAGTGTACCGAGGTTGCGCCACTGCACTCCAGCCTGGGCCACAAAGCGAGACTCCGTCTCAAAAAAAAAAAGAAGAGTAGCTCTAATTTGTCCCTCCAGCTCCACTCTCTATTCTTTTTCTCTTTGCTCTGTGAAAAGTGGGTGTAGGAGAGAAGTCATCTGTATCAACTGCATTAATATTTTCCAGTGGATCTGAACAACATTGAATACTATGAAGAGATATGGGGAAGTAGTAGAATATGGTAGAAGTACTTATTCTGTTCATTCCTTAATGGAGGGTTGCTAGGGGCCACCTGTGTCTATCCAGCTCCAGTTTCTTCAGTAAATATTTTACAAAATAATGTTTATATATGATATTTCAAATGCTAAAGTTAGGATGAGAATTTCGATTTAATAAATTTTTTAAATTTAAATATACAGCTTTTATTTTCTTGGAACACTTGTAAATATGTGTCAATAATTTGAGATCGCATCATTGGACTCCAGCCCGGGTTACAGAGCGAGACTCTGTCTTAAAAAAAAAAAAAAAAAAAAAACACACACACACAAGAAAATGGGGGCGGGTTGGGAGAGGGAGTGAGACAACTGAATAGAACACTGCCCCTGTCATCTCCTCTAGGGATACCAAATTAAACAACTATCCACATAAGAAAGTACCTTCATAGGAACTAAAAAATCAAGTGAGTAATCACAGTACCTGATTTTAACCTAGCAACAAGGAAAGAGGCACTGGAGAAGGTAGGAAAGACAGTCTTGCATTGCCTTCATCAACCGTCCCCCAACCTCAATCAGCAAAGCATGGAGAGAAAATCTGTGTATTGGAGGCAAAGAGAACAAAATGAATATGGGACTCTGCATTGAAACTCAGTGTTGCCCTGAGAAAAAGAAACTACAGGCCAATATCTCTGATCAACATTGAGGCCAAGTATCTCTGATGAACACTGAAGCAAAACTCTGCAACAAAATAGTAGTAAACTAAATTCAACAACACATTGAAAAGGTCATTCATCACGGTCAAGTGGGATTCATCTCAGGCATGCAATCATGGTTCAACATATTCAAATCAATAAACATGATATATCATGTCAACAGAGTGAAAGACAACCATATGATCATTTCAATAGATGCTGAAAAAGCATTCGGTAAATTTCATCATTCTTCATAACAAAAACTTTCAAAAAGTTTATAAAAGGAACATGCTTCAATGTGATAAAAGGCATACATGATAGTATCATATACTGAAAAGGGAAAAACTAAAAGCTGTTCTTCTAAGATTTGGAATAAGACAAGGCTTTTGCCACTTTTGTTCAATATAGTACTAGAAGTCCTAGCAAGAGCAATTAGACAAGAGAAAGGAATAAGGGACATCCAAATTGGAAAGGAAGAAGTCAAATTATCCTGTTTGCAGATGACATGGTCTTATATTTAGTAAAACCTAAAGATTTCACCAAAGAAAAATATTAGAACTTATAAATTCAGTAAAGTTGCACGACACAAAATCAACATGCAAAAGATCAATAACATTTCTACATGTCAGTAATGAACAATCTGAAAAACAAACAAAGAAAGTAATTCTATTTACATTAGTGACAGTAAAATGAAATGCTTAGGATTAAACTTAACCAAAGACATAAAAGATCTACATAATGAAAACCATAAAATGCTGATGAAATTGAAGAGGACTCAAAAAAAGGAACGATATTCATGCTCATGGATCGAAAGTATCAATATTGTTAAAATGTCCATACTAACCAAAGCTATGTGAGATTTGCATATTCAATGCAATCTCTATCAAAATACCACTGACATTCTTCACATAATTAGAAAAATTAATCCTAAAATTAATATGGAACCACAAAAGACCCAGAATAGCCAAAGCTATCCGGAGCAAAAACAACAAAGCTGGAAGCATTCCATTATCTGACTTTTAAATTACACTACAGAGCTATAGTAATGAAAATAACATGGCACTGTGATAGGAAAAAAAAAAAATACATAGACTAATGGAACAGAATAGAGAACCCAGAAATAAATCCATGCATTTATAGTCAGCTCATTTTTAACAAAGGCACTAAGAATATACACTGGGGAAAAGACAGTCTCTTAAATAAACGGTGCTGTGAAAACCAGACATCCATATGCAGAAGAATGAAACTAGATCCCTTTCTCTCACCATATAGAAAAGCTGAATCAAAACGGACTAAGACCTCAAACTATTGCAAGAAAACACTGGAGAAACACTCCAGGATATTGGCCTTGGCAAAGATTCCTTGAGTACTTGTACAGGGAACCGAAGCAAAAATGGACAAATGGAACCACATCAAGTTAAAAAGCTTCTGCACAGCAAAGGAAACAATCAACAAAGCAAACAGACAATCTGTTAAAAGGTAGAAAATATTTGCAAATATCCATTTGACAAGGGATTGATGATTATAATATATGAGGAATCCAAACAAATCAATAGGAAAGAAAAACAAATAATCCTGCTTAAAAATGGGCAAAAGATCTGAATAGACATTTTTCAAAAGAAGACACACAAATGGCAAACAGGCATATGAAAAATGCTCAACATCACTAATCATCAGGGAAATGCAAACCAAAACTACAACAAGATATCATCTCACCTCAATTAAAATGGCTTTTATCTAAAAGGCAGGCAATTTTATCCAAAAGGCTGCCAAGAATGTGGAGAAAAGGGAACCCTTGTGGGAATATAAATTAATATAGTCACTGTGATGGACAGTATGAAGGTTCCTCAAAAAACTAAAAATAGAATTACCATATGATCCAGAAATCTCACTGCTGGGTATATATTCAAAAGAAAGGGAATCAATATGTCAAAGAGATATCTGCAGTCCTATGTTTATTGCAGCACTGTTCACAATAGCCAAAATATGGAATCAGCCTAAGTGTCCATAAATGGATGAATGAATACAGAAATATAGCACATATACACAATGGAATATTATTTACATATAAAAAATGAAATCCTATCGTTTGCAATGAGGATGGAACTGGAAGACATTAAGTGAAATAAGCCAGGCACAGAAAGACAAATACCACATTTTCTCACTCATACATGTGACTACAAAGAAAACTGAACTCATAGAGAGTAGAAGAATGGTTACCAGAGGTCGGGAAGTGTAGTGGAGAGGGGAATATAAAGAGGGAATGTTAAATGGATACAAAAATGCAGTTAGATAGAAGGAATACACTCTAATATTTGGTAGTACAATAGGGCACCTATAGTTAACAATAATTTATTTTACATGTCAAAATAACTAAAATGGTGGAATTGGAATGTTCCTAACACATAGAAATGATAAATGCTTGAGGTGATGGATATGTTGATTATCTTGATTTGATCATCACACATTGTTTGCTTGTATCAAAATATCACATGTGGCCGGGCACAGTGGCTCATGTCTGTAACCGTAGGACTTTGGGAGACTGAGGTGGGCAGATTACCTGAGGTCAGGAGTTCAAGACCAGCCTGGCCAACATGGTGAAACCCTGTCTTTACTACAAAATACAAAAAAAATTAGCCAAGTACAGTGGTATGCATGTGTAGTTCCAGCTACTCGGGAGGCTGAGGCAGGAGAATCACTTGAAGCCGGGAGGCGGAGGTTGCAGTGAGCTGAGATTGTGACACTGCACTCTAGCCTGGGCTACAGGGTGAGATTTCATCTCAAACAAACAAACAAACAAAAAAATCACATGTACTTCATATATATATATGTGTGTGTGTGTGTGTGTGTGTGTGTATACACACACATACAAGTATGTATCAGAACAGTTTAAAATCTTTAAATGAAAAATAATAATAAAAAGTAAATCTAAAGGGAAAAATACTGAAAAATTGAATCCTAGGGCTGATAGTAGAATAAACCAGGAAGAAATTGATTTATACAACATAATTTTAAAATATCTCTGATTATAGAGGCAAAAATGGCCAAAAATAGGAGGACTGGTTGAAAAATCTGTTAAAGAACCATTTGGACTTCCAGATCCCATTTCCCTACTCCATGCAGCCAGTGACTGCCCTTCCTCAGCTCTGACAAAAAAAAAAACAGGGGTTAGTGCAAATGAGTCTCATTTAAAAGTTTATAGTACTTTATAGTAAACACAGGAATTAAAGGAAGATTAATATCTTGAATATTTACACTGAACTAACTTCTGAGATTTGGAAGAATCCTTCAGAAATGTGTTTAAAATAATACCTGGAGAATTCAAAAGTCTCCAGAGAAAAGACTCAAAGTCACTGATGTTAGGAATTTCTTAAGCAAATAACAACTAGAATCATTCTACAAGGAATTCCACAATTACCAAATCCCATCTATTAGAACACATTCTCTGATATTCATGAAATTCTCTAATATGGAAAATAAGGATCAAAACAACCTGCAAAATAAGCAACATGGAGATAACAAAGACTGTGTAGGGAGGTAAATGTCGAAAAACCTAACAGTAGTATCTTTAGATGGGTAAGAAAAGATCTTGCATCCATGAACAATAACAAAATGCTATGAAAAATAAGTGTTCCGCAAACAAAAATATGAAGACTTGTCCATTTAAAATATTATAGCAGAAAAAATGGATCAAAAAAAGACCAAAGCATACTTACAACACTAGGAACAAAGGTAAAATAGTATAAGCTTGTAGAAAGAGAAAAAGGTGCTTAAAAAGTCTCAAAAATTATATATCATAAGACTTCTCAATAACTCTAGATACTTATATATATATAAGACCAAGGCTTTTAACAGCATGAAAGAAAATGTTGTCCAGCCTAGAATTCTATATCCAGCCAAATTATTAATCAAATATGAGGGTAAACTAATGTCATTTTCAGGCCTGATAGATCTCTGAACTTCAACTGTGCCTCTTATAGAGGGGCAGGAATCTAGGCAGAAGCAAGTCAGAAGGCTTTGATAAAGACTTCTTCAGCAGATGACGCTGGTAAAAATGCTTGAAGGGAATATATATCATCTTGAAAAGAGATTTAGAAATCTAACAGAGAATGAGAGATAAAATTACTGTTAAATGTATTTTTCAAAAATAAAGGATACAGCACAGTCATTAATATCACAGAATAAGCGAGGTTGTATTAGTGATACATATATTTTAAAACTAAACAGAAACAATATAATTATTAACTCCAATTGAGCAAGCAAGAAAGAATAATTATCGTTTGCTACATGGCTCCATTATAAATAATTTGCATTACTTAAGAAAGTTAATATGAATATTAATATAGTCAAAATGACAATAGAAATGTATTTGAGAAACTGGAGCTATGGAAATTGTGTTTCCCAGTAGTCAGGAGAGGAGGATTTGGTAAAATATAGCTAAGTCTTTATTAGAAAGTCAATAGATAATGCCTGAAGTTTTTAAAAACAATAAAATATCAATAAAACTATGTTAGTTGGAGCTAGAGAAGTCAATACCAACAGAATCAACCAAATAAATTATAATTTTATTAACTGATTTATTATTTCCAGTTTGAAATCTTTAACTAGTTCCTGCTTCAGTTTGCGCTCTACTCAACCACTTTTACTAATTTCAGAACAAGCAGTGGTTAATTCAGCCCATATGTTTCAATCCAAATTTTTATGGGCATAGGTCCTTAATGAGAGTTATTCAACAAAAATTGAATTTGTTGTATTCATTAACATATTTGCATGATGAAGATACAACTTCTCAACCTAAATTATTGTGACTTGTAAGCAAATGTGAAAAATCCAGATGAGATTTCTATCCTTTCCCAAGTTATCTGCCATATCTGACTTCTCGGAGTTAGTATAATGCTATCTGGGAGCTGGCCTCATCAATACATTTTTCAAAATTTCCTAAATCATGAGAAATATTTATATCTGTCTATCTTTTAAATGTTAATGGTTAGGGTTTCATGTCATATACATATATATATGTAATATATATCACTGAAAGTTCTATCATCCTTCATATGAGTTACTTTCAATATCAGAACAAGAAAAGGATTATTTCTAATTCCCATACTAATAAGGTATTATGTCATCTATGAAGAGCTTTAACCAATAGTTAAAAGAAGAGAGGTTTCTTAAGAGGATAAACGTTTCAGTTGAGCACAAGTTATTCAACTCCTGTCATCAACCACAAGTGTTACAGTGCCAGACTTCATGAGTACAAGATGAACAGCCTGGAATAAGCAATGCATAAGAACTTTCCCAGATGTATAGTCAGCCCACTTTCTGCCTGCTCACAATTTTACATACCTTTCAGTTACTCTGAGTTCTAGATGTAAAATGCAGTAGTCAGGGATATCACATGGATTTATGGCCTCTTCTGGTGTGCTGGGAAACTCCTGCCCTGGGCGAGGATTATAATCATTCATATATGTATGGTTTCTTTTTTCCTCTGTGGTAGATGTAACATTGATGTCTTATTTCAGGAAGTCACTTCAAAATAATTCAAGTCAAAGTTATATGTGAGAAATCCACTTAACTATTTCCTAGCCCAAGTACAAAAATTAAACTAAATAAAATGGAGAATATGAGATTGGTTTGTAGCAGGTAGCAATGCCTTTACTGAAGCAGCTACATTGTAATTCCCTGTAGGCAATGACCACTGGACACTTTCGCACAGAGTAATGCACTTTAGCCTCTGTGATGACACAGAGGCGGATGGAGGGGAGCAGGCTTATGGGTAGACTTAGAATTTGTTATGCTGTAAGATCAAACCAAATCCAAACATTCTGGATTTTGTAACACTCCCTAAAAATCTCAGGGCCACATTGATGGCACTCACACATTCATAATGCAGTGCTCCTACAAGAAGAGAACAACACTGTATCATCTGGTCTATTATGATCCATTCCAGTTCCTCAACTGATGTGTTAATAGCATTAACAGGTACAATTTATCGAGCGCCTACTAGATGGCAGACTCTGATCCAGACACTTCAACTACATTATCTCAAGGCATCATCACAATTCTTGAGGTAGGTACTGAGATGCCCACTCTACAAATGAGAAAACCAAATTTATAGAGGTTAAGTGCTTTGCTTGTTTAAGTGTCATGGCCATGATTAGAAATCACTTCGTTATATTGCCTACTCCTCACAAGACAGTGATTCTGTCTTCTAAGGAATAAAATGATAACATGGAGGTTTTGTGTTGAGAGGTCATGTGTGCTCAGATCATGTCCTTAGAAAACCATCTCTAGGAGATCTTCTCAGCTTAAATATCACCTCTTTTTCACCTCACTACCCCAGGAGCATAGCATATGGCAAAGGAAGGGGAAAATAAGATTGGTAGATACCAGGGATGGAGGGGAAGGGGATGAGGAGGCAGGACTTTGATTTTATTTAAACATGTGTAAACATAACAAAAATATGAGGCAAATATGGAAAATATCAACAAATTATAATTCTAGTTAGCCAATATATTGGTTTCTGTTATATAATCTTTATACTTATCTCTATGTTTGAAAACTTTTACATTTAATTAAAGAAATTTTATTTAAAATTAAAAGGTAGGTCTGGGCAAAATCAGGACATAAATATTAACATCACACTACTGTTTTAGAGTTTGGTCTGAAAGTGACAGTCAGTTATTGAAGTTTCTGACAAGTAAAACGACAGTCTTGAGACCATGATAACTACCATAGCTGAGTAAAGAATGGATTGAAAAGGGAAGAGATGGATGAAGGTCAGGTGAATAAGTAAAAGGCCACCTCCATAATTACGGAGGAGGGTAACTAGATCTGCACCCTGTTAAGGGCAGAGAAAGTTGAGGATGGGATGAAAGTGAGAGATTTCTGGTGGCAGGTTCCATGGAACTTGGTGGCTGACAGACTATCAAGGATAGGGGTAGTGATAAGAATCAAATATAACTCCAAGCTTTCTGGGATAGTCAGTTAAACTGAAACAAAAGCCACAAAGAAAGTGGTGCAGGTTTGGAAGGAAAAGTTATTAGTTCAGCTTGGGGCCCCTATTCAGATATGTTGATAGGATATCAAAGTGAGATATCCACAGGTAATACAAACAGCAGCCTAGAGCGCCAGAGAAAGATGAGGGCTAAAGACAGACAAACAAGGATCTTCTGTGGATGTCATCGTCAAGGCCATGTAACTCAATAGGACTGACCAAAAAAGAGAGCAGAATGAAAGTAGAAAGGAATACAGACAATGGTGGGAACGTTTTAGACTCTAAAATATAATATAGCTAAGAAATATGAGCCTTGTGTAAACATATCCTCAGCAAGGAAATTCTCAGGATCTTGAATACCTCCTGAGGGCATCCGGGTAGAAGAGAATTAACATTATACCTATTATGTTCCAGAAACTACTGTATTAATGTAATATTACTTTTTTTCCCTCACAATATATCTCCAAGGTGATATAATGATGTCTGTTTTATAAAAAAGGAAACTGAAATTCAGAGAGAGAAAGCAATTTGCCCAAGTTCACACATCAAGTGCCAGACCTAGGATTCAAATCCACATTTGAATAACTTCAAAGCAGATAATCTTTTGTTTGTGCATTCTACAATGATCCATCTGGGGAGCAATGCACATGTTTCTAATGGGTCCTATCTTTCAGAAGTACATGAAGTAATTCAAGTATGCTGAACTCCTTACAACATAGTTGAGAGTATTTTATTATGACTCCAAATAACCATTTCTTTGCATTTAAATCGAGCCTGTTTATGACTTAATTACTTTGTATGTTTGAGATTTTTTTCTGAGGAAGAGGAGAATAGTTGCAAAGAATTTATGCATTTGGGCCCAGATACTAATTTTTTCTAACAAAGCAATAACATGAATACATTTGTTTCAAATCAGTTTTCCTTCCATGCTAAAGTAAAGTGTTTAGTCAAAGAAATAAATTAGCAGCAAACTCAGGAAGCCCTGTCTCAGCACCAGCTTTGTGCCTGCCAGTTGTGCATAACTAAGAAATGAGTAAGAAATGGAAAACTAAGATTTCTGAATCAGGAGGAGTTAGTGGATGAACCCTGGTGTAGCCTGATCTTTAACAGGTGCCTAGTAAGGTTACTATCCACTTTAACACCCCCTGAACACTCTCTCTGCAATCCTTAGCACAAATAGAGTAGGTAAGAAATATGCTTTAGAAATAGTATCCTATAGACAAATCCTGTCTCTCACAAACAGGACCCAGGAGTGTCTGGGTTTTAAGCCTACCATTCCCATTTATAATTTACATCTTGACCCATTCCAAATGGAATATAATCATACAGGAGGAAAACACTTAGGAGGTAAACAAAACCAAAACCAAAACAAAACAGAAACCAATATTATTGTTCCCACTCTACCAATGAGCAAGATTCACTATGAATTAGGATTTCTGAAAGATTAAAATAATTAACAAAATGAGTTAAGTTCCAAATCTGTGCTTAATTCATGCTTCTGCTCAAGAGATGGGATAATATTGACCAAGTCTACACTCTCCATGTTAGCACTCACGACACACAGTAACATTTTTTTAACCCAAAATGTAAAAGTTTACACAAAAAGATATCCTTTTAAAATCTGTCACACTCTTTGTAAATGGTTCCTTCATATTGTAATGTCATAAATAGCCTTACATATTGTGTCACTTATAACATTCAAAATCCCAGGACCCTTAACTAACCACATAGAGAATAAAATTTGCATAGAAAAGCAGAAAATGTCTTGTAACTTGGTCATTCACCTTGAAGGATAAAAATTTTTAGAAAACTAAAGCTAGTGGATGGTCACAAACATATATTCGTTTACTGCCATTCTGGGTAAGCCGCGTCAGATAGTACCACACAAAATATTTAAAAGACATAGTATCTGGCACAAGACTGTAAGATCTAGCTGTTGCCAGCCCAATGTTAGTAAAGTGTACAAATCATTCCAGACAGACTAAAGAACTATGCAAATGTTAAGTCACTTTTTTCTCTCCTCTGGTGTGAAAGTGATAAACAGACTGAAAATCAACCTTGTGTTGATTCCTTGCTTTAATGCACTGACTTGTTAATCTAATAGCTTAGTTTTATGGGCCAGCTATTTCAAATCAAGAGTCTCACTCCACAAACCCATATTTTACAATATCAACTGTGTACCAGATATAAATAAGAATGTTAAGCACATGAATCAATGAGACACATGAATAAACATGTCCATGTGGCAGTAGAGTACTGTTAAAAGAAAAAGAAAGAGTAGTTGAAGAAAAAAAAAATAACTCTGCTTAGAGGAATTTATATTCAATCTTTCTATTTAATGGCTTTGAAAATTGAGAGCAGAGAAGTACAGTACATTACTAAAAGAGTAGTAATTCCTGTGTGATATTTTGCATAAAGTGTGTATATTCATTGTGGTTTCTTTAAATCTCTCGTTCCTATAAGTGCTACCCCAATCAAAAAAAAAAAATACTGATATAATTAAGATGCTTTGCGGAGTTTATTTTAATCTTTTGGCTTTGCAATAAGAAGTAGCTTTTGTAAACTATATGTTCTGCAGCCAGTTCTGTGCATACATATCCAGGAGTATATGCTTCAAATGCTGAAAACAAAAACGTTTTGACTCGCTAGTGCCTTAGAAAGACATCAGAATTTGAATTTGGATTGAAATTCAGCAACTTCATAGTGGTTTAGTTTTCTGGACATAGTTCACATCCATGACCAAGGAACATTTTTGTGGAATGAATGATCCATACTAATTTCCCAGATTTGGCCCATTTGGAGCAGAAGCGTATTTGTACTGCCAAGAGTGTCTTGGAAATCATTAATACAGCTCAAAAATATGGATGGTCTTGCATGCTGCCTATCTGGTTTAATCTCAAACTATCCCAACTTATGAATGAAGGGGAAAAATCAGACTCATTAATTTTATTGCTATGTTTCATCAGCTCTAAGACATTTTTTACATATTTAACCCCTTTGAAATTGTGATGCATCTTTAATCTATAGCATCTTGGAATTAATTAGAAGCATTTTTTCTTAATGGCATAAAAATAAATGTGTATGCTACTATTAATGGCATTTTAGAATACATGAAATATGGTATGGTTAAGTCTCACAATTTTAGTATAATGAATATCACTTCACTAGTAAAAGCAAAAGATCTGAATGTAGCATTTTAAAAATACAGTTTTAGTACTTTTACTTACTATAATAGCAATTTGCAATTTAAAAAGCTTAAAAGAATTTTAAAGTATAAGTTTGCTAGAGGGATTATATTGAAGTAATAACAGTAAATATGACAAGTGCTTCATATTTACCAAGGTCTATGTTACAACCTTTCTATATCCATTTTTTATTTAACCCTCTTAGCAACCCTATCTGTCAAGAATTTGAAGCGGGAAAAATCCTTTCCATGCCTAAGTTATGAAACAATTGAGGAAAAAAACAAATGATAAGATAGATGAAAGATCCAAATATTACCTTTATTACTGATACAGCTGATGTGTGAAAATATGGCCTATCTGTAGATAGCAGTGCTAATATAGAAAGCAGCAGCAAGATTGGAAAATAATCTAACACATATGAAGCAGTAATATTATTCCCACTATAAAGAAGAAAACTGAGATGTAGTGAGGTCCAACTGTCAGGTATGAAGAGTAGTAGAATATGCCACAACAAAATATGCCACATTGGCATCAGGATTATTTTGAGCTGAAGACAACTGAGAAGAAGCGAATATGAGAAAATCTCTCTGCCTTTCCTCCTACTTGCCTAAAAGCAAGGCATAAATTTACAAAGGTATCACTCCTACTCTCTCTACCAGAAAGGACAGCTTGATCACCAAAGACAACTTTAGACCTTTAACAGCCTGGAGAAGGCAGCAGAGGATTCTACATAATAAACTTTATTAATTAGCCTCAGAAGATTCTACATAACAAGATTTATTAACTAGCTTTTATATACCATTAGTTTCCCCATAGTTGCCATCCCACAAGTTGTCATGCCTAGAGACTCAAGGTTGCTGTTTTTTTGTCTTGTCACTTCTCTAAAAGTTTATTGTTCATTTTTAAAGATGCTATATAAGCTGGAGTTCTAAGCAACCTTTTCAAGAATTGCTCCTTCCCGAGGCATTTTCCATGTACGTATGAAATATACATGTTAATAAACCTCAGTTTGTTAATCTATCTTTTGTTACAGGGGCTCAAGCTGAAAACTTGGGAAGGTGAATATTATTTTTTCCTCCTCTACCAATTGTTAGAATACAAAAACAAGACTGACTTTTCTAAAATTGTACAAACAGTCTATCCAGTCGTTAAGTGTTCTAATTTTTTCATGAACACAATAAAGATAGATTTCATCCCCTTCTCATGTAATCCCTATGAAATGAACATTGGACAAGTTGCTTACCCTCTCTGTGCCTCAGTTTTCTAATCTATGAAATGGAGAATAGTAATAGTTCTCACCTTAAAAGGATGTCACGAAAAAGATAACTGATGCAAGTAACATGCCTAGTGAAGAATCTGGCAGCAGTAAGTACTCAATATATGCTCACTGCTAAATGCATTGAACCATAGGTACTTACCATTATCAAGTTGAAAATAGGCAAATGTGGGCAAGGTCAAGCCACTATTATCTGAAAGAATCATGTGTGGCTATTATTTTAGGGTTAAACATAGATTCACTGTGATTGCTTTAACGAAAAAATGTTAGAGCCATGAAAAAAATGCTTCGGTTATCTAAATAGAAACTGGCAAAGCCAGGGTTCAAAGATAACAAAAAGCAAGTTTCTCCGGTGTGATACAGTCTTGTTCAAAAACCTCACCAAAGTCTGTGTTACAACCTTTCTATATCCATTTTTTTAATTAATCCTCTTGGCAACCCTATCTGTCGAGAATTAGAAGGGGGAAAAATCTTTTCCATGCCTCAGTTATGAAACAATTGAGAAACAAAACAAATGATAAGATAGACGAAAGATCCAAATGCTACCTTTATTACTGATAGAGCTGATGTGTGGTGTTAATGATGGTGGTGTTCTGATTAGCCGGGTTTCTCTTCTAATGTTTCTACGGATAAATTAGACAGGTATGAAAATTAAGTAAAGATAGTACATTATCTTTTTGAAATGCTTAACAACTCTGAGGAACCTCTCTGGCTCCTTTTAACTTTAATACTCTTGTCAACAAAATTACTGAACATGCAATGAAGCCATAGACCATAATGCAGTATAACCCCTAATAATGTAATTAGCATACTAATGAGTATGCAAACCTTTCTGTTGGAAAGTTTTTAATGCTCCTGAGTTTAGGGAAGAAAATAAAATGTTATTATTTTATATTTCTTATCTTTATCAAATTTGTTGAAGTAAGGTAGATGAAATAAAAACACATAAAAATGCTTGGAATGTACTTAAAGCCCACCGCACCTCAATTGCCCTTTTCCAAACAGAGTGCTCAATTTTGTTTAATTTACTAATATCCAGTTTTATCTTCCAGTTGTTTAAATTTCTTTTTAACGTTAGAGGCTGGAAACAACTATCTTGTGACTTAGGTGAGCATTTACATCTTTGAAAGCATTTTAAAGAAAAGTGATGTTAATCCCATTTTTCTAGTCACAATATTTCTTTATCTGGTTTTGTTGTTTTCATTAATTCCTTCAATTAATGAAACCAATGTAACCATTTTATTAAATTGTTGGTGTGAGTTAAGTTCATTATAAATTCTGAGATACACGATAAATTTTTTAAATCTCTTATTCCTTTGTGAACACTAAATTCAGTACTTAATGGAAGAGGAGTTTATTTTAGGTCTACTCCTGATAATTCTAGTTCTTATAAGCCATATTTAGGCCTTTGAGAGTAAGCTCTTAATGAAAATATCACATTAATATTCCCCCTTTTTACTCTCTTAGCTGTATACACATTTCTTACCTTCTTTTCTGATATTTATCACAACTCATCATGGCAAAGTTTAAAAAGTAGAGATCTTTGAATATTTATTTTCCCCATAGAAATGAGCATAGCTGCAACATATTTTATAGGTTCAATGCATAGTTGGTAAATGAATTCACCTCTGAAAAGATCCCACACAGCTGAAATCTCTTGGAGAATTTCATGCTATTTGAGCTTTGAGTTTACAAGGTGACTTGGGGGTTGGTGTCCTGGAGGAAGTAATCTTTCAGTGCTGTTTTTTATATATAGGAAGGAAATAGAAAGCCAGATACATGGGAAATGAGGGAGGAAACCATTTAACTAAAGTAATGAGGATGACAATGTAGCCATGAAAAAATTAAAAATTACATTGTTATGAGGTGACTGGCCAAAAGTGTTAAAACAAGGAAACATTTAATGGAGGAAATAAGAGGCTATGGAATATAATGAGACTTGATCAGCCAGACTTACCAGATATCCAGGATACTTAATACTTAGCATCCCCTACACCCTTTCAGCAGCAGCACTGTTACACTGAATGGATGTTAGGCTAATTGGAGTAAACTCCCATTCATTTTATTTGAATAACATGGCTTTGATGACATTGTAAGATTCATGGGTGCTGCCATCTGGACTTTACCATGGTTCTTTTGTATATTTCTAATAATAGGTGTGTTTCTCTGCTGAACTCACTCACAAATTTACTGATTTGGAGCTGTTTATAGGGCAATCTTTAAGATAGTATTGTCGGTCTGTATATTAAACTGACAAATTAGTTTTGTGCATGTGGCTTTTCTGTGCAGATATAAAAATGTAAACCAGATTCTTTGGAACAATTCCAGGTCTCAAGGCACTTACTAAAAGATTAAGGTTGTAGCCTAAAACTCTTGAAGCTCTAGCTTGAAGCACAGCTTTTGTTATAAAGTTTGGACATAGCCAAAGCACTTTCTATGATCAACTATATAGAGTATCTAAATACTATTTCTAATGCTACCTAAAGCATCTAAATATCTATTTCTTTAAAGAAGTTACATGTAAAGACACATTTAATAAACCTTTATAATCATGTAGATTTATAGGTCTGAGAGATGTTTGGTAGAAAGGTTATTTTAGGAAGAATAGCATTGAAGTATTTCAGAACAAAAATGTTTTTAGTGAGCATTTATTTCTCCCGGTTGTATAACTCAAAATAACACATGCAAAGTAGTGAGAAGCATTGCTTACATAATGAATTAAACCAAAGAACTTCAGAAGCCAGCTGAACTTTGAACTTCCCCTCATGTTAATGCTTTTGGCTTTGAGGACAGCTCATGTTTATATACCAATTTTATTTCTTTTCTTTTTTTTTTTTTTTTTTTTTTTTTTTGAGACGAAGTCTCGCTCTGTTGCCCAGGCTGGAGTGCAGTGGCCCGATCTCGGCTCACTGCAAACTCCACCTCCCAGGTTCACCCCATTCTCCTGCCTCAGCCTCCCGAGTAGCTGGGACTACAGGCGCCCGCCACCTCGTCCGGCTAGTTTTTTGTATTTTTTTAGTAGAGACGGGGTTTCACTGTGTTAGCCAGGATGGTCTCGATCTCCTGACCTCGTGATCCGCCCGTCTCGGCCTCCCAAAGTGCTGGGATTACAGGCTTGAGCCACCACGCCCGGCCTATTTCTTAAATTTAATTAGGAAGCCCATGTCTCTAAATGCATATAGTAACTAAACCTGTCAGAAGGGTTGTTTAATTATTTTATAAAAATTTAAATGTAGTAATCCAACACAATATGAGACTAAAACAGTAGAATTTTGAACGTGACTGAGATAATAACCTCAAATGCCAATACTTTAGCATTATTTTATTTTTGTCAATTACAATAGCAGGGGTACAGTTACTGCCTAAAGAGATGTTCAAGGGTGGCAGAGGAAATATAAATTTGTAGAAGCTGCATCATTGTTGAGCATTGATTCCTGCCTTTGTTCTTAGTTTGCTGTACAAGCCTGGCCAAATTATTTCAGTCATTTTTACTATGGTTCTTTCTCCACCAAATAGAGAATTGGAAGTTACCCTGTTAACTAGTACTATGTGGTCAGTAAATCAAAGAATTTGTACTAAGATATGGAATTTTAATCCTAGATAATACAGTGACCCTGTCTCTGTGTATGGAGATTTTGCTTTAGAATAGGGAAGAGCAATTAACTTTCATAGGACAGACGGCATTAGATTACAAATAACACCAGCATCCTCTAAATAATGCAAGGAGGTTAAATCAAAGGACAGCACTATTTTAACCCCAATATTTTTTTTCTTTTCTTTTTTTTTTTTTTTGAGACTGAGTCTCGCTCTGTCGCCAGTCTGGAGTGCAGTGGTGTGATCTCGGCTCACTGCAACCTCCGCCTCCCAGGTTCAAGCGATTCTCCTGCCTCAGCATCCTGAGTAGCTGGGACTACAGGCGCCCGCCACCACACCTGGCTAATTTTTGTATTTTTTAGTAGAGACGAGGTTTCACCATGTTATCTTTAAAAGTCCTTGGAAATTAAATGACCAGAAAAAAATTCCTAACAATTTTATTCCTATATTTTAAGAAACCTCTAAATAATCAAAAAAGAGTTTACTCAGCTTGGTATTATTTATTTGGAAAGATTATGTAGTTTGTCTTCTGACTGACCCTGGTTCTCCTGCCTCCAGGTGCCATTCCTCAGCATAGGTGAGTTCAGCCATAAGATGCAAGCTTCAGATGGGCCTTTCTGGAGCCTCACCCAAATATGCATGCTGTCATAACTCCCTCCCCAAACCCATATTGAGAACCCACCATTCGCTAGGCTCTAGAAATACCAAAGTGAATAAGGAGCTCATACTTTAATCCTTTCCCATGTGTGTTATTTGAGAAAACATTTGTTCTCCTAAGTAAAAAGAAAAGACTCTAGCCCAACAGTTGAGTGCAGGAGGACATGGAGTCCTCCGATACAGCTGAATCAAAGTAGGCTCACAAATTACTGCCCTTATAAAAAGAGTCTCTCTGGGCTAGGACCCGCAATGGGATTATACAAAAACTTGGAGCTCTCCATGGCTACCTTACAGTGAAGGTTCCTATTACATTTTAGGATCATTTTTTAATAAGTATCTGCTGAGCCTATAGACACCAGATTCCTTATAAATTCATTTGATAAATATCAATGGAGCAGGGACTATGTGCAAAGCAGAGCACATATGCTGGGTTTGGGAGCAGAGAATGTAGTAATGAATAAAAAATCACAAAGAAATTACATTTATGGGAGGAGAAACACATAAAAAATTATGTAATACACATTATTCGTTATGGATTACAGAGGAGAAAGTAAATGTATTTTGGAGGAGATTAATTTGTGGGGTAGATTTATGAAAGCATTGGCATTGAACTGAGTATAGAGAAATGACAGACTTTTGTTTAGTAAATAAAGAAGAAGGAAATTCCAGGCAGAGAGAATGTCATAATTATATTCATGGAGCTATGGAGGTGAGACAGCACCAGATATTTTCAGAAAATACCAAATACTGTATTTCATTCCAGATGGTCAGATGGTGAGGAGGAAGGAGAAGAAGGAGGAGAAGGAGGAGGAGGAGGAGGAGGAAGAGGAAGAGGAAGAGAAGGAGGAGGAGGAAAGAGGGAGGAGGGAGAAGGAGAAGGAGAAAAAAAAGAACAAGGAGGAGGGGGAGGAAGACAGAAAGTGGAAGAAGAAGGAGGAGGAGGGGGAAATAATGCTGGGAATGCAGTTTGTAAGCAAAGCAGGAAGATCTTTGAATGTCATATTTAGGGATATGTATGCACTATATAGGCAATGAGGAATCAAAAGTACAGAACTAATCTTTTTGCTAGGAGCATTCAGTCCTACTTCTCATGGTAGAGCTTTGAAAACTAAAACAAGAGAAATTTAGTGATTTTTGTGATGCCACGCAAATGATTAATAGTTGAATGACTGAATATTTGCCAGTAGGGGCTGTAATTATTTGGATTCTGTTTCCTGAATGTTAATTTTGAAATGTGTTATAGAATTAAGTAGCATAGGAAGAGATCGAGAATGAGAGAAACCTGTTAGAAAAGATCTATCAAAGGTCAAATAAGATATCATAATGATAAACTGATTTTCCATGGAAATGAAAAGATTATAGATGATGATGATATATAAACTAATATACATGGTGATTAGTATAATAGACACTATTTTAAATACTTTACGTATGTCAATGCATTTAGTCATCACAACAACCCTATGTGTAGATGCTATTATTGTTCCACTTACAAAAGAGAAAATATAACCTTAGAGAGAGAAAGTGATAACTAAGACCACGGAATTTCATTGTAGGAGCCAGGATTCAAACCCTAGCCTTCTGGTCAAAGTCTAATTTCCTAACCGATAAATGTGAGAAACCTCATAAAGTGAAGTCTACAGGTAGAAATAGGTACTTTGAAGATTCAAAGCAATGTCAACAGGTTCAAACTGGGAAAATGGCAGTTTTTTAAGTGAAAATAGGATGACCTCAAAGGAGTATTTGAGGCATGTTAGGTTTTAGATACTGATGTGATATCAAGGAGGTAAGGGAGAAATTAAGAAATAAAAGTGTAACATTTGAGAGAGAGATTTTTAATTTAGAATAGATGACAGAGATAAACATTGGAAAATAACCTTACAGAGGCGAGAGTCCAACTCATGGGCATGACTGAAAGCCTTAAGGAAAAAGACCTGAAAAGGACTTATCAATAAGAAGCCAATACACAAGGAGTTCATGATAGTCTAAGAGCCTTTCAGAGAACAGTGAGGGTAACCAAGAAAGTGTAGTGTCATGGAATGCAAGAGAAAAGCACGTCTTGTGATAAGCAAAGACCAATCAAAGAAGAGGAGAATGAGAAAGGGTGGTGTCATGGGTAGCTGGAAGTCACTGGTAATTTCTGATAGGGCTGGTACAGGACAGCTATGGGGGAATAAGTCAGATTAGAAACCATTAAGAAGAAATGGATAGGCCATGGTGTTGGATACCCTGCTGGTAAAAGGAAGAAGAAGAATCTGCTAACTAGAAAGTAGGGGAGAATCCCATGAGGTTTTTTGAATTTGCTGAAAGTTGACTATATCTGTAGACAAAAAAAAAAAAAAAAAAGATGTAATTTTTAATATCAGCATTAATATCATTTCTAAAAAAGGGTACCCAAGTTACTGAATAAGTTCAGAGAAGGCCTAACATATCTAGGAATAAAGTGATTCAACAAAGCAACCAGTGAAAACAATGATGATATTAACACACAGCTGAATTGTAAGGTCTCTAAAGCAATTTTAATTCTGAATTAAACAGTATTGTTTCTGCACATAAATATGATATCAAGGATGGGGACATAGAGGCTAATGATTTTTTTAAAAAATATAATAAAACGTAAAAATATTTAAGAACAAAACCAAAATGGTGAACCATTCTCTTGTCTTCACCAACACCACCACAATCACCACCAACAGAATTTGGGTCATTCTTTCCTCTCTGCCTTCATCATTCTTGTATTACTGCAGTTGTGTGTAGTTCTACTACTACTAGATTCCACTTTGAGCAAAAGTGTCTTTCTCATTCGCAGTCAGACCCTGAGGAAACGTTTACTGAGTTGAACTCTTCTGACTATTACAGATTTGAAAAGACCAGCTTGAGCTGGAAAACATGAAAACCACAATTTCACTTTTCTGAGGGCTTTGACTCCATCAAATATAGTATATACAGTTTAAAAGTATGAGCTATGATCTCTGACAGACTTGGGCTCAAATTTTACCTCTCTTTTGCCCACATGTGTGACCTTAGAAAAAGGTTGTGTCATATCCTCTACATTGCTTCTAGGCATCATCTGATCCTGTTTTCTTCTTCTAACTTCCTCTTTCTTTTTATTCCTTCCCTTCTCCTTCTCCTCTTCTTTCTCCTCCTTCTTTCTTTCCTTCTCTTTCTTCCCCCCCTCCTCTCTTCTTTTCTCTCTCTCTCCTTCTTATCGTTTTTATCTTTTTTTTTTTTTTTGAGATGGAGTCTGGCTCAGTTGCCCAGGCTGGAGTGCAGTGGCGCAATCTCTGCTCACTGCAAGCCCCACCTCCCGGGTTCACGCCATTCTCCTGCCTCAGCCTCCCGAGTAGCTGGGACTACAGATGCCCGCCACCTCGCCCGGCTAAATTGTTTTGTATTTTCAGTACAGACGGTGTTTCACCGTGTTAGCCAGGATGGTCTCGATCTCCTGACCTCGCGATCCGCCCGCCTCGGCCTCCCAAAGAGCTGGGATTACAGGCGTGAGCCACTGCACCTGGCCCTCTCACTCTTATCTTTTAAGGAGAATGAGTATCATCAAATTTCGTTAATGAAATAAAAGGGAAGGCATTTTTTGCTAGAACTTCCATAAAAGAATACCAAAGACTGGGTGGTTTGAACAATAGAAACTTTTATTATTATTATTATTATTATTATTATTATTATTATTATTACAGTTCTGAAAGAAGTAAAAAATCAAGGTATCAGTAGGTTTTATTTCTTTTGAGGCCTCGGAAAGCTTGCAGATGACCATCTGGCTGTCCTCACAGCAATGTGACCTTTCCTCTGTGCAAGCATACCTGGTAGCTCTTCCTCCTCTTATAAGAGCACCAGTCACATTAAATTAAGGCCTATAACCTATTTAACCTCATTTAACCTGAATTACCTCTTTAGAAATCCTGTTTCTAAATACAGTCACATTTTAGGAAGTAAACTTCAACATCGGAACTTTGGAGGGATCGGGGGCACAGCTCAGTTTTTACGGGAAGAATAAGTCATCCCTTTCATTCATTGTGCATATACATTACTTTAAATTAGGATGGAAGAATGCCACTTTTTAAAAATAACATTGAATATTATTAAATAGATAATTTGTTTCCCTGTAGTGAGTCATTGTTTATAAGAAAATATATAAAGAGATGAAATATAATTTCTCTATATTATAAAGAAGTATCCATTTTTACAATATGTTTTAATTTAAGCTGGTATTTACTTGGAAAAAGCATAATGGCATTAGCACATTCAGAAATATATTAAAGATATTGAGATGAATTCCTATGTTCATAGTATAGACATTGGTATTTCACTTATACTTTGTTGAGAAGTGAAAACTAAATGCCAATGTAGGCATTGCTTAACTATAAAACACTGAAAAGGGATTCTTTTCTAATGTACAACAATTGGCAAAGTGTAAACACAGAATGTTGATGTTTTTCATGTTTTCTCTTAAAATGCTGACTCAAGTTCAGTGCCAGAAACAGAGTGCCAGGCCAGCAACTTCGACAAGCTCAGCTGAAGTGAAGCCTGCCTTCCAAAACGGGAAGAGCAAGGTACCCAGAAAAATACCTCATCCCCGAAACACATAAACACATTTAAATACTCGATTTTTTCTTGATACACAATACCTTGGTTGCAAATCTAGAGAAATTATTTTAACAAACAAATTTGCTTCTGTGAATTTCACAAATGTGCTTTATATTTATTAAACACCAGGCATACATTAAATAAGTATGAAATTTCCTTCTACTCTATACTGGGAAAATCAATCTTCAATCCAACATTTAGATTCTTCTATTATTTAATGTAAATTATGATTTTAATACACAGTATGTTTTGAATTATATTTTGATTCCCTTAAATATCATACACTGAAGAACATCTAAAAAAAACACTGAGAGGTCCTAAAGGATGAGGCAAAATCATAGAATATGTAACTCTTGGCTGCTTATTAGTGTCAGAGTCAATTTGGCACACAACAAATGCAAAAAAGTAAATGTAAAGATCATATTATTGGATGGTAGATTTAAAAATGTTGAATACCCACCAAGAATCTTTTTTAAAAAGGATAAAGATTTAAATTGTATCTATTTTCTCTGTACATAAAATTATTCTACATTTAAATTGAAGAAAGTTAAGAATAACATCAAATGACATAAGACAAAATTCAGCTTGGAATTAACTCAACAGTTTTATGCAATAAAACCCACTCCTGTTAATTTAACTTTACAGTTAGAAAATTCAATCAAGTTATATATCCCCCAAATAATAATTAAATATTGAGAGTTCAATTAGCAAAATAAATTACTTAGTAGAATGGTCCTCTCATAATCACATTATTTTATTTCTCCACTTTCTTTCACTAGTGCACTGAAGCTTTTCAAAGTAAATGAACTCTCTAACTGAATAGTAGGAGAAACCATCTTTACTGACAGGTAGTAATCAACCAAAATGGGATTGCCAGGGTAAAAAGTTTATCTGCCTCATCACACTCTTGATGTAGGCATGCAGTTTTGCAGTTTGTCTCATTGACCCAGCTATTGAACCAATAAAAAAGTGGAGGAGAGGAGTGGAAGGGAAGAGGGGAAGAGAAGCAAAAGGAAGAGTAAGGGAGAAAAAGCAAGTTCAAGGAACCCCAAATATACAGAGCAAAAAGAAATGTAGAAAGGGACTAAATCATCTGTGGACCTTGCCTTGCACATTCTCTAGGCTTGCTGGATGCTTAATATTTATAGAACTGACATAAGGTAATCATGTGTACATGCTGTCATAAGGCAAAACTGAGGCTCCCTGGAAACAATCTTTAATCAGTAATTATGCTGAGGAATGTAAAGAGGATAGCATGTTAAAGCAACCTATCTAATAATATGCACTCACTCAATGATTTATAATAGACCAGTTACAAATAACACCAATTCAATTTATTTAAGTGTCTGTGTGCCTCCTCAGGGAAAGGAAGACTTATAAACTTTGGTAAGCTGATAAATGATGTGTACTTACTTAGAAGGTTGTGTTAAGTTGTGCATTATTATTTCCCCAGATATTCCAACAGGAGCAACCACAGCAAGTAGAATGCTTGGAAAGTTCTTTCCTGTAATCTTCCGTATCTGAATTCAGGATAACTTGATACCCTACCAAGAATGGTAAAGCAGACTAGACTATAAAGGAATTACTATAGTAGGGTTGCTGGCATACTTAATTTAGAAATGTAGATAGTTCTCGGTTCCAGATAAATTCTTCCTGAATATTTACTTCTCTATATTTATATATGTATGTGTATATATATATACACACATATATATGAGTGTATATATACACACACACATATCTATATCAGACATTTAAATGAACTTATGTTTCGTTCATTCAATAAGCATCTATTAAACATTTCTAGGTGTCAGAGAATGTACTAGTTGCTATGAATAAATTAATAAAACATAATTCCTATCTTCAGAGAAGGTGAAAGAGAAAGGAAATGTAATTTATTGTGTACTTGTTATGTACCTAATATAAGTGATCCTAAAACTGCTGTGCAGTTGGTACTATTTTCCCCCACTTTACTGATAAAGAAACTAAGGCTTTAAAGAAAACTAAATGACTGTTTATTGTCAATTGCCCAGTTATAAGTAGCAAAGTCAGTATTTAAACCGAGATCTGTCAGACTGCAAAATCCAATCTCTCTTCCCTGTTCTGCCATTAGTTTAAGTAGGGAAGGTGATCAAATAAATACTTTAATAAGATATTTAATGTGACACAAATAAAATGTGTACCATGTAAAGTAATGACAATAAAGAGTAGTAAAAATTCTACCTTGTGTAAAATAAAGAAGAAAAGTTCTGAGAAGCCTTCTTCAAAAATATAATGCATGAGCAGTGTGTTTAAGAATAATTGGTAGTTCTCTAGTGAGCAGTGTGGCACATGGAGCCATGTCCCTATTAAACCCTTTACAGTCCCTAAAATACACTGTATTTTCACCCTCTTTTCTCTTTGTCTAATGTGATGTATTTTTCCGGAAACATTTTGTCCTCTTTTTCTGCCTTGCAAATTCCCAGAATTAAATCTAATGGACTTAGAGATGTGGGAATTTATAGATATTTCCCAATAATTTATTCATTCAGAAAATATTTATGATTCCCTACTTATATACCAGATACTGAATGTTCAGGCAAAAACCAAATAGATATTGGCCTGCTTAAAATCTGGTTGGGGATACAGAAAACTAAAATTACAATTGCAACACAGTATGTGCCACAGTAAAGGGAATCACAAGTGGTATAAGGGAACAGTGGAAGGCACTGAAGGAAGCTTCCCAAAGGAGACCCTGCTCTGTGTCTTAAAGGCTGAATGTTTGCTGATATGCACAGAAAATAATTAAAATTAAGAAAGAACTTCTTAGTGTGTTTTGTATTATTGAACAATATCATTAAAATATTTGCAACACTGCAGTTGATTGCTAATTGTGTAATAAACAAAATAGCTGATTAAATACATAAGACCAGCAAAGTGACACAGAAATAACAGTTCTGTAGTGTAATTCATGTATTCCATATGCACCCATAAGAAGAAATTTGACAGTGACGTGCTCATTAGTGGAAAGATCATTCTGAACCTAAGACACCATCAGACTTAATTTATTAATAATATCGATCTCCTGATATAATCCGCAAAGGAAGGGAAATTTAGTTGATTGGCATCAAAGAGGAGAAATAATCATGACTACATTGACAATTGGAATGATAACTCTATTTTGACCTAAAATATAAGCCTATGTGAGGAACTTTTCTAGAACTGCTTAGCCCAAGAGAATGTTTACTCCAGATTCTGCAGTCCTCTCTCTCAATACATATACATATCTTTGTTTCTTCATATTTACTGAATCATTGCAACCAATAAAGTACCGGATATTGCACTATCTGAAGCCTGGATCTGAGCTCACAATATCATTGATTTCTTTACTTTCCAATTTTCTCCACCTGAGATAGCATTTACTTTCTAACTAAATAATTTTCTTCAGTATACAGTGTACATATTTTTAGAAGTACTAAAGATTCTTTTTTTTAATTTTTAATTAATAGACTATTCTTTAGCACATTTAGGTTTCCAGTAAAATTGAGTGGATAGTATATCACCCTCCTCCTCCTCAAGGTTTTTCTCTGATAAAGATCTTGCATTAGTGTGGTAAAACCCGTATAGTATATAGCCCTAATGTAAACTATAAAATTTTGTTAATAATACTGTATTGATATTGGCTCATCAATTCTAACAGATGTACCACAATAATAAAAGTTCCTTTTAAACGTCTAGTAGTAAAATTATAATAAGTAATATTTGGAGAGTATTAACTTGTTATAGGACTTCTACTTGTATTAATTTTTAATCCATACAACCCTATTACATAGGTACTCTTATTATCCCCATTCTAAAAGTAAGAGCCTGAGCTACAGAGTAAATAACTTTCCAAAATCATACCACATATCAAAAAGAAATTGGATATCATGCTCACTGTCTTTCAGAACATGAAGTTTACTGAATGGATGTATAGGAAACTTGCCCTTTTTAAGGTGTTAAAAAATAATCTTATTTTTAAAAATATATATGGATAATACATCAAGAAAAATGTTAAACAGTATTCTGAAAAGATAGACAATTCATATCCCATTGGCAATAATTTCCTCTGAATTTATCTTATCATAATTTAATTTTAAGAGTTTTAATTTTTAATGTTGTATAGTCTCAAATACCTTTGCCTTTTGCATCTGAATTATAAGGACTAGCCTGTAACTTATCTAACTTTGTAGCTAAGCATAGCCTAGCTTTGAAGCATTTTATCTTTGTATTTAGGTTTTCAATTATTATGATCTTAATTCCATCTTTTAGTTTCTTTACTGTCAATAAATACTGTCCTATTTTTCAAGTCAGGTACTTTTCTAAATAAGTGTACAAATTTACCTGCAAAAACTCCTGTGTGTTATAAGGACTATGGTAATAACATGCCATGATATTATAAGTGATATTCTCTATTTCATAATAAAACTTCCACTGTATTCATGTCTATACTAGCAAAACAAAATATAGATATAAACTAGTTCTAAAATTCAAAAGGGGGACAAATAGCATGTAAGAGCTAGAAAGACCTAAACGTAATACTTGAATTAAAATGCACATTTTGCTTTAAATATCTGGAAAATACATTCAAATCTTTGTTTTCTTTGCTGGTGTAGGTGAACACCCATATCTTTAGGAGACTTTTACATGATTTTTTCATTAAACACTAATAATAATATTCTCATTATTTATGTTTATTTTTCAGATGTTTAAGACATAAAAAATAGAAATGTAAAGCCTCCATTTTAGGAGTATGGAAGATAAAACTAGCTAACTCTTCATTAAATAAGAAGTTTGTTTTACATTGATATATTTTAATAACAGCACACCTGTTTGTTTACAGAAAAATGTTCCATTATCAGGTAGGCATCAAGCAACCAGGATAGAATTTAAAACCTGGAAGAATTTCCACCAAAAACCTGAAGCCAAATAAAATGTTGGCTTATTTTTCCCTCTAATTTTAGCACTGAAGTATATTATATGCCCCCTCAACATCTTCTACATGAGAGCAAAGGCATACATTTCTACTAATGTTTTCCAGAAATGCAAACTAAGACATGTTACTTGGCAGCTTCCTGGAAAGATGAAAGAGACTTTGCAGCCCAAGCTGTGCGCCTGGCCAGATTCCAGGTGAGAGGTTTCTTCCTGAGATGAGGCTGAATCAGCTAAGAATAGCCTAAAAGCAGTAAAAGTGAATGGCAATTAAGCAAAATGTAGAAAAACAACAGAAGATTAAGGGACCACAAAATATTTGATCTCTAATTTTATACCAAAGGCTTGTTAATTATGAAAATCTGATCCTTTAATTGTGTTTGTTGTATTTATGTTCAGAAATAGTCTAAAGGAATGAGAAATGTGTGTTACATAGTGAAACTCAATAAGCAATACATTTCTTTAAAATCCTTTTCTTTCAAAATGCAGCAATATTCATTCCAAGAAGCAAAACCAGTTTACAAGAACAGGCCTGTGACGCCAGCAAAGAGCTTGTCTTCATTTGCTAAAATAGTTGTTAAAAAATCATTAACATGTGTATTAGTCAAAGTTGTCTAGAGAAACATAACCAGTAAGATATATATGTAGAAAGAAATTTATTGTAAGGAATTGGCTCGCATGATTGTGGAAACTGACAAGTCTCAAGATCTGCAATCATCAAGCTGGAGACCCATAAGAGCCAATGATGTAGTTCCAGTCCAGGTCCAACACCCTGAGAACCAGGAGAGCAGATGGTACAGCTCCAGTCTGAAGGCCCATAAGCTTGACACCTAGGAATTGCTCATGTTTCCATTTGAATCCAAAGACAGGAGAAATCTAATGTACCAGCTCAAGGCAGTCAGGAAGGAGGAAACTTTCTCTGACTTGCAGGAAGGTCAGCCTTTTTGTTCTGTTCAGGCCTTCAGTGGATTGAGTGAGTTCCTCCCACATGACAGGGGGCAACCTGCTTTACTCAGTCTACCAATTCAAATGTTACTCTCATCCAGAAACATGCTCACAGACCCACCCAGAATAATGTCTGACCAAATGTCACTCAAAGATGTATTTTTCTAAATATTTTTGAACAGCTTATTTAAAATGTGCCAAAAAATTCATGTTCAGTTTACAAATCTGTAATTATTAGGGTTTGGGCAACATGACTGTCCAATAACAAATAAAAGAAAAAGATATAAATTTGGATTTGAATAGGAAGGCAGTCCAACACTCAAATAAATAATGTACAGAAGTTAATAACAGTCCCCTTGATGTCCATCCTTTGCTTCACTCTCAGAGTATTAAGAATCTACTGTTTATCTCGGCATTTGACTGTGTGGAATAAAGACAAAATTACTCCTCATCACTTACAGCAATAGTAAACCTTTGACAAAGGTCTGCCATGGAGATACAAGAGGAAGTAGACTGTGTAATTTCTAGATTACATCCTTAACAGGAGATGCTTGTTCTTTATCCATCCACCACTTGAAACATAATCATGGTAGTAAACCATATTGGACAGTGCAGATAATGGCAGCATCCTAGCAGACCATGAAGATGGAAGGCACATGGCTCTCTGAAAGATTGACTGGTGCAAAGAAATCATATAGCTGTGAGAGAAACACCTCCTTACACATTGTTAACTGTTTGAGAAAATGAACTTCTCTCAGTTTAACCACTGTTTTTTAGTTTCTTTTATGTTTAGCTGAACTTATATTTTAACCAGCACAATAATTTTACTTTTGACTTATTTTCTTAACTAGTCATGACTTTAATCAATGTCATGGGTACTTATGGGAATATCATGTGTATGAATTTCATCAGTTCTGGATGTTGCAATGGAAAACAAAGCACCATTGAAAGCACCTAGGTATTCTTCTATTGTTTTCTCACATTCGTGAAGTCAAATCATTTTGGGAGTTTTTCTTTTCATTCTTTCTAATTATTATGTATTGCTGTAGAATATGAACACAAAATAATTTAGCAATCTCACTAAGTCTTACCTTCTTTAAGCAGTTAGTCATTCCCTTTTTTGTTACTATTATTGCTACTATTAACACATAAAGTTATTATTAAATTTAAAATGTTACAACAATGTACTTTCAACTGTCATCATCATCATTTAACAGACTTTCTTTTAAACTGAGACCAAAAGATGCTAAATAATGTGTAAGCGTATTCATTAGAAAGTTTCAAATGCAGTTAAGACACAGACTCTTAGATCCTCACTCCTGAATCCTGGGTTTTTCTTGTTCCAAACAACTCCTTTAAAGACTCCTTTTAAAATGTTTAAGCAATTTTTATAAGCCTTAAGTCTTAGGAATTATCTCCCTATTACCAGTCATTGATGGCTATGCCTTTTATATTTATTGAACAGGATTTTTACTTTGTTTATCAGGATGCTCACTACTCATGTATATCCTATATAGTTAAATGATTTAAATGTTTTCTGTCATTGGCTTCTTATCCCTAGAATTTTCTAAGATTAAAATTAATGAAAGACATCACAAAGGAAATTCTATATATATAATTATCTACATTGAAAGTATAAATTTTCTTTTATTAGCAACATGTAAAAGACAAGCAAAAAGTAATAAAGAAAAAAATCAATATTTGCATTTAAAATGTTTGCATCAAAATGTCAGGAAATGTAATGATACTCATAATAGATAGATAGCTCATATAAATCAATTTTAAAAAACAAAGACCCAGAGGATAAGTGGGCAAAAGAATGAACAGATGTCTTTAAAACAGGACATCAGCTTGTGAAAAAAATATTTACTCAACATAGTAGGAACTTCTGGTTCCTGCCCATATGGCAACTTAACATGGGGCTTCTGGCTTCCTCTGTAAAATTAAACCTGGAATAACTATAGAAGTGGGAAGGAAAATATATCACAGAAACAAATTTTCCATCGGGATGCTAAAGCTGATTTAAATGACATGTTGAGGGGAGGCTTTTGCCTGAAGCTTGGGACGGAGAACAACTAGAGTAGCAGTGAGAGGATCTGTTAGAGCAAAGCTTTGTAAATACTCCTCTGGCCTCCCCTCTGCGTGTGGGACAATCATTTCCTAGGCCTTCACCATAAAAACCAGTGCCAACCATTCATATTGCCAGTGCAGATGTTCCAAGGCATTATCAGGAGACTGCCAAAGCCCTGCTGAGATGTCTGGTCTATATAAACAAGTGCCCATGAAACAGCTGCCCCCAGACATTCATGTTTACACACCCTGCAATCCAATCACCCAGAATTAGTGAGTTACAACCTAGAGAAACAGAGTCCTAATGCTGTTTCTCTCTAAGCCTTTACAGGAGGCAGAACAGAGATGATATATGCAGTGCCTTGGAGGGAAATGAGGGTAATCAAGACTGTGTTTGTCTCCTCCACCCTTCTCAAATTAAACAGATTAGCAGGCTGGGTGCGGTGGCTCACGCCTGTAATCCCAGCACTTTGGGAGGCCAAGGCGGGCAGATCACGAGGTCAAGAGACAGAGGCCATCCTGGCCAACATAGTGAAACCCTGTCTCTACTAAAAATACAAAAAATTAGCCGGCCATGGTGGTGCACGCCTGTAGTCCCAGCTACTCAGGAGGCTGAGGCAGGAGAATTGCTTGAACCTGGAAGGCTGAGGTTTCAGTGAGCCATGGGTGCGCCACTGCACTCCGGCCTGGTGACAGAGCAAGACTCTGTCTCAAAAAAAACAAACAAAAACAGATTAGCAAACACTGGAAGTTGACCTTCAACCTGCCCTCATCTCACATTACTAAACAAAGGAGCTCCTGTGCGAAGTGATAATGAGTTCACAGGTCAAAATAAGATGTATAAGTATCTCCATGAGAATTCTTAAAACAACTGGACAAAATATGTTTTCTTAGTGCATTCAGGTTGCTACAACAAAATATTATAGATTGGGTGGCTTATAAACAACAGGAATTTTTTTTTTTTTTTTTTATTATACTTTAAGTTCTAGGGTACATGTGCATAACGTGCAGGTTTGTTACATATGTATACTTGTGCCATGTTGGTGTACTGCACCCATCAACTCTTCAGCACCCATCAACTCTTCAGCACCCATCAACTCATCATTTATATCAGGTATAACTCCCAATGCAATCCCTTCCCCCCTCCCCCCTCCCCATGATAGGCCCCGGTGTGTGATGTTTCCCTTCCCAAGTCCAAGTGATCTCATTGTTCAGTTCCCACCTATGAGTGAGAACATGCGGTGTTTGGTTTTCTGTTCTTGTGATAGTTTGCTAAGAATGATGGTTTCCAGCTGCATCCGTGTCCCTACAAAGGACACAAACTCATCCTCTTTTATGGCTGCATAGTATTCCATGGTGTATATGTGCCACATTTTCTTAATCCAGTCTGTCACTGATGGACATCTGGGTTGATTCCAAGTCTTTGCTATTGTGAATAGTGCCACAATAAACATACGTGTGCATGTGTCTTTATAGCAGCATGATTTATAATCCTTTGAGTATATACCCAGTAATGGGATGGCTGGGTCATATGGTACATCTAGTTCTAGATCCTTGAGGAATCGCCATACAACAACAGGAATTTTTTTATCATAGTTCTAGAGTCTAGAAAGTTCAAGATCAAGGTACCAGCAGATTCAGTGTCCAATGAGGGCTGACTTCCTCATAGACAGCCTTCTTCCCACTCTCTCACCAGGTGGAAGGGATGAGGCATCTTTTTTAGGCCTCTTTTATAAGGGCACTAATCTCATTCATGATAACTTCACCCCCATGACCTAATCATCTCCCAAAGGCCACACCTACAAATGCCATCACCTTGAGAGTGAGGATTTCAACATATGAATTTGGGAGGGACATAAACATTTAGACACTCGCTCACACTCAGAATTCAAAATAAATATTTACAAAGGTCTATGTGGGAATATGTACGAGGGTATCCTTCACACCATTTATTTATGATTGGTGGAAAATGGAAGGCACCCTGAAAATCTATCATAGGCAAAAAAATAATGGCTAAAATATGACACAGGCTTGAGAATTTAGACCATAGCATATGCCAACTGAATTTATCTGAAAAATTAAATCTTAAAATAAGCCTTAAAATGTAATAGGGAGCTAAAGAAAAAGGCACCTAAATTTCAATAGAAGACTTCAGATTGAAAAGGCTCATAGGGTGATTGCTATGTTCAAAGAGCAAGAAAACACAACAGATAAACAACTCTCAAGTTGATTGTGATTGACCTGGAGAATGATTGGGAAAGTAATAATGATCTTTCAAAAAACCCCAGTAGATAAAACATACAACAGAGATGAACAGGCAATTAAAAATGCACACATGTACACACAAAGCTAGTAAGCATATTATAAGATCATTGATATTTCAAAAACGCAAATTAAATCACTGAAACGATACATGTTTCAGCATGGAAAATTAGAACACCAAGTGTTGATGAGAATAGGTGACATAGAAAGACTATTGCACTGCCTACAGATAGAAATCTTATGGCACTATTTAGTCAAATTATTACTTACACATGCTCAGAATTCCAAATAAATGTTTACAGAGGTCTATATGGGAATAGGTAGACAACATTTATTTATGATTGGTACAAAATGGAAGGCACCCTGCAAATTCATCACAGGAAAAAATGGCCAAAATATGGCACACTATGGAGAATTTTGCAGTAGAGCAAAGGATTTGCTATACAAATAACATGGACAGATCTTATAGCAACATTTAGTGGGGAAAAAAGGGGAAATAGAATGAGATACAATATTATTAACATAAGTTATAATAAATGTTCATAAAATAATACACATTTTAGAAAACATTTGAGTCAGAAGCTATCCATCATACATAATAAAATGGTTACATTTGACAGTAAGAAAATGGGAGTGAAGTATGAAAATATATAGCAATAGATACACTGGTAGATAGAGATATATGATGGATGGATGGATGGATATATAAAGACAGGTAACATAGATAGATGAATGTTGGGTAGATGGATGGATAAATAGCAGAGTCTTTCATGTATACATAATAAGAGTGTTTCATGATCCAAGACGTAAAATTAACTCACAAACTTGCTTTTGCATTTCAAAAGGAAAATGTTCACTTTCATTAATAAGAAAGGCAAAGTAAAATAAGATTTCATTTTCTTCTTCTGCTTTTTAATTTGTTAAGGATAATAGCAATTTGACAGGAGAATAGAACAACTTTACAAATACTCTGGTAAAAGCATAAATTGGTGTAACCTTTTTAAAAAGATGACAATATGAAACAACAGCATTAGAAATGATTATGCTCGGCCGGGCGCGGTGGCTCAAGCCTGTAATCCCAGCACTTTGGGAGGCCGAGATGGGCGGATCACGAGGTCAGGAGATCGAGAAATGATTATGCTCTATGATACGGTAATTCATAAAATCTATCCTACAAATTATCAAAAATTAAGAAACCTTTAGACACAAAGATGCTATTCCTGAAATATTTATATAATTGAAAGCTTTAGAGTAATATAAATATATAATAAAGTTTCAAAGTTTGGCATGATTTTCCCCTAAATGGTACGATGGCAGTAAGGAGAAATGGCTGCTTCCACTTCTAGATAAGAAATACAAAAGAATAGGAATATTTTTCTTTGTGTCAGAAAGCAAAACATACATCCAATATAAGTGGCATCATGTCAACAGGACACAGAAACCAACCTAAAGGGACTCCCACTGAACAAAGATGGGCAGTTGAATAATCAAAAAACTCTAGTATAAAAACTCACTCATTGATAATGAAATTAGAAAAGCAAAACACCTCTTTGGCAGCCATTAGAAATTGCTCAGGCACCAACTCATCATCATAAAAAGTCACAAATAAAGAGAAAGACAGACCTTCCTCATCTGCACAAACTATCTTTGGGGGTGACTAAATTGTCAATAAGGGAAAGTTCTTTGGGGATAATAGATGCAGCAGGGAGATAAAAATTAGGAAATTAGCATTTTCAACCCCTAATGAAGTCATAGATCTAGTCAACATTCATCAATAGATGTTAAAATGATGAAAGAATGAGGGGGGCTGTATGGAGCTGACAACATCTGATCTATCTTAAGATGATTAAATGTGGGTAACCAGACAGTATGGGCCTTTTTGTGCAATATAAGAAGTAACCAGCACAAATTATGACATTCTTGACAAAAGGAAATGGAAATTGACCCCAACCCAGGCTCTAGATACAACTAAATGTGTACAGAAAATATAGGAGGGACAGGAAGAAATGTAACAAACTGTGAAGAATCAATTAGCCAAATTAAGAATGTGGGACACACTAGAGGACAAACAGGATAAATAACAAGGTTCCTTTTCAAGTAAATGACATAAGAAGTGGGGGCTGGGAGCTTGTTGGAAACTAACTGAGGTTTAACAACTATGGCAACCAAATGCAGCATTTGGCTTCTATTTAAACAAGCTAACTATAAAAAAGATATTTACAAGGCCGGGCGCAGTGGCTCACTCCTATAATCCTAGCACTTTGGGAGGCCAAGGTGGGTGGATCACCTGAACCTGGGAGGCAGAGGTTGTAGTGAGCCGAGATCACACCACTGCACTCCAACCTTAGTGACAGAGCCAGACTTTGTCTCAAAAAAAAAAAAAAAAAAAGATATTTATGGAGACTATGGGGATATTTAAATATATACTAATTATTGGATGAATTCAGAAATTAACTTTTTAAGATGTGCTAATGGCATTTTAGCTATACAAAAGTAAAAGCTTTATCAGATGTACATTTGGAAGTATTTACAAGTAAAGTGATTTCTGATATTTAACATATCCCAGATTTAAAAGAAAATACTTGACTTCTTAAGAATATATGTATGTATGCACGTATGTGTGTGTGTGTATATATATATAGCATTGGGATCAATGAAACAAAACTGGTTAAATGTGCCTAAATGCAGAAATTTGTTGATGAATACATGGGAATTTGTTATACCATTTTCTCTATTTCTATGTGTTTGATAATGTCCTTTAAATATAAAAAAAATACAATTTAAAAGTGATGCATTGATAGTCTCATATGCTATCCAAAATGGCATTTTATCAACTTTCTAATAATATCATGAAATGTGGTTTTTTGGTATGGCAAAAAAAAAAAAAAAAAGTGGGGGGTCAGAAAACAAAATATTAGTATGTTCTCATGTGTATAACAAATTTACATTAGAATAAAAGGCCTAAAAATAAATCTGGAAAATATTCTTCCTTTGGATTAGTTGGATAATTTGTAATGTGTTTTACTTACTACATATGCAGGACAGTTCTTCAGGTAGGCTTGGGCTAACCCAGTTTTTCTCCCTTTCTTGCTTGTAGCTCTCAAGAATAACTGTAGTATGTGCTGGGAATGCAATATCCTCAGATAGGGAGAAGCTACCTGAAACAGCTCAAACCTTGTTCCTACCCTTCCAACAACATCCTGAGTTGGAAAGGAACTGCTCAGGATAGCCTGGGCTTTACTTCTCTCTTTCCTGGATGCAGGATGTCTGTCAAAGCTTTGCCCAATGAATCACATGGTTCCTGAGGTAGGTAACCCACAGCAGGCTCACTTTCGGGGTCCCTCAGCTGTGCTGCAAGTGGAGCACACACGCTAAAGGCTTCATCCACCATGGGCAGGTTTTTTGAGCACTAGGACACCAGCTCCCAATGGCTCCTATACTTCTTTTGTCCTTTGCTGCCTATCTGTAAGTAACAAGCCAGCTTCACGTAACTTGTTGCATACGAGTGTGTTCAGTCTCAGCCAGCTCGAACAAGTTGGTAACCAGAGCACAGTGAACCTGTTCTACACTATACTTTTCTGTAGTTTCCAAATTTAGAAATTTCTTTTATCATCAAAACCATATTTTAAGAATACATCCTTAAAAGTGAATGTATATGACCCTTAAAGTATAGGAAATTCTAAAAATAAAATCCTGATTGGGCAATCTTCATCCAACAAATGAGAAAAAAAGAGGAAAGGATGTATTCTTAAAAGTATTTTTTGATGATAGAAGAGATTTCTAAATAAAAAGCAACTCTTACCATGTAACCCTCCTTAAACTCCATTTGCATCCTCCTGCATTTAGGATAAAGCCCAGTGTTCCAAGTATGATCTATCAGGCCATGCTGGACCTGGGCCTGATTGCCTATTTCTCAGTCTGATTTCTTGTCACTCTTGCTTTTGCACTGTATACTGTCTGGTGGTTTTAGCTTTCCCCAAATGCCAAGCTCCATTCCCTAGGTTTGGAAAACTATTCCCTATTCCTTCATCTCTAACAGTTCGTCATCTGCCTAACTTACCTTTCAGGTTTAAGATTAAATATAACTTCTTCAGAGTCCTCAGGAAAGTTTTCCACAGTCCTCCTTGTTTCTTGTTGTATGATCTCATAGCTGCATATTTCTCTTCATTAGTGGATTTTTAAACGATGCTTAAGTAAAGGGTGAGTACATCTTCAGTTCTGTTCCCTCCTGCACACTATAAATGTAAATTTCTGAACTTGTTTAATTCTCAATCCCCAGTGTCCAGCACAGTTTCTAATGATGGTCAATCAAAATGCTTTTTCTATGCTTGCTTATTTTCCTCCAAAGTAAATTTCTTTGTGGATGAAATATGTAATCTTTGTGGTAGGAATAACTATGAAGGCACTCAAAGGTAAGTTTATTAGGGAGAGATCTCAGCCAAAGACATTAAGAGGGTAGATGTCACCTGGGAAGATATCATGTGCTATATACCTGTCTCCCTACACTTAGATGCTGCTGAGTGAAATTTTGCAAACTCACACTTTCACAGTGTCTCCGCAGACTCATGCCTATATGTATGTGTGTCCCCTTCTGCCCTCCTTTATCGTCAAAGGAAACTCTCAGCTAGCCAGAGAATTCTTCTCACACACAATCATTTTAATGACTCCATATCCGGTTCAGACATGTTTTAGAAACATTGTTGGAGAGTAGGTTGTAGTGTGTATGTGAAAATGTATAGTAGGAAATAATTTATATTAGTCAAAACATACATGTTATATCTGTAATATGAATTTACCGTTCAAAACTGCCCAACACTAGAAAGAAAGGCATTAGGTAAGATGTAAAGTGTAAGTTGATGACTATGATGAACATTTTATTTAATAATAAGTTTTTGAAAAAGAACTTTGGAGAGAAGGAGAGAGAGAGGTGCCCAGAATACCCAGAAAATAATAAGATGGGACTTTAAGTCAGAGAGTGGAGAAAGAAACAGGATTCTTGATCTGGGATTGCTTTGAACAGCTGGGTCTAAAAATCCTACTCCCCTGGGTTTTGTTTCATATGTCAAATGATGCACTGTGGGGGGTATAAAAACCGTTAGCAAGCCAACACAAAAGGAAATCACTTTGTGAGACATTTTTACCTTGAAAAATTGCCTCTTCACCTCTTAGAATTGTTCTATAATTTTTGTGGCTTCTCGATTCTTTGAGCCAAGGATTTAAGCACGCACACACATACACACACCCACATATCTTGCCCTCTCTTCATCTCCATTTTAACTATCTTTCTCTATGAAAAGAAGAATGAGAGTAGGGACCATTGCAGGGTTTAAGAGTGTTTTAAAGAAGGCTTAATCTTAATTCTTAAGTAGTACAGGGTCAAAGTATCTTTTACACAAGGAATTGTTTTGTTCTAATCGGGATAATGGACTTTGAAGCTCAAATCCAGCTCAGGGAGACATAGAATATCTTTAAGGCAAAAAAGATCACATAACCTTACATATAAGTAGGTAGCTTGATATAGTTTGGAATGTTTGGTTCTGTTCGCTTTTGCCTGTGGTTTAGTTTTGTTTGGTGTAACATTGTGTAATGTAGTTTGGTTTGTTTTTAATAAGAGAAGTTTTATACTTTATCTTGGGAATGGTCAATTAAGAAGTTAATATATTTGTGCACATTTAAGGTGAACACATCCCCTGTTCTGAATTGGGGCATGTTTGAATGATACTACTACCATAGCTCTTATACTCAGAAATTGTTGATAAGGCAAAATAAGGTCAATGTGTGGTACCCAAGGATCTTTTAGAATAGAGAGTATTTAGATCCTAATGCCCACTCACTAAAACTTGAAACCAGGGGAAATTGTTAGAGTATATTAGATAACCCTGACCACAGTCTGGTAGCAGATTATGGTTATAAGAACCCTAAAATAATCAGACCATTTCAGCTGGTGATATTAATTTCATATGGAGTTCAGAGGAAGAATTGTTTTCTGAAGAATGTATGTCCAATGCTGGAAGACCCTCAAGGCCCAGCCTGCCTGGTGGAGCGGTTGAGGACAATGAGGAACAATTGCTGGGCAAAAAGGGTAAACTACAGAGGCGGGGTCCTGGGAGGCCTAGTATACAGATGCTTTGGCAGCACTTAGCACTTGGTGTTGTTGAGGTAGGAGTCGAGGAGTGAATTTCAAGTTTCCCCCATGGAAGAGGAAGCACATTTACCTGCAGAATTGAGCCCAGGCTCCAGTGGAGAAGTGTCCTTAGGACTGTACAGACTAAGTGTATGATTTGTCTGTTCTCACACTGCTATGAAGAAATACCCAAGACTGAACAATTTTTAAAGAAAAGAGATTTAATTGACTCACAGTTCTGCATGGCTGGGGAGGCCTCAGGAAACTTACAATCATGGTGGAAGGCACCTCTTCACAGGGTGGAAGGAGAGAGAATGAATGCCAAGCAAAGGGGGAAGCTCCTTATAAAACCATCAGATCTCATGAGAAGTCACTCACTATCATGAGAACAGTATGGGGGAACCACCTCATGATTCAATAATCTCCACCTGGTCCTGCCCTTGACACGAGGGGATTATAACAATTCAAGGTGAGATCTGGGTGGGGACACAAAGCCAAACCATATCACTAAGCATCAACAGTGACACCAGGATTGATTTCCTAGGTCCTTAGATAGTTTGACAAAGGAGAGTGTGCTCATGATGGAAATGCTGGGCCTCCTGGTCAGTATGAAGGTGGAGTTCAAAGGAACTATTTATAACTATAAAAGAAATGACTGAATTTGTACTATAACTTTGAGAAGCAAACCATGTTTTTCATAAATATAATCTAAACTATTAAGGAGTCTTCAAGATTATTCCTGGGACATTACTGAGCCTCTCTTTCATGATAACAATGGCTTTGAAAACTATTGGGACATGAATTCTATATGTAATAGCATAATTTATGGGATGATACATGATATGGTTTGGATTTGTATCCCTGCCCAAATTTCACGTCAAATTGTAATCCACAGAGTTGGAGAAGGGGCCTGGCGGGAGGTGATGGTATCATGAGGGTGGATTTCCCTCTTGCTGTTCTTGTGATAGTGAGTGAGTTCTCATGAGACCTGGTTGTTTAAAAGTGTGTAGCACCTCCCCCGATCTCTCTTCCTCCTCCTGCCATGTAAGAAGTGCCTTGCTTCCCCTTCACCTTCTGCCATGACTGTATGTTTCCTGAGGCTTCCCCAGCTGTGCTTCCTGTGCAGCCCACAGAACCATGGGTCAATTAAACCTCTTTTCTTTATAAATTCCCCAGACCCAGGTAGTTTGTTATAGCAATGTGAGAAAAGACTAATACAACACACCAGTGAATTCAAATGAGTTGGTATTGGTAAAGACTTGGCATTCACCAGATATACAGTAAGTCCTGTAAAAGTATTTGCTATTAGATGCTACGTTTATTTTCTCATACCATCATGGGTTGAAAACTGTCCACAATGCTCAATTAAGTCACTGATGTGTTTTAAAATAGAAAGACATAAAACAAAATAGAGTCATAGAAATCCATCAGTTGTGCTCTGCTTTGCATGTACTGGAGCATATCTTTATCATTAACATGGGTGGAATTGAGTGTGCCATGTAATCTGATAAATCAGTACCACTCAATAAAGTTCCATTCCATTATTTCTTAACAGGCACTGAAATAAACACAAAATATTTCCAAATGATTACCTAGGCTACTTATGTTTTTTAAATACACTAAAAATGTGTATGAGGAGTGAGAAACTAGTTCCTTCCAAATTTTAATTAACTTACACCAGAAAGGTAAAATAATCTCTGGACTATTGTACATTATGAACTTTCTATGAGTATCCTAAATGGATGTAATAACCCTGGTACTAGATGAAAGGTTTCATCATTTGCTGAAGTCCTAAAATGCTATACACAGATTTCGTTTTTAAGTATATTTCCATTCACAGAAGATAATTATTTTTTAACATTTTCTGAATGCCTGATAATCCATGATTCTAAATAAGGACTGGTCAAGTTATTTTTTTTTAATGTGATTTCAGTCTAAGAAAATTAAATATTCCTGGGATATTAAAAAGTCCTATAGCTACACACACAGGAAGAAATGTTCAGTAATCAATTTAAATTATTTCCATTTTCATTAATTTTTTTATTATCATAGGTTGTATTCTATATGAATTTGTGAAGATGCTTCTACAAGTTAACTCCACACTATGTTAAAGGGATGATACTGAAATAATAATTGATAAAATATATGTGAGGATAAAGACAATTTTCCATTAACATAAATTTATCTTCCTCCACAGAAAATATGAATTCCTACCAAGGAGAATAATGTCACCACAACACAAAACATAATTGTTACTTTTCTATAAATTGAGGTGCAGTAGGTGCTCCCTTTCCTGCATAAACTTCTATAGAGTTCCTTAAAGGGTTTCTTGCCTCTATTTATGTTTCCTTTCAAACCTCATGGCAACACAGGTGAAATTTCTAAAATAATAATATGATAATGTCTCTTCCCTGCTTCTAATACTTCACTGGATTCCAATGCCCTAGAGAACAAATTCCAAATTTTTTAGCATCACAGGAAAAGCCCATCATGATATAGATGGATGGACTAACTTTCCAATCTTATCTCCTGCTATGCCTTTCTCACACTTTACGTTCCAGCAATTCTGAACAGCTTACAGCATCTCAAGCACACCATACTGTTTACATGTCAATGCCATTGGGCATCTCCCATTATTTGCACATGATGTTGCCTGTACTGGAATGCCTACCTTCTCGTGCTCCTGCCTCAAACTACCTACATTTCTTGCAAGTGGAGCCTGTGTCTGATTTATACGTATCCCAGGACCTAGCACAGGGACATACAGATGATGCTCCATCAATATCTGCTTGATTGACTAGATTCAAGGGGACCTTCAAAGTATTTTCTTGTTTTTGTTCCTTTCAAAGTTAAAATATAAACCCTGAGATCTCTGCAGGCCCTGTTGTTCTGTATGAAAAGGGTTTTATCAATACTGAGGCATTTAAGAAAGAAGCTCTTTCTGAAAATATTAAACCATCTTCATTTATTTGAATTTCCAGAAACCCGCAGTAGTAAGCAAACCTAACAGCAGTGCTTAAGCAAATGCACAACCTATTTCCATTTCTGAACTTTCATAATTTCTAAGGGCAGATGCAAGAAGAAAAAGAAAAATGCCTCTTCAGATAAAGGTTGTGAGCATGCTTTAAATCACTTAGAAACTCTGCTCCATGGGGCAAAAAAACCATATTGAAACAAAATATTTTTACCAAAAATGGAAATTCTAAGACATTATACCCTTCAAAATGACAATATAATGGTAAATTATGACCCACCAATCTCAGAGGAGCAACATTATGTCTGAAGAAATACAGATCAAATCGATGCTGAGTAGTGAGCCTTTTTCATGGAAAATTAGCAAGGTAATCACCCAGGCTCCTGGGAGCTGAATCATTTGCTCTGTGATGGAGTACCAGTCCTGAAGAACAGCATTGCATAATCTTAAACTGTCCCAGGGCCACCACAAGTTGATTTATCATGATGTAAAAAGTAATGATGGTGCCAGGTACAGTGGCTCACACCTGTGGTCCCAGCACTTTAGGAGGCTGATGCAGGAGAGTTGCTTGAGGCCAGGAGTTCGAGACCAGTTTGGACAACGTAGTAAGACCCTGTCTCTACAAAAAATAAATATAAACTAGCCTGGTGCAGTAGTACACACCTGTAGCCTCAGCAACTCTGGAGGCTGAGGTGGGAGGATCACTTGAGCCCAAGAGGTTAAGCCTGCAGTGAGTTAAGATTGCACCATTGTACTCCAGCCTGGGCAATAGAGTGAGACCCTGTCTCCCCACCCCCCAAAAATAGTAATGATAGGGTCATCAATAATCATTAAGTATGTGTTTTTTGACCTCTCTCTATATATATACACTCTGAAGATTGCAGGAATCCTTGTATCCAAGTGATATAAAACCGAATCCTTGCCTTCAATGAGTTTATAGTCTGGAAAGGGAAATGAGGCTTAAGCAGAGAAAGCATAAATGACACAAAAATGATGCAATTTTCAAACAAATGCAAGGCAATAAAAAGATTGTTTCTGACTTATTCAGGCAACTAATATTGATTGAATTTGATTAAATACCTAATACTTTACCTCAAAGTGATACAGATAATAGAAACAATGAGAATGCAAATAAAGGCAATCTGTACAGGTTAGATTGTTGTCAGAAAATGTCAAGGAAAGACTTGTCTTATATATTTAGATGTCAATAATCTATAGATTTGTGGAGAAGAGGAGGAATGGCCCAGAGGTAGGAAAACAGGTGTGAATCACAACATATTATGAAGTTACATTTCTCATTTTTATTCAAATTCCAAAATGACTTGTGGTTTGATGTGTTTTAAGCCCTGGCTTTGTGCCTATATGTACAACAGCACTCTCCTTGCCTCCATGCTTAAGACTAATTCCTTAAGATTACTGTCTTCTCTCTGTGATTCTACTCACTCTCCTGACTCTTAAACAAGTAACAGGAAAGGGATGGATGAAACGTGTCCTGAATAAGAGAAAATACAGGCTATAAAATGGTTTGTCTTCAGAGCATGTGAAGATACAGGGACAAAGAAAGAATCTGGTTTGAATGTTTACTTGCTGAAAAGTTTTAAATTCCCCATGGCCAGTTGGCTCATATAATAAACATATTCAACACTTCAATAAATAGCATATATTTCTACTTGCTTCTTAGTGACTGCTTTCATTGGACTTACTCAAAGCTCTTCAAGGACCCTGAGCTGGATTTTTTCACAGTGCTAAGTCACTGCCTGGAGGTAATTTGAGCAGTTAAAGAGGTGCATTAATTATTTCTGGCCACAAGTGGCCCATTTACTGAATAGATAGTGAAAAACGAAGAGGGAAACAGTATTCCCCTGAGCTCCAGAGATGGGTGAGAGCTTTCCCTAGGCTTGTCTGGAGCATCGTGCTCTCTGCAACATGATAATTAGCACAGAGGGAGTAGAATTTTGAATTTAGTTTTACTGAACCCAAGCAGAATGTTCATCAATGACACTCCTATTATGAATTGAATTATTTCTTCACAATGTAAACATTATATAAAAGGAAGTTCTAGCTATGGCTATAACTTTAGCCACCAATCAAAAATAACAAAAATGGTGAATCAACACGACTCCATTGATAAATTGTACCCAAAGTTTAGAGATATCAGTTTTTCTACTAACTGTTTTGTTCCTACACTTCGATTTCATTTCTCCTTACTTAGATATGAGGCAGTTTGCAAAGATGATTACTTACTCCAGAGGTATCCTACAGATATTTCTAGTGTTTGAGCCTTACTCAATTCTGATCTTGAAGGCACCTTGGGGGTATCATTTAACTTTGATAAAACAAATCCAGGCAGGTATCCACTGAGACAATAAAAAAAGGTAAGATTCTTTCCTCCAGCTGGATTTGTGCATAACTCCTGCTAAAGTCAGGGCAGATTTGCATCATGAGGAAGAGAAGCATGTCCTTCAACCAGCTTCTGGGGCAGAAGCAGCATTAAAGTTGTAGTTCATTTTAGCCTTCTACTCTTGTCATGTCTGTTTTACAATCCCTATTAGGAAAGAACTGTTAAGAATTTTTTCAGTTATATGGTCCAAATATTTATAAGCATTAATGAAACTGCTTAACTAGGAACAATAAAGAAAGAATGTGAGGGAAATGACGATTTTGCATCTACGTTTTGCAGCTTGTAATTCCATAAGATTTGATTATGAAAAATCATTTTAAACTTTTTAGAATTAAGTCGTGCCATTTTTGGAAAATGTAATCTTATCAAAATAACTAGTAACAAGAGTCATTATTTTCTATAAAGGTGTTTAAATGCATCTGCAAATTTTAGGCTTATTGAGTGTATCAGTTCAGGTGAAATGAAGAAAACATTATTCAATCCAAGTATCTCAATAAAGGAAACAATATGAGTAACTATTTAAAGACATGTTGGAAGAACTGAATACAAATAAGGTTAAAGCAAACAGAAAATAAGCACAGCAGGATGTTACCACCATTTTTAGGGCAGGTGAACATTTTTAGGGCAGATGATGTTATCAAAGGCAAAAATAGAGGTTCCACGCATGAGCTGGAACCAGGGATTAGGAACTATGGTGACAGGGGCTTTATGACTGAATCTAGAACCACAGAGGAGATGTAGCCACTGTCTTAAACACTACTGGAAGCACCATCAGCTTCTCCCCAGCTTCTGCTTGCCAGTATTCTGGCAGTGCCTCCCATTGGTCAAACTATATAGTAAGCCAGTGGGAAAAGAGCCTGGGAAATCACAGGGATGGGGAGGAAAGGGGGACTAGATCTGAGAGCAAAGGGGCAAATGTCTACACAGCTTATCATGTTTGCTCTTCAGCATCAATCACTACCATCTACTATATTTAAGTCTCATAAAGCAAAAACTGCTTGTATCTGCCTAACACGATGGAACCATCCTTCATACAAACTAAGCCAGATACCCTCACCCTCACCTTCAAACAGGGAGAAGATGCCCCATTAATGTCGATTTCTCATCTAGCTCAGTCAAAATCCTACCAGAGTATTCTGTAACCTAAAAACTAAATTGTAGGCTGGGTGCAGTGGCTCACACCTATAACTCCAACATTTTGGGAGGCCGGGGTGGGCAGATCACTTGAGGTCAGGAGTTTGAGACCAGCCTGGCCAACATGATGAAACCCTGTCTCTACTTAAAAAAATAAATAAATAAAAATTTCAAAAAAACGAAATTGAAGATAACAATCCTTATGTAAAATAGTAGTAGTAGAAGGGATTGAGGAAAGAAGAATGAGTGGTTAATATTATTAACATTCTTCAGCCAAAGACCACCAGGTGAATAAGATGAACAAGTCAGTCTTGTACTGTTGCAGAAGGGTAGGACACATACCACAGAGAATGCTTATCTGGGCGTCTCAGTAAGAGGGTGTTAGAAATAACCTATTCTAGGAGAGAGTCTGGGCTTCAGCTGGGTGATTTGGATAGGACGTGACAAAACAGGAGTTCACGAGAAATGAAATCCTGTCAGAAAGCAGGGGTAATTCTAAGATTGAGTATTTTAGTAAATCTTGTCTGTACAGAGAGCAGACTAGAGTGAGGACAAATCTGTAATTAAAGCAGCAGTCACTCATACTATCTGGGAGAGGGAGATATTCAGTAGTTTGTGGCTTACTCAGTTACCCTGCTTTTGTCCCACTTTAACATGGCCTCAGAGTGACCTTGTCTGATGGTGATGTTTCATGAGTTTGTTCATGTCCAGGAGGAGAATAACACGACCCAGCAGTGAGTATTAAACCAGTTACCAGATGTCAGGGGTTGCTTTTATTCTTTCTCAATATATACAAACCTTATATTCATAATATATACCTAAAATAACATATCTTTTCTGCTCACCTTCTAGTAACTGATTATGATGACAGTTACCACTTAAACACATTCTTTTCCCACATCCATTTCATATCTGTAGCCAGCACCTTGACAGTAGAGAGTCTCTACCTGGTGGAGTGATCAACACATTCATCTTTAAAGAGGCTAAGCCTCTACCAGTCCAACCTTTATTGGATTGTTCTAATCTCCCATTGACATTTGCTGTTCCATATAGAGGTACTAAGTGAATCCTCTGGGTCCCAGACGTCTTCAGATGCAAGAGTAATCCAACTTTTCCTTGTCAACTGAAATCAGTTTTCCCAGCCAGTTTAGCAACCTCATATCTGTCAGTTCAGTGGAATAAGAAGCCCAAAATAGCCAGGTGGTAATCTCAATTCCAATTCAATCCAATAGTTTATCTTTACGCCACTCTACATCCTAACCCCAAAGGAAGCATTGCTCTCTGATAACAAAGACATTTCAAATATCTAAAACAAAGTGTGTGGGAATTAGGGCAAACAGTCACCAGAGACAGAAGTTGTGGGAAAGGGAAAGGTCATCAAATATAATAGGGGAATTGCTCCCACTACTACCTCTACCCCTTGGATTTAGCCATGGGGGAAAGAGAACTATATACTTCCTGCTTATTCAAAGGATATACAATATGCTGTAATACAGCTTATTGTCCTCAAGTGTGAATAATATTGAGTTTTTATCAGGCCATTCCACATGCCTATGAGGCCAACTTTTTCTGGGTGATAAGGTATACGTATGACTAGTAGATTCTGTAGCCTATGGGCTCACTTCTACTGTGAAATGATTTCCTTTGCCAGAAATACTATTGTGTGAGATAACTTTATGTTGAATGAACTCATTTCAGAAGTCCATCAATTGTACATTGTCAGAAACATTTTTCAGAGGGAAGCTGGGTGAAGAGTATGCAGAACTCTGGATTCTTTTTGTAGATTTTTGTAAGTTTAAAATTATTTCAAAATGAAGTTTAAAAAAGGGAGAAGTCATACAGGATAAAAGAATTTGCTTCTGATGACAAGAAGATTCAAGAAGAAAGTTAGGATGTAATGTTTAACACAGACAGTGAGAAACTTATTAATCACAATCACATATCTTCTTTATGTTCAAAATAACTGATTATTAAATATACTGATGCATCATAGCATTTTAACCTACTTGAAATTGGCTTGAGTGAGAGTTGTTGGTCTTTTTCTTCATCAGGCCTATTCAAAATATGTTTTAATTTTTTTCTTTCATTTCCATGACAACAAAATATTTTCACCTTTTCTGTAGATGTTGTTCTATCTTTAGGTTTTTCTTAAATGTTTGAGGTTTTTAGGGGAGAAATGGGTGTATTTTCCAAAAAGAGTTTAAAATGTAAATACCAAAACAAACACACTTATTATTAATAAATAGTAACGTTTGAACTCTTCAGTTTTGGAATTTCAACTAACGGCTTGTCTGGTTGTTCTCTGGTTTGGTGGCCTGCCCTATTGCTTCAGCTTGCAACTTGAATCTGTTTAACCTATTGAGAAAGTGCTTAGTAGATGAATCAGTGTGTGGTGCCTATGATAAGGGTCGTGTTTTTATTTCCATACACAAACACCATCTCTTTGGCAGGAGGAGGAACAATTTTTATTGTTCACTTATAAAACATATTGTCCTTGGATATCTGAGTTAACTGATGTACCACACTTCTGATTTATTCTAATCACATCTTAACAACCTCAATTAACCAGTAGTTGGAACAGCCAGGCAACTGACCTACTCCTTAATCTGACATTAGCAGAGGTAAGAATATAATTGTGAGACTGCTGGAGAGAATGTGGAGAAATAGGAACACTTTTACACTGTTGGTGGGATTGTAAACTAGTTCAACCATTATGGAAAACAGCATGGCAATTCCTCAAGGATCTAGAACTAGAAGTACCATATGACCCAGCCATCCCATTACTGGGTATATACCCAAAGGATTATAAATCATGCTGCTATAAAGACACATGCACACGCATGTTTATTGCGGCACTATTCACAATAGCAAAGACTTGGAATCAACCCAGATGTCCATCAGTGACAGACCGGATTAAGAAAATGTGGCACATATACACCATGGAATACTATGCAGCCATAAAAAAGGATGAGTTTGTGTCCTTCATAGGGACATGGATGCAGCTGGAAACCATCATTCTCAGCAAACTAACGCAAGAACAGAAAACCAAACACCGCATGTTCTCACTCATAGGTGGGAACTGAACAATGAGATCACTTGGACTTGGGAAGGGAAACATCACACACCGGGGCCTATCATGGGAAGGGGGGAGGGGGGAGGGATTGCATTGGGAGTTATACCCGATGTAAACGACGAGTTGATGGGTGCTGACGAGTTGATGGGTGCAGCACACCAACATGGCACAAGTATACATATGTAACAAACCTGCACGTTATGCACATGTACCCTAGAACTTAAAGTATAATAATAAAAAAAAAAGACAGAAAGAGAAATAAAAATTCTCTTTGAGTAAAAAGAAAAAGAAAAATAATTGTGAGACTCAAACAGTCATGTCCTCGACATCACTTTTCCCTTAAAAAAATAAAGCCACACTCAACTTACGTTACTTGGGGTTTCTTGGTATTAAACTCTTAAATAACAGAAGGACAAATAGTGTGAGATGAGGAAGGTAGGAGGGGAAAGAAAAGATGATTGAACGATGGTGAGCCTGCCAAGCAGTGCTAAATGCATTGGGAGTTTACACTTGAACTTGAGGCCCTGATGAACAAGAAAAGGGCACCAGGTAGGAAACTGGTTTCAACAAATTGGCATTTTCATAAGTTATCTGAATTACAAACTTCTTTTTCAATGTGCAAATATGCCTGAGAAAGTGGAGTCTGTCATTCACAACTTGCTGAGAGTTATTCTGATTAGCTAATCAGAGGGCAGCTGGAGAGGACTAGGTTTTGAAGAGGTGGAGGTGGACAGTGCCTAGAATAGATTTTGTCTAGAGCTCTGCTGTCTGCTGTGTCACTCCTAAAAATTGTCCCGTCACCTTCAGCAAATGTCCTAAGTTGCATATATCTTAGTGTTTAAGGCCAGTATGCACAATTTTACCCCAGGATACGGTCCTAAAACAACTATCTAGGCTCCATTTTTAATTAATTGATTGTGAGATTAGAATAATTGGAAGGTGATTCAGTAAAAAATTCTCATGAGTGAGAGACTCCTTACATACAACACAGCCCAAAACAATACTTAATCTAACCTGCTCACACCACCTCTTTGAAAGAGTAAACCTTTCCCTGATCAAAAGTTACTAAATACACTACTGGCAAGAGAGAAAGAGCATTGTACTTTTAAAAACAAAATTAAAAAAAAAAAAAAGCCAAGGCTTATCTGTTACTTAAATTGTCTTTTCCATCATTACTCTGCTAAACATAAGGATGTGTAACTTACATTTTTAAATATTTCTTATTTACTTCCTATACATCATTTCCTGAAAAAAAAAAAAGTCTCTGTGATGCCTTTATATGCGGCTCCAGTTTTGAATTGATGATTTGTGCATCCAGATTATGCTCAGTAGAGCATGAATCATATAGATCCCATTATGTGATTATGCAAATGCACACTAAATATATAATTACAAGCATATATGGGCAGTGAAATTTAATTAATTATTATGACTTAGCTTACTTTCTGAATGTAGTTTTATTAACTAACAGTCCACAGATGTGTTTCCTCTCTTGATTCATTTACATTTTAATATCATGTAGAAATGATAAATTATTGTAACAGCAGATGATAAAAACAGATGGAATAAACATAATTGAACCCAACTTGATTTACGTAGGTTTAAATTGAACAGTTTGTGCATTTAAGCCACTTTTAAATGCTTTATCCTTGTATTGTGGATATTTAGAAAGAACTTCACACACACACACACAGACAGACATTCAAACCAGCCAAGGGCATTTAGAAGTGCATATTTAAAGATTATTAAATAGCTCTGCAAATTGGTGAGTGATCAGTCATTATATTTTTTAGAGTGATCAAAAAAGTCAGACATAGTAACCTGGATATTATAAAAATTATCAGTAAACGCTAATGCTAAATGAAGTGAATATTTGAGAAATTACTAGATATAATTGAAAATCTCAGCCACTTACAGATTACATTGTTCCCTGGAGGGCTGCATTTCAAGCTTAAATAATTGATGATCTTTCCAAAGAAGAAAACTAAAACCATTAGAATCATTTCAGGTCACCCAAAAAGAATATTTGTGTGTGTATGCACATATGAATCACCAATTCTTTTAACTGATGTATATTTGAATTTATGAACATATGACAATTACTCCCATTTGTTTGTAATTCCTTCAGATGAAATTGCAATTACATTAGAAAATCAATATTTGGGGCATCAAAATTCTCTGGTGCCCAAAAAGTGAAAGAATTTGCTGTAGTTTGTCAAAAATGATTACAGAAATAGGATAGGACATAAACTGGTTACCATAAAATTATTGCTCAATGGTCTGTGGGAAGCCTTTCTTCCCACTCTTTATCTCATATGGTATTCCTGGAAGAATCCTCCTTTACTTTAGCAGAAAGTAAAATATTATAAATGGGTGGATTTCAAGCTACCTTTGCTCTTCTTGGACAGATATTTTAGTCATAATTCATTTATCAAGGGGTATCTTCAACCCTAAGGCTTCTAGTTTTATCTAAATCATGCTAAAAGAATGAACCAAAATTGTGAAAAGGAAGAGTGCGTTTTCTAAAATCAAGTTATTTTTATACTCAAATAAGCCAACTTTTAAAAAAGATTAAAATATATTTCTACTGATGACTTCACTTTGCCACATGGCAAAAAATAATTTTTCAGCCCTAGCTTGCCTTTGGGAATCCGAGATACATAACTAGGCTTACCCCTTGAGATTGAAAAGGCCAAGTTTATCTGATGGGAGGTCAGCAAAGTTGACCAATATTACAATGCCGGAAGTGGGCCTTTGAAGCTATACCATCTAGGGAAGAGGGAACTGGCTAGAGACCAGTGAGCTGCAAAGAACTAAGATATACTTCATAGAAGAAGCAGAACTGAAGTAAGATTCAACCACTTACTGTCAATAGAGGGAAGCTTTTTGTTTGTTTTATTTTAAAACTTCCAAGAAATTTTAAAGCAAAGCAGGTACAGTGAAAGTATTCCTACTAGAGAAAGAATGATAATATTTATGCAATTAAATCATTTTATACCCTTGGCCATAGTCATCATTTGTGCTTGAAGTAACTATAGTGGTTTATTTTTTATTTCTAATTGTATCTCTAAAATAAAAGGATATAATGGAGATGGAAAATGAATGCCACACCTCTCTCCATACCCACACCCCAAGTATGTGTCACTGCCCTGGTAACCCTTGTCCTCACCACTTTTATGTTCTTCTTAGTGTAATTGAGAAACTGTTATTACGGTTAAAAGTAAAACAGAATCGTTGTGATGAATCAGATATAAAAACCAGCTAAAACCTCATGACACACTTAAAACCTGGTCATTCTTATGCTTTAGATTCAACCAAAGTTCTTGGCAAATATATATTTGCTGTTATTTCTTTCCTTAAGTAACCATAAGAAAGTCTTTGTTCAGTTTGTTAAGATCTTCTATGTATTAGAAGAATTATCTATATTATATACTACTAAGCCACTGTTACCAGTAGCAATACAAATTTTTCATAAGTAAATATCTTATAAGAGCAAATTTATACTGTGTAAAGTTTATTTCTGATAATATTGATGCCCATAATGAACTAAACCTATTTGCACCAAAAGTGTTTTCATTTGCTGTGCTTATGCAAATTCATAACTGCACAATCCTCATTAATATTCTTACTACTACTACATGTGAAATGCATTTGATGGTGATCTCACATAAACTTTGTGCCAGTGCTCAAAATCTGGGCAAAGACCTCATGCAAATGGCCTGTATGATGGATTGATGCATTGCACAGGTTCATCAGGATAATGTTCTGTCTACATTTTGTCAATTGTGCCTGCATTTGCAGCAGCAATTGTCATTTCCACTTTTCTATCATAAGTAAATATGTTCAAAATGGTTTTCATGTTTTCCATGGAAAAGACTACCTTGCTACTTCCTGTTCACAGATATATTTCCACATATTTCTAGCAAAGCAAACGTGTCATATTAATGGAATCCTGTTTTTGCCTTCATTCATTGAAATTTAAAACCCTACTGTTGTAGCACCTTCACAAACTGTGACTCAAAACCTTAGTTGCTGTGCCAGGCTCCAGCAGTCAAGCAACTAGACTGCAGATTACATTGAACACACAGCTTCTTTGGGGCTCTGTAGATTTAATAGCTTGGTTACTTTGTTTTGATTTGTTTTGTTCTTGTCCTACTAAGTTCTTACAAGTTTTCTTTATTTCTGTTCAGAGCAAATTGCTTATATGTCAGATACCTTAGCTCTACATCTTCTATGATTTGAAATGCTAGTATTTGTTGGTAATCAAACCCTTTAATTTATCAGTATTTTGAGATTTTTTTAAAAAATCCCTATAGAAGACCAAAAGAGATCCAACCCACCCATGGTCAGTGGGTTATGGACAGCCATGTGCCCTTGCTGGGCTTATTATGAGGCCTTTGATCCCAAATTATTTTGTCTGTGATACCTTGAGGGAAACTTGAGACATAATTCTATAAACCGGTTTTCTATTTCAATTAGATGCATGTCCATTTGGCTAATTCCTAACCTTCAACTCAACCATATGGAAACAGTTCTGACTCTTCAAACTCAGTAATTTTGTTTATTATGTGCTAATGTTAGTACCTTCCTGGGTCTGTGTTAAGTGTTTAACACACCTTATTTCGTAATCTAACCGATCATTAGCTATCTCCAGAATTTACCTCTTGGTGTCCACCTGCTACATTATGCTTTAGATCCCTCTGACCACCTTTCCTTCTTCTAACAAAGGAGCTAACTTCTGAGGTAGTGCCCTTACTGTCACTGTTCCTGGAAATCTCTGCTCCAAAATCTTCCAACTTGTACCTTCCTATCATTTAAATCTCTGATGAAATGCCACCTGTCAGTGAGATCTTGCTTTATCTCTCATTCTAAATTACTATCCCCACCCCCACATGCCCATCACACAAACAAACAAGGACATTTCCAAAGAAACTATTGGTATGGGGTTTCCAGTAAGAATGATTGGGAGCTTAAACTGGCAAACATGCCATCAATTTGTTAGGCCAAGGCTCTGAACATAAATATAAGGTTAAAATCTTTTATTTTCCACAATATGGTCTTGAAGTATCTTCTGTAACAGAATAATAATCATTTGCATGATGAGGGCATTCAATTTCATTTTAATTCTTCACAAAACAGCATTGTATATAAGAATTTTCATGAGATGAAGAATAAATCAGAAACAATTTGTGAAGGCACTTAGCACTGTGCCTAAAATATAGTAGATGCTCAGCAATGCTTGTTGGCTGGGCACAGTGGCTCACACCTGTAATTTCATCACTTTGGGAGGCTAAGGTGGGCGGATTACTTGAAGCCAGGAGTTCCAGACCAGCCTGGCCAACATGGCAAAACCACATCTCTACTAAACTTATAAAAATTAGCTGATTTTGGTGGCACATGCCTCTAATCTCAGCTACTCAGGAGACTGAGGCAAGAAAATTGCTGGAACCCAAGAGGCAGAGGTTACTATCTGGCCCTTTACAGGAAAACTTTGCTGACCCCCCTGCTATAGAGGTAAGTACTAAGGTTTCCATAGCTGCCCTGACACTTTCCCAGATTCTGAGAATTAATGAGTAGACCAGAAAATCCTTACCTTGAAGTATTAATAACTTGTCCAATATACAGAATGACTTTTCACTTCTGTGCTGAAGATTGGAAAGGAGAAAAACCACTGTTAGAAATTTTTGGTGGATGAGGGGAGACATTACAAGGAAAAGCATCTTCTTCCCCAGTACAAACTGCCAGGTGCTAGAGCATCATAACTTTACCATGCTTACCCCAATGTATACCCAGGCCTGCTGCTGCCAAAAAAAGAGTGGCAATAAAACAGAAGCCCTAGCATTTCTCTAGCCTAAACAAGGAGCTCCTTGATATTCTCTGTGAGAGTCCCACTAAATTCCCTGTAAGTGAGCCCAGCACCAACTCTCCCTGAAGCTGCACAGCCAGACATCTGGGCCAGAACTGATGGCACAATTAGGTCTCAAACCAGGTGTAAGTGCAATCAGAGTGGAAAATACGTGACCACATCCTTGGCGAACCTTGTGCTCCTCCCTACACTAAAAGGAGGCACGCTGATTGTGTGTGTTTCTCGAAAAGATTTCATTACATAAGGGTAATTGTCACAAGTCAAAGAACGTTCAGGGTCACCCACACTGTAGGAGTTACATTTTACTGGAATTTGCCATAAATTGACAGAGGAAGAGATCCCAGGCAGAAGGATAAAAGAGATCAAAATAGAGTTCCTCAAATGAGGACAGAGAGGAACGTACCCAGGGGTTCAGAAGGGAGGCTGTGCTTCTCAGAGATTCTGGGTCACTTGCTATGACACGTAGTTCAATGTTCAGGATTCTCATATAGAAGACTCCAGAGATTCTTCTCTCTAGTAATAGCCTGACAAATCACATTTCATTTTCTCAAGGAGGGGTCAGGTAATCACTTTGCCTCTAGCTCTAATATAATTGCACAGACAGGTCGGGGGTAGCACTAGCGTGACATCAGATGGCCTTAGCCTGAATCCCATCTTCACCACCTATTAGCTGCCTCATTTTTCTGCACTGTAAAAAAGTGGTACCTATTTATACTATTGTTTATTAATAATGAAGATAATTCAAGTAAAAGTGTTTACCACTGAGACAGGCAAGATTAACCAGTATGAAAGCCACTATAGAAGACATTGCTAATAGTCTGGCTAATGCCCATCCCTCCCCATACTTTATTTGAAAACAGATGCCTAAGAATGCTCAGAGTCAGTACCCAGTTCCAAGCAAAAGTGCTCTTTTAGATCTGTTTAGACCAATTCTGACAACTCTATTCGCCACTTTCCCAAGCTCCCTTGCAGTTGGGGTTTGCAGGTGCCCCATTTCTATCCAATGAGATCTTTAGCAGAAAGTTCTTGGGTATGAGGGGAGGGAGGGAGGTGGGAAGGGTAGTTCTGGCTAAGCTTTTGTTTTCCCAGGCAGAAGGAAACAGACAAAGAGGTAACAAACATGAGGAAAAGGCCACAAGAATCTCAAAGTGCTGACACCCCTGAGCCACTGAACCAATACTCTAGATTCCCTAGGTTGTGAGAAAAGTAAAACTCTTATTATCTTACTTTCAGCCATTTTTAAAAATGGATTAGACCAAATACAAATATCAAATTTTACTGATGGAAAATTATTTTTAACTTTCCTAGAAATTTGCTGGTCATCACTATGGGAATGGGAAAACAAAAAAAGTGAAAATGTCCACTAGTTTCCTCACCTCAACGTACACCCGAGCGAGGGTGTGTTTAGGATCCTCTTCTCTCCTGCCCTGCTAGAAACTTACAATGCCATGAGAGGGAGTCCTGGTTGCCACAAGGAGCACATTTTCCCTTAAGGCTACAGGGATACAGACACAGGACAATAAAAAGTAGCTAACACTTTTTGAGTGCTTACTGTATACCAGAGACTGTTCTAAAAGTATTACACAAATTGACCCATTTAATACAATCTTCTATCCACTGATATGGGTACTATTATGAACCCCATTTTACAAAACTCTGTTTAGAAACTGAAAAGTCACAGAAAAGTTAAATTACTTGCCTAAGCTCACACAGCTAGAAAGTGCCTAGGATTCAAACTCAAGCACTGAGTCTATGAATTTAAGCACTACACATTAGTTCCTCTCCCTCTAAGAAGAATGGCAACAGGCCCAAGTTCAGCAAGATAAGGAGTTAAAATTGATCTGGAACATTGATCTGGCAAACCTTTTGAAAATCCCAATCTCAAATTTTGCCAAGTCATCTGTTTCTCTAGCTCTTAGAAGTATCCACCATGTGAGGAAATAGGTCAGTTGATTTACAAAGATAAACAATCTAAATGCTTACAAACAAATAGAGAGTAGATGTTTAGCTTTAAAAAGAATGATAAAGAGATCCATTCAAGGGGAGAGAAATGTATGGAGAGATAAAGATATAAAAGTAGCAGTCCAGAATTTAGAAGTTTTGGAACATTTATTCCTGCTAGTACCAGCTCTCTTGGCTGTCAGGATGTGTTTACTGTCATATTTTCCTCCAAATATTGAGTTAAAATGTGCCCACAACAAGCATTCTAGCACCTAACCAGGGAAACTACCCATCTATCTACTTAAGCAACAGTCTAGAAATAGCCTAGAATTACAGCAATCTTAAGTTCATCTGATCTTACATAAACCTATTACTGGCCGGGTGCTGTGGCTCACACCTGCAATCCCAGCACTTTGGAAGCCCAAGGGTTGGGGGTGGGGGGCAGATCACTTGAGGCCAGGAGTTCAAGACCAGCCTGGCCAACATGGTGAAACCCCATCTCTACCAAAAATACAAAAATTAGGCAGGCGTGGTGACACACACCTGTAGTCCCAGCTACTTGGGAGGCTGAGGTGGGAGAATCATTTGAACCCAGGAGGGGGAAGTTGCAGTAAGCTGAGATCATGCCACTGCACTCCAGTCTGGTAACAGATTGAGACTTTCTAAAAAAAAAATTAAAAAAAAACTTATTGGGGAACAAACATACATTAGTGTGAGCTAAGTTGTCCTGTTTGAGGTGAATAATAAGGTTAAATAAGACAATTTTAAAATTCCCTTTTCATATGGTACCTGAAGTAAATTATGTAAAATTTCATTGTAAGAGAAATAAATGGCTTAAGTATTCAGTAAAAGTACCTTTTGTTTCTACTGGCCCTTGGTAACCATTGCAGTATTTCTAATGGAGACCAAATTCATGTTTGTTTACATGCTCATCTGTTCAAGATATAAACTATTGAGTTCTTGCAATGTGACAGACACTGTGTAATATCATTAACAAAGAAAGAGATGTGCCTCATATTCCTTCTATTTCTTCCTAGAGCCCTTAGGAGTAGAAAATAACTTGTATGCTGGTACATTAATGTGTCTTCTATTTGCCTGTACCCATGAAACAGAACCATGAATTCTCTCATAATCATAATAGTGGCAGAGTTAACTCTTCCAGAGAAGGTCTGTTTGAAAAGTAATTAGCATTTGAATTGAGAAATGATTGATGACTTGAAGACAATAAAGTGTTTATTTATTTATTATTATTTTTTTTTTTTTTGGTTTTAAGGAGAGGAGAGTTTAACAGGCAAGAAGGAAGGCAGAAGACAGAAGGAAGAAGCTTCCCTGTACAGAAAGGGAGAGGGGCTCCAAAGCCAAAAGAGGAAGTCCTCACCTGCCACAGATATCAGCTAGGTATATATGCAGAGGCTGGAGGAGGCAATGTCTGATTTGCATAGGGCTCAGGGGATTGGTTTGATCAGGCATGTCATTGACATAGCCACGAAAAAGCTGGTTCTCCCACTCTAGCCTTTTAATATGCAAATATAGGGCGCCTGGATGTTCTACACACGTGGAGATATGTGTGGAGATATGTCGAGAGTCAGGTAGGCAACCTTTGATATGCAAATGCAGGCCACTAGAAACTGGGTCCACCCAACAGGGCGATTCCCATGGCCTTCATGCCCTTGCCTGACAATGAAGTGTTTAATGCAGGGACTCCAAAAAGAGAAGATTGACTTTTAAAATCATTTGATAAATGCCTGGAGGATTCACCTAACTGATTTCATTCTTTCTTGCTTTAAAACACATATTCCTATCCAAGGCGATTCCCTCTCCAAGGGGACATCCAGTGCCCCCTCTCAGGAAAGTAGCAACTTGGAACAGAATCTGGCATGCCTAAGGTCTTTGAGGAACAGGGATGCTTATTTCCTCTGCCTTCCTTGGCTGCCTACATGGATACCTAAGTGTCTTCCCTTCAGGATAGATTGTCCTCTGAAGTACATGCTGGAGACTCGTCTTTCTTGATGTAGGCCAGAGGCATTGATGTGCAGCAGGTTTCTTTAGTCATCAACTATGACCTTCCGACCAACAGGGAAAACTATATCCACAGAATTGGTTGAAGTGGATGGTTTGGCCATAAGGGTGTGGCTATCAACATGGTGACAGAAGAAGATAAGAGGATTCTTCGAGACATAGAGATCTTCTACAACACCTCCATTGAGGAAATTCCCCTTAATGTTGCTGACTTCATCTGAGGCGCTGTCCTGCTACCTAGCCCCAGCCAGCGTTCAATGTTGGGGGGCTGAGGAGCAGCAGGAGGCACGAGGGAAGGGAGCCAAGGGATGGACATCTTGTCATTTTTTCTTTGAATAAATGTCACTTTTTGAGGCAAAAGAAGGAACCGTGAACATTTTAGATACCCTTTTCTTTGGGGTAAGCCCCAGGCGCTGGCTTTTCTGCCAAAAAAAACCCTAATCCATTTCCCTAACCTAGTAACCTCCAGATTCCAGAGGCTCTCTTCACCTCAGCTGAGCTCCTTTGAAAGTGATTTAAGGGACTATGTAACTCAGCCTCACTTGCTGGACCAAATCTAGAGGGAGAACCCCTAAAACCCCAGAGTGAGTTTCCCCAGAGGATTGTCCCCAGGTGGGGAGAAGCTGGGGAGAGAAAATAGTAGCCATTTTTTACATTGTTTTGTATAGTATCTATTGATTCAGGAAACAAACAAAAAATTCTGAATAAAATGACTTGGAAGCTGAAAAAAAAAAGAAAAAAAGAAAACCACCTATTCCTTCTTATTTATTCCCTAGGATCCTCAGAATTGTCTACTGCCTTCAAGGACATACATGCACACACATACACACACACACACACACATACACACACACACACAAGGACTATCATCAACCACCCTAATCCTGTTTCCAAAAAACACAGATTTAGAGTATTAAAAATTGTTTTCTCTCCACACACACACCAAAAACAAGTCCACTGGATTAATGTCATCACTAAATTATGTGTTCATTGGGTGATAACTGTTCTGGAGAAAATTGTCTGCGTGTATTTTATTTATCACCTTTAAGGAACCCAGCAGCCTACTGAATTTTAGCTACTTTTTAAGGAAGCAAAACAGGTTCTGTCATCCAAAGCATAAGAGTCTACATTAGGGTTATATTTTTTATTTCAGTGTTTATTGTAGATACAGGGAGTATATTGCAGATTTGTTACATGGGAACATTTTGTAATGCTGAGGTTTGGAGTATGAATCCTGTAACCCAGGTAGTGAGCATAGTATCCAATAGGTAGTTTTTTAACCCACCTCCTCTAGACTCTCTAGTAGTCCACAGTGTCTATTGCTCACCAGGGTTATTTTCTAAGGTGAAAAAAAACCATAACACTTACTATTAAAAAAACAAATTTATGTCAATAAATCAGGTAAAAACAGACCAATTAAATTCAGATCCCTGTTGTTTCTCGACATCAAGAAAAGAAAAAGAGTCTAGGATCATGAAGAGCATAATTACCTCTTAATTCTGGAAGAATGACACTGAATGAGACATGCAGAGACTATGTGACAAGTTGGAACACAGATTTATCTACAGTTTGGGGATGTTTCCTTCATTGCAGCCTTGTGACTATTACTTTATCTAAAGCCTTATAAGCAGGCATTATTTCCTGACAGCATAACGTAAAGTATTTTTCACACCGACTTAGTGGAAGTCTCCAAATCTCATGGAAATGAAGGGGCGATTTAGAAAGAAAACTACAGGTGGTAACATGGTTCACCTCTCCTCCAGATTCAAAACCATTACTTTGTGTTCAGGCTTTCAAGCCCTCGGCAGAGCCGCTTGCCAGAAACCCTCAACAGAGCGGAAGAGAAGCAAAACTGTCAGCTGCAATAGCAGGCCACAACAGATGAATAACATATTTCCAGATTAATTGAGTAAGAACATTTGGCCATGTGTGTCAGATTTATTTTATTGTATGATTTGCAGGCAAATAATGAAGACGGAGTACTTAATTATAAGATTTGCATTCCTTCACTCTATTGTAAAAACTCATACAAGAGCTGTCTTTTCCTACGTTGATATAAGAGTTTAAATACATGGTGGCAAAAAAGATGGGCTGGCAAACCACAGGCTTTCCTATCTAGTATTTTTAAGGATTCAGTTCCTCCTCAAGTTACTAAAAGCCATCAATGACAAATTTCATCTCCTGGCCTCACAATTCTAGATATTCCATTTTCTGTACTACAGACGGGCAAGAAAACGTGGTATACTTTTTCATATCTGAAGAAATCCATGTCATCATGGCTTAAGATATGCCCTGTGAGCCATTTCACAGTGCAGATTTTAGTTTGAGCTAACCCCCAAGTATAACTGATTTAGTAAGCTTGAGATTTGAGAGCAGACTACAAACTGCAGCCCCAAATTACAGGACTGTAAATGAAACTAATGGGTTCAAAGCTAGAAAGAACTCAGGCTGCTAACTTCAAAAGCCCTTTGATGCAACATGCTGAGCAGTTGCATAAACTTCCAACTACCAGCTCTGACTTTTTGCAGGACAAGCTACAGTTTTATATAAAGTCATGGGATAGACTAATTGTGATAGGCCAAAGCATAGGGTTGACTACTGCCAATCTCTTAAAACAACACAACAGAAGAGAACACAGGTTGTTCCTGGCAAGGGGACTTCTTTGGGCCAGAGGATTGGAGAGAGGCCGTTACCCAAGAATGTTCTTGTGGGTAGAAGTTGGAGTTTGTAAATAGGCTCCATTTCAAACTTCAGCCACTGCTCAAAGAAAAAGGTTGAGTAGAAAGTAAGAATTCGTATTTTTTAAAGTGACTGAAAGAGAAGATTTAAACATTGGTTTCAGTGGTTTTTTTTTTTTTTTTTTTTGAGATAGAGTCTCGCTCTGTCGCCCAGGCCGGAGTGCAGTGGCCGGATCTCAGCTCACTGCAAGCTCCGCCTCCCGGGTTTACGCCATTCTCCTGCCTCAGCCTCCCGAGTAGCTGGGACTACGGGTGCCCGCCACCTCGCCTGGCTAGTTTTTTTGTATTTTTTAGTAGAGACGGGGTTTCACCGTGTTCGCCAGGATGGTCTCGATCTCCTGACCTCGTGATCCGCCCGTCTCGGCCTCCCAAAGTGCTGGGATTACAGGCTTGAGCCACCGCGCCCGGCCGTTTCAGTGGTTTTCAAACATACATGCTTCAGAATCACGTGGAGTAATCATCAAAACACAAATGCTGGAGCCCACTCTGATTAAGAGGCCCAAGTTGAGACCCAACACTGCACATGTCTAAGTTCCAGGAGACACTGATGCTGCTGGTCTGGGCATCACAGTCTGAGAGCCATTCATCTACACCAGGGTTTCTCCTTTTCAATATGACTTTTTGGGACAGATAATTCTTTGTTGTGAGGGACTGTCCTGCGCATTGTTGGATGTTTAACAGCACCTGTGGCCTCTATGCATTGGAGACCAGTAGGAACACAGCCCCACATATGACAACTAAACATCATGCCTCTGCAGAAAACGCCACTCCCCTCCACTCCCAAATGCTCTGCAGGCGGAATATTGCCCACTGAGAACCACTGATCTAGACAGATAACAAAAGAATATCATTTTATTGCTGAATTCAACTTTTTCTAATTTTTAAAAAGTGAAGAGGTTTGCCTTGGTCTTATTTTAATTTTTTGGAAAATCTATTTAGTATTTGGTAACTGTAATTATTCCTCTTTTGTTTAAAGGTCAGATAGGAATATGGGGCAAATTCTTCAGACTAAGAAAATAAGATTCATGTCTCAGTTCTGATTTATTAGGCAACAAGGACATAAAGCAACTTTTGGCTAGCCATTCTATGACATTTGATCTTCCCTAAATATCAGATATTTGTGATTGAGATGTGTTCTCTAAAGTGCTTTCAGATTCAAATATTTTACTCACCTCCCTAGAATAATCAATGTAGAATAGATTCCAGAGTCACCTTAAACAAAGAAAATAATGCTTAACATAACCATGACAAAAAAAAGAAGGAATTAACATACTCTGGGTAAAAAAATCCCAGAGTGAAAAAATAATTAACATAGACAGGTGAAATGCCTCAGGAAGGAGGTGATGCCCTGACACTAAAATCAAATAATAGGCAACAGTTCATACACCAATATTTTATTCAAAAAATAAATCAAGTGTGAGTATACACCTTTGGGACAGAGACACTACTGAACCCATTAAAAAAGAAACCCCAACCAACTGCCTCAGGAAATGCGAAGTGTAAATATTTCTCCTTTAAAGTTCATGTGAATGCTGTTAATTTAATATGAAATTTAACATTAAAGATTTAAAAGATTCATGTTTTTAAAAAGGGGCACAGAAAATCATTCTAGCAGTTCATAGGCCAACAGCAGGCAAGATCTTCAATTAATCTCTCTATTCTTTCCAGCACAAATTTCTGTTTCTGTTTGTTAGAAAGAACTAATGAGGGTTTTTATTACTGGAGGAATTTAACATACAAATTATGGGAAAAAGTAGCAGGAACTCCATTTCTAGCTCAGTATCTTCCCAAGCATTACTTTTTTTTTTCTTTACCGCAGAGCACTCCTATTCTGTAGATTTGTTATATTTTCCAGTATTTGTTCAGTCTGTTTAGCGTAAATCAACGTGTGCAAGCCACACATGGAAAATCCCTGTAACATTAAAAAACAAATATAATCAAGCCAAGGTTTCAACACATGCCTTAAGATGTGCCCCTAAACTACAGTTTTGTAACCTTTTATAGAGGAGAATTTTGGAGCGAGATTTACTTTTGTTTCCTGCATGTACAGATTGGCCACAAGGCCCAAAAAGAATGTTACAGTAGAGCAATGAGGACTATGCAGAGAAATGTGTCAGACTTTTGAGAAAGAATAAGAGGACAGTGAATCAATGGACCTAAATGAGACTTGGACTTAGACACCGGCCCTGCCCCACCATCCCCCAGATCACACACCAATGATACAGGATTGAAAGTCAAAACTTACTCACATTTATGGCTCAAAATAATTGTTATCAGCCGGGTGTGGTGGCTCACGCCTGTAATCCCAGCACTTTGGGAGGCTGAGGCAGGCAGATCACGAGGTCAGGAGATTGAGACCATCCTGGCTAACACTGTGAAACCCCGTCTCTACTAAAAATACAAAAATTAGCCTGGCAAGTTGGTGGCAGCCTGTAGTCCCACCTACTCCGGAGGCTGAGGCAGGAGAATGGTGTGAACCTGGGAGGCAGAGCTTGCACTGAGCTGAGATGGTGACATTGCACTCCAGCCTGGGTGACAGAGTGAGACTCTGTCTCAAAAAAAAAAAAAAAATAGACAAATAAATAAAATCAGTCCTCTGTGTTAGTGTGCACCTCTTCAAACTGCAAAAGGACATTTTATACATGCTATGCAATTGAATTATTTTTAAACATCTCACTTTATTTCAAAAACATCAAGAATCCTAACAGTTTTTTTTATCAGACATACCTGGAATTGAGGGGATGCTAGCAGCTGCCAGGTCCCTATACTTTTTCACAGGAAGAATAGACTATCTGCTGGATGCAGTGGCTCATGCCTGTAATCCCAGCACTTTGGGAGACTGAGGCAGGTGGATCACTTGAGGTCAGGAGTTCCAGACCAGCCTGGCCAACATGGTGAAATCCCATCTCTACTAAAAATACAAAAATTAGTCAGGTGTGGTGATGGGTGCATGTAATTGCAGCTACTCCACAGGCTGAGGCAGGAGATTGCTTGAGCCCAGAAGACCGAGGTTGCAGTGAGTGGAGATCACGCCACCATACCCCAGCCTGGGTGACAAAGCAAGACCCCTGCTCCAAAAAACAAAAACAAACAAACAGACTATCTATTTGCAACACTACTGTGTAAGTTTCCTCACACCTACCAATTCTCCAACTGTCTAGAAACTAACTGAGTGTCCTACAATTCAACTCAATCTTGATACTAGCTACCTGGAGCTAGTGTGAGCCTACACAGGTTTAAGGGCTTAGCCCAACAAGAGTGCCCCTACTTCAGTTGCTAGTCACAATATCGGGTCCCCAGGTTTCTACAATCCATACTTCCATCTGACTTGGCTACACATTGGAGATTCCCATGAATTACCCACTTGGGGCTCAGTGTTCTTGCTCAAACAGCTCACAGAACTCAGAAAAATTATTTACTTACTATTAGCAGTTTTTAAATGAAAGATACAACTCAGGAACAGTCAAATGAATAAGGTGCAGAGGACAATATTTGGGAGTGGAAGGCAAGGTGGTGCAGAGCTTCCATGCCCTCTCCTAGAATGCCACCACCCTCCCAGAACCTCCATGTGTTCACCAATCTAGAAGCTCTCTGGACTCCACTGTTTAGTAGCTTTCATGGAGGTTTCATTACGTAGGCATGATTGATTATATCATTCACCACTGGTGATTGAACTCAATCTGTGGTTGCTCTCCTTACCCCAGAGGTCAGGAGGTTATGCTAGAAGTTCCAACCATCTAATTACATGGTCTTTTTGGTGACTAGCTCCTATCCTGGTCACCAGAAAGAAACTATCTAGAGACTCCAGCCACCAACCATCTCATCAACCCACAAAAGATACTCCAGTTGTGTGCCATGAACGAGGGACAAAGACCAAATATATATTTTGCATTGTACCACAACTACTTACTAGAGGGTAATGTGAGAACTATAGAATTTACCTCTAAATTACATATGCACCATATCCAACAAGTCCCATGTTCAGAATATTGTTTTAATACATTTTTGTTTTTGAGTCTCTTCCATGGAATGAAACTCTGTGGACTGTTAGTAGATATTAAGTTAAAAAAGTAAAACAAAATAAAGTTCCATTTTCAAATGTGATTAATCTCTGGAATAAACTAATTAAAAAATATTTACTGTACAAGTGTTCAGACTTTTAATATCTTACTGTCTCTAAGACCCTTTGCAATAAATATACATATATAATACATATATATATGTATAATGTAAAATTTACCAAAATCATAAGACTCCATTTGTAACCAACGCCACATCTTGAGAGAGTAGACATCAGTAGAACACAGCTTGGGAAACAATGAAGGGCATGCCTATCATTGCATTTTATATTTTAATACCATAGTTACTTTTAGGACTAAGAATTATGATAGTGCATGTAGCAGTCAGTAATATTATCCATAACCCTCTTCTCTTTTCCACATGCAATTTCATCTCTGGACTTATTCTGATATTCCTGGGTGTACAAGATTAGTGCTGAAGAAAGTGGGAATTTTGTCTGTGTAAGGTTTTCTGGATTGGACCCAGGGGTTTTTAACTGCTTTAGTCAATTACTTGTTCTTTAAAGGCTGGGGTATCACACCCAAATTGTTTAATTGAGTTGAAAAAGTTTATTTACAGTATTTTCCACATAACTGACTTTTTCAGCCAACTGATTTGCATAGAGTACAACATTGCTAATTTATACTAACGACTAAGAGAACACTGGAGATTACAAATTTAAGAATTAGCAAGTACTATAAGTGAAAGCATGCAATTAAAAGCAATTAGAACTGTCTCACCACAAAAGGGACTTGATTAGTCCATGCTTATTATTTATGGTAGTGATTTATAATATGTTATCTTTATTTTGTGATGAAACATCCACAATGTGACATTTTATTATCATCCTACAAGAAAGATGACAAAGCTGTCAGAGAGTTGGTAAAGCTTGTCAGCTTTTCTGATGGATCCCTTTGTTGGCTCAGCGCTTACTGTACTCTGCTTCTGCTCTGTGCCAAGTACCATCTTCAAGCACAATTTTAATGACTATTTTCTAATACTATAAGACTAATAGATTTCACGGGCACCTAGAAAGCACTGAAAATAGTAAGAAAAAGACAGAAAAAATACATCAATAAGTCCATCACCTAGAGATGACCACTGCTAAGATTTTCTGTGCCTACTTCCAATATTTTCTTATACATATATGCAAAGAAAATGTGATGAATGTAAATATGTTTGCCTAATTGAGATTTTTTATTTTCAATTTTGTATTATGATTTTTCACTTAGCTGTTGATGAAGGCATACCAAATTATATCCATAATTATTAATTCCTATTTAAAGCATATCATAAATTTATGTATTTATGTCCAGTTAATACTCAGAAATCAGCAGTTTAGTTGCTATTACATGTTTTAAATAAATTAAAGTCAATAGTCTAAACTGGTTTTGCACCATTAGAGGTGGTTATTTGTATATTTTTCTGAATAGCTGAAAATAACTCATTTTGAAAGATGAGACAAACTCAATTTAAACCTGGTATTAGCCATACTTGCTATTGGAGTGTTACCTTCCAGGTATAGGCAGCAGCAACTTCAGGCAAACAGGAACAAGTACTAGTTTAATCTATGTTTATCCTTATAATGAAATGCAGCTTCCTCAGTGATTGAGTTGCATTACAATTTCCATAATCAATTTCAGCCCACTTCAATTTTGAGGAACTTCAATTAGAAGTTCCAGGAAAAATAATTTTTATTTTCATTGTCACTATGTCTGTTTCTTAGGTGAAGCGATTGTAGCACTGAATGGGTAGATGATTTTTATAGGGCTTTGGAGAAATCTAATTTCTTAGCATTCTTAAGGGTTTTTTAATGCTAGATCTCCTACACACTCCCTCAAATGAAGACTAAAGCTGTGCCTTAAGGAAACAGATGTGGTACAGTCATTCTCAACTGAAGCTATGGCTACCACAAGAGAATAATTGGCATTAATTAATGCATCTAACAGCTTTAAGCTGACTATGCATTTGCACAACTCCCCTAAAAGCTTCCTGACAGGATCCTCTGAAGTGTACTAACGGTCTCTTAGAAGTCCCTCGGAAGCCCTTTAGCAGTCTTAATAGAAATATTTTGCCCAGTACTAGGAAGGCATATAATGTTTAAGCCAGCTCTTTAGTAGTTCTGGAATCCACAAGTCTCATCTCTTCTAAGGTCAGTTCTACAAAACACCTAATGCCTGCTCACAGCAGAGTCTCAATAAGTATTCATAATCACATATTCTTAGTAGAAATTTAAATAGCTATTGTGTTATATTCATCTCCAGAATTGATGATTCGTGATCCTTTTATTGTATTCCCTGGAAAGTTCCTATCGTCTTATAACATCCGTTGTAAATCTGAAGCATTCAGAGTTTGTGAAAGAGAAGCTAGAAGCCCTTTGTTCCATTTCTTCCAGTTTAAAAATTAATCTTTTTAGTGTACAATCATGCATTGAGACAAGTTAAATTTCTTTGTGATACCCAGGGAATGATATAATAGAAGTTAATACAGATGATTCTTGCCTAGAGAAGAAAAAACAAAAACAAAAACAAACAAACAAAAAAACATCCTTAGTGGTCCTGCTCTGTTCCTGCCCTGGGCTAGGAGCTTTACACATAGTATGTCACTTGAGCCTCACAATGGCTTACAGTTGAAGGAAAGAGAAGCCTGGAGAAGCCCAAGATCTGACCTGATCCTACATCTTCCTGACTTCAAGTTTGTGTTGTTTCCACCTCAACATGAATTATTTAACAATCATTGCATCCTCCAGTAGATTTCCAGTGCCCCAGTATATGCTATGTGGTCATTAGTTCCAAGCTGGCCACAGAGGAGACCCAGCTGGTTCCCTTGCCCTCTATTAAGTATATTCTAGAACTCATGTCACTTTACAAAACCATAAAGTCTACAAAAAGTCTGGAGCTTTGCTCCTCTATTTATTCATGTATCAGGTAAGATACTAAAGACATGGGTTGAAGGATACACACTTTAAATAGACACTTCTCAAAAGAAGACATCTATGCAGCCAACAGACACATGAAAAAATGCTAATCATCACTGATCATCAGAAAAATACAAATCAAAACCACAATGAGATACCATCTCACACCAGTTAGAATGGCAATCATTAAAAAGTCAGGAAACAACAGATGCTGCAGAGGATGTGGAGACATAGCAACACTTTCACACTGTTGGTGGGACTGTAAATTAGTTCAACCATTGTGGAAGACATTGTGGCGATTCTTCAAGGATCTAGAACTGGAATTACCATTGACCCAGCAATCCCATTACTGGGTATATACCCAAAGGATTATAAATCATGCTACTATAAAGACACACACACACGTATGTTTATTGTGGCACTATTCACAATAACAAAGACTTGGAACCAACCCAAATGTCCATCAATAACAGACTGGATTAAGAAAATGTGGCATATATACACCATGGAATACTACACAGCCACAAAAAAGGATGAGTTCATGTCCTTTGCAGGGACATGGATGAAGCTGGAAACCATCATTCTAAGCAAACTATCACAAGGACAGAAAACCAAACACTGCATGTTCTCACTCACAGGTGGGAACTGAACAATGAGAACACTTGGACACAGGGCGGGAAACATCACACACCAGGGCCTGTCAGGGGTGGGGGCCTGGAGGAGGCATAGCATTAGGAGAAATACCTAATGTAAATGATGAGTTGATGGGTGCAGCAAACCAACAAGGCATATGTATACCTATGTATCAAATCTGCACATTGTGCACATGTACCCTAGAACTTAAAGTATAATTTTAAAAAACAAAATCTAAAAAAAAGACATAGGTTACTTTTGTAAAATCTTAGAAAAAGAGAATTTTGGAGTCCTCCAAATAAAATCTGAGCCTGAGAAGTTGGAAAGATGGATTTGCTATCGCCTACAATGGGGGGAGCAGAGCTTATTAAGAGGAGATCAGGAGTTCTGTTTTAGATGTATTAAATTTGAAATGTCTGTTAGACATCTAAGTAGAAAATAATTAAGCAGTCAAAAGTATCACTTTCAAATTAATAAGAGAGTTCTAATAGAGTGGTGTAAATTTGGGAGTCCTTCTTGGTTTGCTTGTTCATTGAAACCACAAGATCGCATGAGATGGAGTGAATGCAGATCAAGAAGGCATCCAAGGACTGATGGGAATACCACGTTAAGAGGTCTGAAAATGAGGAGGGATCAGCAAAGGCACCTGAGAAAGAATAACCAGTGATATAAAAGAAAAGCAGAGAATATAGTGTCCTGGAAGCCAAGGGTAGAAGTTTACTAAGAAGAAGGGAGAGATCAATGTGTCAACTGCTGCAGAATTATGTAAGATGTGAAATGAGAATTCAGCACTGAATTTAGCAACAAGGAAGACACTGGTGACACAGACACAAGAAGTCTGAGTATAATAGTAGGGATAAAAGTCACACATTAGAATGCTGACGGGAATGACCCAGTAGACCAGTTAAAACCAACCAATCAACCAACCAACAAAAACCCTAATGATGTCAGAAAGTAGAATTGCTAAATAAGTCACTTTGAGAAAGTGAAAGAGGATGGGACTTGGTGGCTCAGATAGGGGTATAGACCACCTGTGGTCACAGGTAAGGAAGAAGAGTATGTGGGTATAGATGCTAGAAGGCTTTAAAAGTAAATATCATGAGAGGCTATGGAAACCCTCTTCCAATGTTTCAATTTCCCCTGTGAAAATGGAGGTAGGGAAGAATGTGTTGAAGATTAGGGAGGAGCAAAGAGTGAAGTAGTTATCAAGTAGAGTAGAATAGTGAATGAATTGTCAAGGTTTGTCAATTCATGGCAAACATGAATAAGCTATGATTATCAGTGGAGCATTTAGAGCGCAACTGAGGTTCAAGGTCATGAATTTAAAGAGAGACTAGTCAGTGTGATTATTTTTCTTAAGCCACATGGGTACTGGCCTGGAGAAGTTAGTTGTATTTAACCTGAGTTGTGGTTTGGGAAAAAGAGTATGATGAAGGGCAAAGGAGAGGCTACAGCTGCTGGCCATGGAGGTTAAGCTGGGCATGGGGACAGTAAAAATGGGAGATCACTGGCTGATTAATTCCTCCTCTTTAAGAGATTCTGAGTAGGAGTCCCAAGGTGGTGTCTATTACATTCTTGAATAGTGGCAAGTGACCCTGTACATTCAGGCCCCTAATCCAAAACAATGAAGGCTTGGACAGAGTCAGCAAGAGCCAAATGAGTGGATTTTTTAGTCTCTGCCTGTGATTCACTGGGTGAATTTACTCAAATCACATTGTTCCTATGTACCTTTTTTTTCTCTCATTCACAATTTAGAGAAAATATCTTCCTCATGTGCTTCTGAAAGGTTAATAAAAACATGGGTTAAAAAAAAATCCTTGAGAAAGGATTTTGCATTATACTAAAGATGCATTATACTAAATTTTATTTAAAATGCTTTTATATTTGCATTGTTTGCCGAAGTGTGTTCCCCTCATAGTTTATACCAAAATACATTTATCCTTCTTACCTGGATAAATGAATCTTATTCTTGACATCAATTGTTTCCATTGCCCTTCTTTTAAATTTCTTTCATTTTTGCCACTTTAGCATTTTGCTGATGTTAGTTGAGATGCCAAAACTGAATTTAGTATAGATATACAAGTTTCCTGACAGATTTATTTTATTAAAAAAAACAAGAGAATGGGGACTAGTGTTTTTGAGAGTCTACTATGCGGCAGATGCTACACATTTAATATTTGATTTAATCTTCAAAACAATGCTATGAGTTTATTATTATTATCAGCCTAATTTTACAATGATAAAACTAAGTTTAGAGAGATTATGTAATTTGTCCCAGTACACATAGATTATAACTGGTAAGCTTAGATTTGAACACAGTTGTGCATGATTCCAAATTACATGCTCTTAGATGTCATTCCATTATATTTCAACAAAACGGATTAAAACCAATGTTGTCTCATTTTTAAAAACATGTTCCCAAAATGTAAACATTGTGAAATCTGAAGAAACTCTACTACAGCCCTCAGGGAAGCTTAAATTCTTATATTCTTTATATTCCCCCACAGCATGAATTCTGATACCATCTTTCCCACCTCACCTGTATCACCCATGTCCCTACCACAGGAGAACTGGAGAAAAGGGAAATACTCACAGAAAGGAAATTCAAAAAATTTCTCACTGTAGGTGACACGGGAAGCTACAGGATTATTTGGTGGTGAGCTGCACTCAGGAAAGTCAATGCAGAGTTTGGTAAAGCTATTCTTGCCAGCAGCTGGCACTGAGTGCTTAGGGAAGGTCTGTTAACTGACTGAAGGGACCCGTCACATTGGTGAAAAGGGGGGAGGGGAAACACGGGTTCAACCTGTGTGAGTGAGCGGGAATGCTTCTTGAACTGAATTCTACTGTGGTTTTGTTTCCATTGGTGTTTCTAAAGGGTGCTTTATGTCTTTTCATTTAAGGGTTCTGTATCAGAAAAAACTCATAAATAAGAGAAGGGGGCAGTGTCACCTTCAGAGCCAGCAAGTTTCCCAAATACCTGCAGCCAAATTGTGAAGTGTTTTTAGTTGCTAGAAGCCTAGAATTAAGGCTCGTGGTGGGGAGCTAGCCAAATATAGTATTTCACAGTAATATTTTAACAGTGCAACTATTTCTTGAAAATCAGAACTCTTTTCCTGAAGCAAAGAACCTCCCCTAGTGAAAACATGCATGTATCTGTAAATTCCTAAACATTTTGCCCTAGAAATAATATCATTATGTATTTATAACAAAGTGCATTAAAAACAGATTCTATTCAAATGAAGCAGAAGCCCTGACATAGAAGAGAACCACGGCTTTTTGAATTCCTTTTATCGGGAATCAAAGTAACAGAAAAATTGAAAGAATTCAGATTGTCAGGTTGCCACAGTTGCAATGCTAGAGTTACCTTAGGAAATGTAGTATGGTAAAATGATTATTTTACTATAGTCCCCATCTATGCTAAGAGAATATGTTTTCTTTCTTGATAGAAATTTTTTTTATTATACTTTATGTTCTGGGTTACACATGCAGAAAGTGCAGTTTTGTTACATAGATATACACATGCCACGGTGGTTTGCTGCACCCATCAATCCATCACCTACATTAGGCACTTCTCCTAACATCCATCCCCTAACCCCCTACCCTGACAGGCCCTGGTGTGTGATGCTTCCCTCCCTGTGTCCATGTGTTCTCACTGTTCAGCTCCCACTATTGAGTGAGAACATGTGGTGTTTGGTTTTCTGATCTTGTGTTAGTTTGCTGAGAATGATTGTTTCCAGCTTCATCCATGTCCCTGAAAAGGACATGAACTCATCGTTTTTTATGGCTGCATAGTATTCCATGGAGTATATGTGTCACATTTTCTTAATCCAGTTGGGTTGGTTCCAAGTCTTTGCTATTGTGAATAGTGCCGCAATAAACATATGTGTGCATGTGTCTTTATAGTAGCATGATTTATAATCCTTTGGTATATACTTAGTAATGGGATTGCTGGGTCAAATGGTATTTCTAGTTCTAGATCCTAGAAATACCTAGCAAATTAGCCCACAGCTCTTCAAAAGATAGAGCAGATGGGGCAAGTGAGTGTTTAAAGTCCCTTCCTGCTTAACTGCTCCTACTCGTGGATAATTATCTGCCATCCCACAGCCCAGCCACAGTATCTATCTCTTCTGAAATAACGTGTGGACCCACCGTGTCAGCAAACTCATACCCTGTAATGTTCTCATCAACCAAGTAGGCCATTTTACTCAATCAGCCTTGGAAGAGAGAGAACCCTGGTTTAAGTCCAACCACATCCTTCTAATTATCAAACTTTGAGAAAATCTCTAGTGAAAAATAAATGTTCTCAGTTCAAAACTACTGTCTCCTCATTCTCACTGACTGCAAGGGTGCTTCTCTCAGAATTTGCACTCTAAGCAGAGAAGCATCTTTTCAGCACATCCTTGAATTAAATCAGCACATCAGTGCAAGCAGCCCAGGGAGCCACGAGCCACCACTTTGCCATCCTCATCACATTCTCCCCCAAATACATCCCCAGTGAGGCTTCAGAGCCCCCACAAAATTGTTTTTGCAGTCAGTGTACAGTGCAAATTGGAATTCCTATCATTAAAAAGGAAGACATTCATTTATTAACAGTTTCTCTGCATCTGAGGCCCCATTCCATGGGAGATGTCTCTTATCTTAAGGGAAAACAGTCTTAACTTAGAAACACCAAAGACGGTTTTCTGAGTCCAGTGGCAAATCTGTTTACACTATGTCTAGCCACAGACTTGGCTCATTTGCTCTAGGCAAAGCATTCTGGAGGCAGGAGTAACTTACTTGTTCCTTTCCATACCATAACAATCTGGTGTATGGTTTATTCCTAAGGTTTATAGCCAAATGTATAGTTGAGTATGGTAAGGAATGATGAGGTCTGAAATTGTAGCAAAAACCCAGCCTCCTCTCATTATTCCAGTCACTCATGAGTTGAAGGTTTCCAGTGGTGCTTTGTTGATTGGTGTGTGATACTATTTATTTTCTAAAAAGGCATAGTACAGTTGTTTTTTACCTAGTGAAAAGATGGTGTAAAGCTATCTTGTATCACTGTCAAGAGACTTAAATAATTTAAGAGACTTTTATTCATAGCCAAACAGCAGTTCATATAAAAGATGGAAGCATTCTACCAAAGACTATAAAGGCTGGGGAAAAAATGGTATTTCCAAAGGCTTGGATGACTTTGAGTATGAATAACCACTAGAGGGAAAGTAGGAAAGTACTAAGATTAGAGTAGGGAAAGAAGAGAAAGAACATTCAAGAAAGTCAACTGTTGGATGAAATCTAAACCTTTAATCCCTGAACTCAAAGAGAAAAAAACAAAACTTTAACATCACTCGGCAATGACTACTCCAGCCAATATGGATGTGACACTCATGGACTTTGAATAAAATCCAATTGTCTGCTGGGAAGATTGGATAATGGCAAAGAAATACTCTGAAGGAATTGGGCAGCTGGAATAGGATAGTGATTCTCTAGAACTAAAGAAAAACTTCCCTGACTTCCTAAAAAGAAAAATATAGCACACAATAAGCACACAATGGATGTACAGCTAGAGAATGGGGGTATACAAAAAGCTCAGAACTGTATGTCAGATTATTTTACCAGTATTTTGTGGCTTTCTTGTAGCTCACTGTTCTCAGGGCAGCAAACGCAGGGCAAGGCATTTTACAGATAGATGATAATGGCTTTCAGTGTTTCTCAAATTGGCTCAAAGCCCATACTGTGTAAATTGCTAAAAGCCCATATGTAATTCTGAACCTCTTGCAGGCTGAGACTCCATGTGCTGGTAATAATTACATAGACTGGGATAATTAACTTCTGACATGAAAAGGGATGAAGGTAAGAGACAAAAATGCAGACCGTAACAACTTTTACTTAAAGCAAGGGCACAAATTGACAAAAACCCTGGGGCATTCACTTGGAAAAAATTTACTGTAGTCTATGTCTCTAATGTTTTCCTATAAGAATAAGAAGAAATTTCTCCCTGCTCACATGATTATTCTTTTCTGATATTTATGGGTTTTACAGCCTTATCCATTTTAATTTTTGTCTGGACAGTCTAGCCTTGTCAATGTTAAGATTCCTAAGAGAAGACATAGGCCCAAGGCGCACAGCACATTCAGCGCATGAACACTCCCACAGGAAAATAATTGACCTCGGCCTTCAATAAGCAAAGCAGCTGAAACTGAGTCCCCTGCATAACACACGTGAGTGTTGAAGAGCTGTCGCTTCCACAAAAAAAAGAATTAGAAAAGCCTGGGGAAAGGCTGAGAAAGTTTGCCATCTGTCCGAGGCTCTCAGCGAGGATAAAAAGCAACTCATGAGACATCAAATCTAGGGCACTCAGGGTCTCAATCTACACTAATCACAGGGTAAGGGTCCTAAAGAGAAGAAATTAAGATAGATCTATTTACAACCGTTAAAAACAGTAAAGCTGTCACAGAAGTATCCTCAAACTTCTCTAGAAATATTTTCACAATTAGGGATTCAAGGAACTCCTATGGGGGAAAAGTAGCCCAGTTCAAACTAAAAATGTTAAATCACTCAAGAAAAGGATGTGTCATGAAGGACAGAATAGATTTCAAAAACAGACCCAAATCCCTATAAGACAAATCTTTTAGCATAATTAAAGAGCTAAAAGAATAAATAGAAACTATAATGAAAGACCAGAACCCTGTGATGAAAGCTCTGGCTGAGCTTTAATAACTAAATAAATTTCTGCAAATGTAAAAATGCAGTTATGATTTAAAATGTAATAGATAATAATAATCTTCATGACAGATTGGAAAATATATATTTTTCTAAGTAAAAATAACAACCAGGTATAAAACAGAATGGAATAAGAAATCCAATATGTAGGGCGGGCATGGTGGCTCACACTTGTAATCCCAGCACTTTGAGAAACAGAGGCCAGTGGATCTCCTGAGGTTAGGAGTTCGAAACCAGCCTAGCCAACATGGTGAAACCCCACCTCTACTAAAGATATGAAATTAGCCTGGTGTAGTGGTGCACACCTGTAACCCCAGCTACTTGGGAGGCTGAGGCAGGAGAATTGCCTGAACCTGGGAGGTGGAGGTTGCAGTGAGCCAAGACCATACCATTGCACAGCCTGGGCAAGAAGAGCAAAACTCCATGAAGAGGAGAGGAGGGGAGGGGAGGGGAGGGGAGGGGAGGGGAGGGGAGGGAAAGGGGAGGGGAAGGGAAGGGCAATCTAATATGTAATAGCATTGAAAAACACAAAATAACTAAGATAACAGTATAAGAAATACATAAGACCATTATGAAAAATATTTCTAAACACTACTAAAAGACACAAAAGAAGATATGAACAAATGGAAAGATACGCCATGTTCTTGAGGAGAAAGACTCAATGCCATTATCTTAATTCTCCTTGAGCTGATTTATAAATTTACACAACCCAAAACATCAACCTTTTTAACTAGATGAGTTGATCATAAACTTCATATAAAAATAATCACATAGGATCATCGGCACACAGACATTAAAAGAATGAAATTATGTCTTTTGTAGAAACATGAATGGAGTCATTGTCCTAAGTGAACTAACACAGAACTAGAAAATCAAATACCACATGTTCTCATTTATAAGTGGGAGCTAAACAATGGGTACATGTGGACATACAGAGGAAGGTATTAGACACTTGAGGCTCCATAAGTGGAGAGGGTGAGAAGGAAATGAGGGCTGAAACATTATCTACTGGGTACAATGTTCACTATTCAGGTGGTAGTGAATAGTGTCTCACTAAAGCCCTTACTTAATCACTATGCAAAATATCCATTTCATAAAACTGCACTGGTACCCTCTAAATCCATAAAAATTAAAAAATTATAAAGAATAGTCAGGAAAACACTGAACAAAAAATCAAAAGAGAGATTACTACTAGTAGATATTAAAACAATTTATTGTATATTAATAATCATATTGGTGTTTTAGTGGGACATGAACAGACCAGTGATGTAGAAAAGAAAATCCAGAAATTGACCCAGATCCTCATAATTCACAATATGATATAATAAAGACAGAGTTTCACACCAGTGGGGGAAGTGGACTAATCAAGAAGTGCAATCATGTTAGGACAATGTAATGGCTATGTGATTCTTACTTATTGCAGGCCTGTATCAGAATATCTCATGTACCCTATAAATATATACACCATGTACCCACAAAAATTAAGAATAAAAATTTTTTAAAAATAATTTTCAATTGATATCAGAGACAAAGAATAACCTATTTAATACAAAGCTTTTATGGTAAGGAAAATAATAACAATATAATGGTCAATAGATATGAACAGAGTTCACATTAATACAATAGCTCTCAAACACATGAAAAGATACTCAGTTCACTTAAAGTAAAAGAAAATTAAGACAGACATACGCTGAGAAAATTTTTCCATCTATTGGATTGACCAGATTTCAAAAGTTTGATCACACCATGGTTAATTGGCTAGGAAAACAGATAGCCCATGCATTCTCTTTTGTTGTATTTTAAATTTACATATACTTCATGCATTCTTGAGTAAATTGGTGCAACATCAAAGGAGGACAATATGACAATATTTATCAAAATTTTAGTGAATACACTATTTGACTCAGCAAATTCACTGTCACTCATTTGAAATGACTCATGGAAAAGTCATGTTTAATAGCAAGAGAGAGAAAACAATACAAATATCCATCAATAGGATCTAGTTAAGTAAATTACAACACACGTGCAACAGAATACTGTGCACCAGAAAAAAATAAGCAAAGGAAATTTCCATGTACTACTATAGATACATCCCCAAGCTATATGGTAATGTGAAAAAATCGAGGTACAGATAGTGAATAAATATGCCACCTTTGGAGTATCAAGGGTAAGAGAAGATAAAAATCTACTGAAATATTCATATTTGCCTGCACATACATAAACAAACTCTGGAAATAGACAAAATAACTAAAAAGCAGTAGTTAACTCTGAGGGGAGATGTCAAAGATAGAAGAGTGAATTTTCACCATATATTTCCTGATTTTTTAACAATATGAATGTATTACTGTATTCAAAAAATTAGATTTAAAAATATATTTAAAATGTTCAAATTCAATTATAATAATGAAAATTAAAATTCAAACAGTACCACCTACACCTATCAAATTAGGAATTATTGTTCATGACAAATTTCCAATTTGGCAATGGTCTAGCAGAAAAGAGCACGCTGATATATAGCTGGCAATGGTATAAACTGATACCCTCTTTCTTTGAAGCAATTTTGGCAAGACTTTGAATGCTTATATCCTCCAACTCATCAGTTAGAATTCTGGAAATGTATTCTAAGGAAAAAATATGCATATTAATTAAGAATTACAAGAATGTAAGGGGGGAATGGAAATTGGAGAGGTGAGGCTCCAAATGACACTTCAATTTTATCTATAATGTATTCTTAAAAATAAAAGAAATGTGATATAAATAGAGCGACGAGGCAATGTTTAAATCCAGGTGGTAGGTATCTGAGTATTTGTTATGTTATTCTCCCTACTTTACTGTATGTTTTCATTTCATTTTTAACTTATTGCACAAAATTACCCATGTAAGTGAACAACATAGCTTTTTTAGTGTATATATAAAAAAATTTGCTCCAGCATAGAAAGAACTATATTATGTACATGTTTTATACATTTTTTTAATATTGTGTGAATACCTTTTACATATTAGATACAACACTTAAGACATTAAAAGTGTTGTCTTCAAGTGAAGAGGAATTAAATAACTTGAAATTTATGGAGAAGATAAGAGATGACTTCATGCCATTGATCTCAGACATTGGTGAACATTATCACCAGGAATGTTTCTATGAATTCCAAGGTCCAATTTCAGATCTGTAAAGTGTGATTATTCAGAAGGAAGGCTAGGCAAGTATATCAAATTTAGCAAACCCTATTCTAAAATCTGGGGCTCACTGGTCTAAGGTATAGAGTAGTACTTCTGCAAGTATGGAAAAGCCACCTGCTCCAATGCTTGAGAACATTACAGATTCCTTGATCCTACCCAAGATCTTTCTAATCTGCAGTTCTGCAGCTGGTGCCCTAGGAATCTGCATCCTAACAAGAACCTCAGGTTATTCTAATGCAAGGCTTTAGAAGCACTGATGTAGATCATTGATTTTTTTCTTTCTCACATAGAAAGAACTGTGCTCAAGATACAGCTGGAGGGATGCAAGCTAAGTATAAGGCAAGAACCAATTAAATGCCAAAAGGTGTTTCTAAAGGAGGTTATAAAATCTACTGTCCTGGAAATGCTAAAAAATATACTTTTGCCTGGTAGCAGAAGGCTAAACTAATGACCCCTGAAAAGCTTTCATAGCCTTATAGTTTTAGATATAATTAAATGCCCAAAGGTAAAAGAGAATAAGAAATTGAATGGGTTTTGGATGATGAGTTAATAATACAATAATGGGCTAGGCAGGGACAATGTTGGTGCGCCTTTGAAGCTGTGCAATGAGATTTCAAAACCTTTAGGACTGAAGAAGTATGTAAGGGTAAAAATAATGGTATCCTAAACTTCTTTAATGACCTCACTGAATAGTAGGTGAGCAGAACATGTGCTTTGCTTTATTTCAGCTACACAAGTTGCCCCGGCCATTTTTAGCTTGCCTTCCCCTAAGCATTACCTGTGGTTCCAAGTAAACAGAGAATATACATCTGAATCTAATACATATATACATGCTTCAGCACTTTCTCATAAATACAATTTCTAGCCAAATAAAAATGGCCTGAAATTGAAAGAAGAAAAATGTTAATTTTTTTAAGCTCAGAGCCCATTTTTTCTGGCTATGTTAACAAGGTTATCTATTTTAAGCAACCCCTCGGCCCCTTTTGAAACTCCACAGCATCGCATGTGTGCAGGGTATACACATACACTCACACCAAGAAGTCTGTTTTTTGAAAAAGAAGATAAATTTACATTGGGTATATATCCTAATGTTATCCCTCCGCCCTCCCCCCTCCCCACACTCCATGACAGGCCCTGGTGTGTGATGTTCCCCACCCTGTGTCCAAGTGTTCTCATCGTTCAATTCCCACCTACGAGTAAGAACATGCAGTGTTTGGTTTTCTGTCTTTGCCACAGTTTGCTCAGAATGCATGGCTCAAGTATACATATGTAACAAACCTGCACGTTGTGCACATGTACCCTAGAACTTAAAGTATAAAAACAAAAAATAAAAATAAAAAAGAATAAATAATAAGAAAATAAATTGCACTGAACTGAAATAACTACATATGCCTTCCAATTTAACTACTCATAGTTTCAGAGACTATAGACAAGAGTAAATTGTGTCATAAAAGCAGAGAAGACTGGACTTAGAATTGAAGCTCCAGGTTTAAACTCGGATTCTAACCTTCTAACCCTTACTAGATGTATCATTTATATTGTGTGTGTGTGTGTGTGTGTGTGTGTGTGTGTGTGTGTGTGTGTAGGAGTTTCCAAATGCACTCAATACAAGATTCTTTTCAAGAATAAGAAAATGGAGTAAAGATAATATACGAGCAGGAAATAAAATAAAATCATTGTAAGATCAGTACTCAAATAGTGAGCAATTGCTTTGATACTTTATTGTAGGCAACAAATGCAGCTCTGAGCTTTCTAGAAGTCACGTGAAAAAGCATGGTCCATTACATGATTGACAGGGTACATAAGACTAAAAGAAAGTTTTTCATGAGAAGTGCAACTATTACTGGTATTGAGTTTAGGGAGAAATTTTTTCTATCAAGTTTTTATAATGAGAATTAATGCGGTGAACAATGTCCTCTAAACAGCCTTAGAATAAAAGTAAGAATTTGTTTCTTATCATGTACTTCACACACCTCAGTGTAAGTCAAAGTACAATGTTCCAAAAGTACAATGTCATAAAACCAGTTCTACAGAACAGATTAAGTGATGCCTTAGGTACACAGTCCTTTGATGGAGGCTTAAAGTATCCAGAGTGGAAGTCACAAATGGGCAGAAAATAGATTCATAGATGTATTTTCATTGGTTCATGAGCTTTGGGGGGTTTTCCCCACATTTAAACTGGGAAATTTCAAATAAGATTCAATACCAGGGTTTGTTTTTACTTAATAGCTCTAGTCCCACATGAAGCAATGATTGGGAACTAAAGATCAGCCATTGTCCCCTGTCTTCCCACTGCAGTCATCAACTCTGCCTGTTTGGCCCCTGTACTCACATGAGTTTGAAACTCTTGACCTGGAGGAATGGGCAGAGTATGTTTACTCAACACAGTACAGCATCAATATTTCTCTCACCAAGCTTTCACTCAGTATTGAACAGCAGCAAAATTCACTGTGTGGCCTTAAGCAAGAGATTTCATCATTGTTCAGACTCCATTTCCCCATCTTGGAGTTATTGCAAGGATTAAATGAGATGTTTTCAAAAGCATTTGACTGCTAATTACTATTCCAATGAACCATATTATTACCAGGAATTATCCACAATACTAGTTTACTTCATCTTAATTAGAATGGACTCAATAATATTTTCCTCACCATGTTACTTCTGGCTTTTTCATAAACTTCTAGGAATTCTGTTGCCTATTAGAATGGACATCTCTTGTATTACACCTCAAATTCTCTTGGTCCCACCTGTTACTCCAGCCACTGCTGAATGACAAGCTCAATGGAGGTTTAACCTGCATAATGTAGGTGCCACTGGACAGCCTTTGCCTGGGGGTCTACGGAACACACCTCTTGCTCCGTCCCACGGATCTTCTGACATGCAGCATAATACGCCATTAGAAACCAGCTTGGCACTCATCATGCACATCCCAGAAGTTTAATGTCCTTGGAACCATCCTCGACAAGTGAGCGAATGAGGATTGATGGTTAAATATTCCCCCCTACCCTTTGTGCTGTGGATGGACAGTTCTGAAGCAGGTTTTATAAAACTCCTCAGAAAGTCCCAGCAATAATCAAGTGCCAGTCACCCATGTCAGTGGCCACCTCAGTTATACATTATCCTTTTGTCTTTCCCTTCTTCCTTGGTTCAATTACCCTGTACCTCACTCTAGCTCTCTAAAATCACTTCAAGAAAACCCCTTGTGTATAAACTTGTGTCTCCAGCTTTGCTTTCAGAGAAGTTCAGGTGTAGGTATTGTCCAAAATATGCTCTCAGATAGAAATCATCCTCTACAGGACCAATCAAAAACTGAAAAGATAATCCACAGAATGAGTGAAAATTCTTGCAAATAATATACCTGATAAAAGATTTATAAGACATACAAATGTCCAATAAGCACATGAAAAGCTGTTCAACATCATTAGTCATTATGAAAGTGTAAATCAAAACTACAATGAAATGGTTATACTAAAAAAAATTCTCAGTCACAAGAATGGTTATAATAAAAAAATCAAATAACAGCAAGTGTTGACAAGGATATGGAAAAATTGGAACCTCTATATACTGTTCATGGAAATGTAAAATAGAACAGCCACTTTGGAAGACCCTCTGGCAGTTCCTCAAAAATTAAAAATGCAGTTACCGTGTGATCCAACAATTCTACTCCTAGGTATGTACTCAAGAGAAACAAAAACATGCGTCCACACAAAAACTTGTAGACAAGTTTTCATAACAACATTATTCATAATAGTCAAAAAGTACAAACAACCCAAATGTCCATCAACTGATGAATAAATAAAATACAGTATATATATGCAATGGAACATTATTCAGCAAAAATAATAATAAATAAGAAATACTGACACATGCTACAACCTGGATGATCCTTGAAACATTATGCTAAGTCGAAGGAACCAGCCACAAAGGATCATATACTGTTTGCTTCACTTATATGAAATGTCCAGAATAAGCAAATATATAGACAGAAAAATTAGTCATTGCCTAGCTCTGGTGGGCATGAAGGATTGGGAGGTTCAGCTAAGGGACACAGGGTTTCTTTTGGGGATAATAAAAGTATTGTAAATTTGATTTGTGGTATTGAATGCACAACTCCATAAATATACTAAAAGTCATTCAACTGTATACTTTAAATGGGTGAATTGTATGGTTATATAAATTATACATCAATAAACCTATTAAAAATAGAAATAACCATATTTTCTAGCATATAACAGCCTATAAATTGTGGTTGCTGATCTTTATTACAAAACACCATTGGATTCTCCATTTGCCCATTTCTTCAATTGCAGGGAAATTTTCAACTGGTTCAAAGAGCAGTGTCCACAGCAAAGAACATTTCTGCCACATTGTTTAGCTCTACCTTTCTGGCTTTCTCAAAGTCTTGTGGCAGTTCTGTCATCTATTATATAGGGCATCTGTAGTTTGACCACAAACTCAACATGATTGTAATGGTCATTTATAATAAATATAATAAGGACAGTCACATTTTGTCACCCAAATCCCTGCCATGCCCACTTCCACTGTGACCATCCTTCCCTCCTACATAGCCATGATTAAATTCATCTTCACATCCTCACTCTTACACAACAACCACATGATTAAATTCAGGCTTAGAGTACTTTGAGGTTATTGTGACTGAGGACTGAAACTTTGGAAGTGAGTGGTAAGGTAGCCTCACACACAAACTTTGAATCATGAAACATGAAGCAAGATGGGCATCTCCATTTAGTCAACATCAAAAACATAGGAAGAATGGAAAGGTTGATGAAAACTTCATTCATATTTGCTTCACTGTGAACCACTCTGAACACCTCATGCCTTGGATTCTACCTTATGTCTCATTCTCAGGGAAAAAGAAAGAATGAGTGTTCATGCCTTTCTGGAAAAGGATATTTTACTGTGTTTCAGCATAACTATAGCCATTTCTGACATTTATGCTAGTCCAGTCCAAATTTTCTGAAGTTCCATTCATGAGTATTCTTAGCCTTATACTGTAAGAAATTTATACCAAGAAGTTATTGTCATGGTAACAGAAGTAGAAGATGTATTGCCTACAATCTTAGCTCTTGGTTAAAAGAGCAGCTGTATTTTTCAGAAAGAGTTTAAGAATGGCATTAGAGTTAAATTTCTCAATTTTAACTTTAGAAAATATTGTCCAGACAAACAGTGAATCACATAGAGCCAGTGGGTTGAAATAAGCTGACTTAACTGCCTAATGTCAGTATTGTGAGTAATGGAAGCCTAATACAAGAGAGATGGTTCAAGAATTAAGATAAGTTTCATTGGATGGTACCAGTTATTCCTACTATTATTCCTAGTTTCTGTATTTTCTTCCCTCCCGGACCTTAGGCCAGACCTGCTGGGAAACTGGAAGAGTGGAGAAACAAAACATGCTTATCATAATCTCTTTTCAAGCTGTGCATGGAGTTATTGCAGTTTTAGTCCAGAAACAGGCTGACTTTAACTACAGGGAAGAGGCCTATCCCTCACTGCCTCCTGTCAATTTTCAGACAAGGAGAGCTTAGAAATAGAGATTTAGCTTTTCACCTTCTTCAAATTAAAAAAAAATTAATTTACCCCATCAGAAAAAGAAATCTTACCCCACTTATATATTACACATATTTATTATTGTGTGCATATTATATACACTATAAACAGACACAGAAATAGAAATTATAAATGAAAAGATTAAGATGGAATAAGCAACATTTTAAGCAGATTATTGTGTCTATTAGCAGTAGCAGAGCTGTTTTTCTTACACTGAAAATAATAATATTTTGTGAGATAAAACCAGAGCAGTGTAATCACCTCATAACAGCGAAAAAGAAAGCTGGTACGTAGAATAGTGTCTACTCTGCCACTTTCTTGCTGTTCATTTGTGTTAGGATAATCGTGCATCTACAGTATCTTTCCTAGAATATTTTATAGTCATTTAGTCACATTGTAAAGGTCAGTTTAGTTAAATTTAGAAAATGTGATCTGTAACTTTTCTTAACCAGCACAAGTAACATGCTAAACATTGCAATATGCTAAAAATAGACTGAGAATCTAGTCTGTGACCACTGAATCCTCCATTTTTAGACTTCCTTTAGGATATACAATTGTTCCACATACAGAGTCAAGGTGCCACAGTCAATCTGTTAATTGAATGCGAATAAATCTTAATTTTTTTTCTTATTAGATTATTATTAGACTTTTTACGAAGGAAATGTTCTAATATTTCCTCTTATTTTCCCTTGGATCATCTTGTATACACGTTAGTATATACTGATCTCATTTTAGAGAACACTGCTCTAGAAGTCAGTCTAGTAAAAAGCTCTTTGATTATTTCAAATCCTTGTCATTAAAAATGGATTTTGCTGCATGCTACAAAAACCCCAAAGAGTTAAAGAAGATAGAAGCTTATTTCCTTTTCACATAAACAAAGTTTGAATATAAGCAACCAAGAGCTCCCTTGGCACCCCATGCTGTCGGGGTCCCTCTGTCTTGTTTCTCTAACATCACTGCTGTACATGCTCCCCAGTCATGGTCTAAGATGGATCCTGGAGCCCCAGACATCACGTCTGTATTCCATTCCACAATAAAGAGAAATGCACAAAGGACACTGGTCATGAGTTTTGTACAACAGTTTGATAACATCCCACTGGTGAGAAATTACTGGAAAGACCACACCTAACTGTGAAGAATAGTCAGAGTCCTATTATGAAAGAGGACAGTGAAGGATCTCAGCCACAATGCATAAAGATGTGGAAGAATGTCAGGAAACAACAGGTGTTGGAGAGGATGTGGAGAAATAGGAACACTTTTACACTGTTGGTGGGATTGTAAACTAGTTCAACCATTATGGAAAACAGTATGGCAATTCCTCAAGGATCTAGAACTAGATGTACCGTATGACCCAGCCATCCCACTACCGGGTATATACCCAAAGGATTATAAATTATTCTACTACAAAGACACATGCACACGTATGTTTATTGCGGCACTATTCACAATAGCAAAGACTTGGAATCAACCCAAATGTCCATCTGTGACAGACTGGATTAAGAAAATGTGGCACATATACACCATGGAATACTATGCAGCCATAAAAAAGGATGAGTTTGCGTCCTTTGTAGGGACATGGATGCAGCTGGAAACCATCATTCTTAGCAAACTATCACAAGAAGAGAAAACCAAACACCGCATGTTCTCACTCATAGGTGGGAACTGAACAATGAGATCACTTGGACTCGGGAAGGGGAACATCACGCACTGGGGCCTATCATGGGGAGGGGGGAGGGGGGAGGAGGGAGGGATTGCATTGGGGAGTTATACATGATATAAATGATGAATTGATGGGTGCTGACGAGTTGATGGGTGCAGCACACCAACATGGCATAAGTATACATATGTAACAAACCTGCACGTTATGCACATGTACCCTAGAACTTAAAGTATAACAAAAAAAAAAAAAAAAAAGAAACAATTTTTTCTTCCTAAACCATGGGTGCCCTCAGTTTACACCACTTGTCTTTATAGGCCACCCTCTTATTTTCTATTCTCCCATGAATAATGGTTAAGTCCTTGATAGTGCCTTCAAATGTGAAGTAAAGAATGCAGGCCATGCAGAATGCAAATTATTTGCTCAACTGGGGCACATGGGAATTTAGAGATGACAAATCCTTTACTAAGATCTCCATGCTTAGAATAGGTTGCAAACTCAATACATACAGAGGTCTCATAGGTAATGCAAATGAGTAAAACCATCTCAGTCGACACTAGGAACCTGGACACTGAAAGCCCTAATATGATGATAGCTCCTTCTCAAATCCAGTCATTTGTTGCTATGAGGGAATTTGTACAAATTCTACCCAGTTGTCTGATTTTCCAAGTCAGTGCATAAATCTAGGTTTTTATGTGACGTGTATCAAATCTGAAATAATGAGCATAGGTTAAAGATTTTAAAACTCTATGCAAGCAAATAAACAAACAAAATACTATTGAAGACTGGCCTGAAGTTCTCTTAGCTTGCAATTTCTTGTTTCAAAAATTCTAGAAAATTTCTTCTAGTTATTAGATATGCAAACTAATCCATCTATTATCAATAGTTTGGAGGTATTCTGTGTGTGTCAAATATTTTTTAGGATATTTAAGGGAATTTTTTGAAATTAAAGGCATGTTTTGGTGTGCGAAAAAAAAAAAAAAAAAAAAGATGTATAAATATACATACAAAAGAACAAAGCAGCATTAACCTCTTACTCTACCACTATGGTCCATCTGAAAAAAACAAACAAACAAACATGGTCTGCAATGACAATCTAGTCAAAATGATCCAAAGATGTATAAACATATATACAAAAGAACAAAGCAGCATTAACCTCTTACTCTACCACTATGGTCCATCTGAAAAAAACAAACAAACAAATCTGGTCTGCAATGACGATCTAGTCAAAATGATCCATAGGCCAGTTATATTCTCCAGAAGACCAGTGCTTCTTGAACACATAATATAACAATACATTTAGAAGTGATCAAATTCCACAAAATACATTCATATTTCTGATTACAGTGTACTTTAAGAGCTACAGGATTTTATGGTAACAGACAACTTTTTTCTCCCATAAGCAACTTTATCTGCCTTCTAAGGAGAATACAGAGCTTTGCTTTGATGAGCGCCTTTCTGAGTTTGTGTACACAATGTTACAGGTGGCAGTCAGATCAGAACTGAATTGATCTGTATAATAGAAGGCAAAAGGTATGAGTTGAAGGAGGGCAGGGAGCAGAATACAGTAAGAAAGAAGATGGGGCATGAAAGCAGATTATTAATAGGAAAAGGAAAGATTCCATGGCAGAACTACTGAGATTTTATTTAAAACAGATTTTTAAACTGTTTTCTGTAGGGCGTAAGATATAAATACACTCCTTCCTCTTCCTTCCTTCAATAAAACCTATTGTGTTCATTTATGCATTTCTGGCAACTACTTCTTGGTGAGAAACTTGAATTCTGAATTCTGCCTTCAGTTGACTTTGGTCTCTATTAGAACAGATTCATGGACCCAGGAATTAGAGGACAAGGAAGCGCAAGTATCAGAATGACAATAATAATGGGCAAATAAATAGCGATCAGGGCATTTTCGGTAATGCCGAATTTATATATGATTAGATAAAACTGATAAAATATTTTCTTACCCTCCATATTTCCTCTAATAGAATTGGAATTTAAATATAGATCCATTTATATACCTGGATACATTTTAAAATGCCTTTCAAATTTAAATTGAATATTTTGCTTGAGGTTAGAGAGATTCACCACTGTAAAATCTTCAGAGTTCATTTAAGTAAATACACTGTAATTTAAGGGATTGAATAAGAAACTTCCTATAAATAGGATCTGACTGAACAAAGCAGAAGCAGGAGAAAATGGGTAGAGAAAATGATGCTCATTCAGAATGAAGGGGAGCAGCAGGAGGCTTACTGCAGGGACTGAGCCAGGCAGCTCTACACCACTAAACTAAAGGTTGGAAGAACCCGCTAATCTGTATAGAATCAGGCTGGATCTTGGTCAGGAGAGAGGTCACTTCTAAGAGAGCTAAAATAAAAGGTCAGCACAGACAGACTCAGGCACAGTGGCCATGTAGACAGTACTGATTGAATAACACAACTTCTATCCAGAACACACTTATCCCATCCACAGAATGGGACAATGGTGACCACATGGCCAGTGACAAATTAATCACATATAAGCAGAAGTTGCAGGTGGGACTTTTGGGAAAGCTTTCTCAAAGGGAGAGAAGCAGGTGACACCCACTTTGCCTTTCCCCTTCTCCCTAGAAAGAAAAAGCTACAGCCATCATTTTACAATCACAAGACTGGAAAGCACACTTTAAAGATGGCAAATGAAGAACACAAAAAGAGCCTGGGCCACTGAGGAAAACTTTGAGCAGCTGCACTAGCCCTGGACTATGAACCTTCAGACATGCTAAGTAAAAGGAAGGAAGGAAGGAAGGAAGGAAGGAAGGAAGGAAGGAAGGAAGGAAGGAAGGAAGGAAGGAAGGAAGGAAGGAAGGAAGGAAGGAAGGAAGGAAGGAAGGAAGGGAGAGGGACTCTTACTTGTTTAAACTACTGCTGCTTTGGTTTTCCATTACTAAGAGCTGAATCAATCAATAACTGATTAGGATAGAATTTGGTTCCTGAAAGCAGGATACTACAAGTAACAGAACCTAAAACATGAAGTTGCCTGAAAGGAGGAGCTACAATCAACTGTTGGAGACACAGACATTCCATGCTGCAATATGGAAGCCTTTGCTATGTGGCAGCAGAACACTTGATCAAAGTGTGGCTTGACCATTCCAGATCACAGACTGGGAGTTCAACACGGGATGTAGTTTTGAAATTGTTGAGACATTTCAGAATGTCGGAATACGATGGTTAATTCTTGCAATTTTCAACCAAGTTCAACAACCCAAAAAAGGATAAACTCAGACTAGAGTGAGCCAGTCTGCTTGCAGAGATGGAAAGTAATACAGCATTACTGAGATACACTCCACTTTCAGCAAGCAATCTAGATTGACTGCAAGTTCCCAATTAGGATGCTTGCAGGGTGAAAAAGCCAATTGTTTCTGTATCCCATATTGAAACTCTTACAAGTTGTGAAGTGGCAGCCTTGACAGAAAATGAGGTTGGTGACCCTGGACTTACTTAAGCACTTTCCATTAAAAGTTCTCTGGCAGAAAAAGAACTTGGCCTATAGTAGGGATGGTCGCACCGCCCAAGAGGATATTTCAAATTCCTGCAAAGTAGCAGCCTTTAAGCTAATGAGAATGTTCAAAACAGAAGCCAAACACCAACAATTTTCAGGCTTCAAACTTAGGCAAATTTGTTGGAGTTCCTTGCACTTAAATCTATTGGACACAACTAGACTATAAACCTGCTACGTTTCTGAGGGAACTAAAGTGAAAAACAAAACAAAACAAATAAACAAACAAACAAAAAAAACAAAACAAAACCAAGCCTGACTGGCAATGGGCAGTAAGTAATCCTAAGACAATCAGTCATTAGAGCCATAGTGAGAGCAGCATACTATAAACAAACACTCAGAGAACCAAAAAAAAACAAAAAAAAAGAGAGAGAGAAATAGATCTTTAAATTACAAATCTAATAACATATTTTTAATTCATTAGAAGATCACAATTGAAAGATAAATTTGAGGAAATCAACCAAAAGAGATTAAAAATAAAAAAGAAGGAAAATAAACCTGAAAAAAGACATGGAGTAATAAGCAAACTAGGGAAAAAGATAAAATGAGAAAGCCCAGAGAATCCAACAGTCAAATAACAGCAGAATCAAAAAGAAAGCACTGAGGAGGGAAAAGAGTAGGAAATAAATTGTTTTAAAAAGTTTATGTGTCCAAATGAAACTGACCCATCAAGTTCTCAACATCAGATGTTATAAGTGGATCTCCAATAAGACATATTACTGCAACATTTCAAAATAGTGGAAACAAACAGGAGATCCCACAAGTGTCCAGAGGGGGAAAAAAAAAAAAAAAAGCAGATCACAGTCAAATAATTAGGAGAGAGAATAGCTTCAGATTAGAAACTGGAATCAGTTCTTCAAAACTCTAGTGAAGTTATTTCTGGTCCAGAATTCTCTGTCTAGCCAATGATCCAGCCATTGTGTGAAGGTGGAAATAAAGACATTATCAGACCTGTAAAATCTAAAATTTTAACCTCATGCCCCCTCACTCTGGAAAATAAAAAGCATGCACTGCATCAGAAATGAGGGAGTAAACAAATAATGAGAGATCTGAGATATAGGAAATAAGAAATACAACACAATGGCCGGGCGCGGTGGCTCAAGCCTGTAATCCCAGCACTTTGGGAGGCCGAGACGGGCGGATCACAAGGTCAGGAGATCGAGACCATCCTGGCGAACACGGTGAAACCCCGTCTCTACTAAAAAAATACAAAAAAAAAAACTAGCCGGGCGAGGTGGCGGGCGCCTGTAGTCCCAGCTACTCGGGAGGCTGAGGCAGGAGAATGGCGTAAACCCGGGAGGCGGAGCTTGCAGAGAGCTGAGATCCGGCCACTGCACTCCAGCCTGGGCGACAGAGCGAGACTCCGTCTCAAAAAAAAAAAAAAAAAAAAAAAAAAAAGAAATACAACACAATAATGAGAGATTTGAGGTATAGGAAATGACAAATAATGAGGGATTTGAGTTATAGGAAATAAGAAATACAACACAAAAGCAAAATGAAAGAAATCATATGGATGGGAATATAAGGAGATGCTGAGACACCATCTGTGCTACCAGTCCATATTGGGGTAGGTTATAACTTTCCAGGAAAGACTTTTTCAGGAAGATTAATTTGATAGAGTATCTAATATAAATGAGAATAAAACCTTGGAAATATAATTTAGGGTTGTTATTAATTAATAACTATTAAAACAAATTAAATATGGTCTGAGAAGGACTTTGTACTTCTATATTTGAGTCCTTGTGGATGAACTGTAATAGACAAAACTGAAAACCTAACTTAATAGTATGCACCGGTAACAATAGCTGAGTGTTGGCCAGTTCCAGCGGCCATACTTCAACCACTCATTGACTTCTGAAAGTTCAAACTGTGTTCAAATAAGGCAAACACTGAGCTGTAACCAATCTTGCTGTTTCTGTACCTCACTTCTGATTCCTGTACATAACTTTACCTTTTTGTCTATAAATTCGTTCTGACCACGAAGCACCCCGGGAGTCTCTGAGAATCTGCCATGATTCTGGGGGCTGCCTGATTCTCAAATTGTTCATAGCTCATAACATTATAAACCAAGCAAATAAACAAGAGAAAAAGGCTATTTTTAAAGAGATGTTTAATCCAGGAGAAATAAAAAAAGTTGTGCAAAAAAGGAAAGAAATCATACTTTAACATGGCTCTTCTCCAAAAATGTATATCTATAAGAAACAATTGAATCTTAATTTAACCAAAATAAAGCTGTAGCTATATTATGAGAATGGAAAGATGAGAAATCACATGCTGGCGGGGAGGGAATAATGAGAAAGAGAGCTGAATCTTCATATTCCATAGTGGAAAATCAACTGAATCACTTGTTTTAGAAACGTAGAGATAAGTACAAGAAAAATCAACTCAAAGTATTAAAAGTGGTTGCCTCTAGGGAAAAGGAAATGGAGGTCAGGAGGAATGGGCACTACTGTATTCATTAACAAACTTTATAGTTAGTGACTCCCTGAATTATATGTACTGTAACTTGAGTTAAAAATAAATACACAGATACTCAATAATACAAACATTCTAATGGAAAAATAGGCAAAATGCATTGAGACATTTCAACACATAAATAATAAACATATTAAATGTTCTCAGTCACACTAGCAACTAAAGAAATGCTACAAGATATTTTTCAACTATTATTATTATTCTTAGGAAAGACCAATATTAACAATGATAACCTGTTTGGGTAAGATATATAGAAACACTATTACACTACTGACATAAGTAGAAACTGATACAACTCTCAGTAATGTTCTTTAGAGTAATTTCAAAAGTCTTAAAATGTTTACATCCTTTGACCTTGTAATTCCAGGCACTGGAATTTATTCTAAAGAAGTAATCAGAAATGTGCCAAAGATTTATGTACAAGGATGTTTTTCATCACTTTGTTCACAATAACGAAAAACTGAAAACAACTGTTATATCCAACAATAGCAGAATGCACATATACAATATAAAATGCAATATTTTGCTTTTGTTAAAAGTGATGATGTAAGGCTGGGCGCGGTGGCTCAAGCCTGTAATCCCAGCACTTCAGGAGGCCGAGACGGGAGGATCACGAGGTCAGGAGATCGAGACCATCCTGGCTAACACGGTGAAACCCCGTCTCTACTAAAAACTACAAAAAACTAGCTGGGCGAGGTGGCGGCGCCTGTAGTCCCAGCTACCTGGGAGGCTGAGGCAGGAGAATGGCGTGAACCCGGGAGGCGGAGCTTGCAGTGAGCTGAGATCCGGCCACAGCACTCCAGCCTGGGTGACAGAGCAAGACTCCATCTCAAAAAAAAAAAAAAAAAAAAAAAAAAAGTGATGATGTAGATCATATTGTAGATCATATAGGCCTAGAGAAATGAAAACAGGTATTTTAGGTGAAAAAAAGTAGATTACAGAATAATATACTTAATGAGTTATTTTTGTTAAAATAACTGTGCCTTATCGCATAAGAAAAATCAAAAGATATGTGACAAAATTCTTTGTCTCTCTATTTATGATATTTACATTTTTTCTAATTAATACACGTATTAATAAAACACCAAGAAGAGTAGTCAATGTAGAGTATGCCCTACTTATAAATGTTGACAATGATTAGTTACAACCATTATCTGTAATTTCTAATTTTTCTACAACTACTTTTTACTTAGGCATTTAAAACTCTAAATGGAAATTAAAAGAATACATTATGGGTCTCAGTAAGGGCCTAACTCCCACTTCAAAACTTTTGTGATACCCAAGCAGAACACAGATAGTCCTTATATGCATGAAAACCATGAGAGTCCTCAGAATAAAGAATGAATTTCACTTTGAGAACTATGAGTCTTTTGAGAATGGAGACAAAGACTGCCCCCAATGACTGCACTGAAAAAAACAGATGGAGAAAGAAAAGTTGAAGAGGTAAGAAAATAGGTACCTCTAGTAGTCAGACCCCTAGTAGGAAACAAAATGGCACTGTTTGATGGAGTAATTAAGCATAATTTATTAAAGGAACCATTTACAAAACTGTGAGCAAGTCTCAGGGCAACCAACAAGGGAAGGTGCAGTGTTCACAGCCAGAAAGAGCAGAGTGCTTCTACTGTACTTCAGCCAGAAGGGACAATGAAAGGGACCAATTACTTCTCCCTTGAGAAAATGGCTGTCTGTAGAGGGTCCATGTGACAAGCTGTGGCTTTGGTTAGAGGGATGTAACCATCCCACAGCAACTTAGCAATACAGCCGGTACACTACATACTTCTGCTTCACTGTCCTTTTATTCTTGATCTTCTGATGGAGTCTCCCATTGCCCAGACTTAATTAGCAGCCAGGGGACAAGGAAACTCATGTTGCTCAGAGTCCCAGTGCAAAGAATAGCATTAAAAAGGATATAGAGTGCTTTTGGAGGAGCAAATGTGAAGTATTCAACCAAGTATCCCATTCTGGGGCATGGGTTGCATTAGAGAAGAATGTACTTGTCCATCCCTCACCAGTGCTTTTACTTGCCACTCTAATCCTGTAGCAAGGATTATCAGATACTATATAACAGAAATATTCTGTCACATGCCTAGGGTTTCTTACATGTCTGACCTTACTGGCATCCTAATAGTCACCCCATTTGTTTTCCCATCTTGGTGGTTAAAGACCATTGATATCATTTCAATGTCTTCAACTTGATGTAAGACCCCGTTTCTTCTGGTCTTCTCCAGTTCTTGCCTAGCTACACCACCATCTCATCTTTTCATGGATGATATTGCTCCTGGCTCAATGGAAACCTTTTACAGGTAAATGGCAAGGTGGCCACTCCTACACTTGTGCATGGAATGAAAACACGCTGTACCCTGTTGAATCAGCCAGTATGAGGTAACTGCCTCAACAAACACCAAAATCTTAGTGAGTTTAAACAACAAAGCTTATTTCTTGTTCATACTATTATAGGTAAGCCAGGGACCCCAGCTCGATATTACCACTTAGGAACCCAGCTAACAGAAGACTCTTTTTCAACACATACTTTCCATAATCTCAGAGGCATGGGGAAAACATGGTGAAATATGAAATGGCTCTAAAAGCTTCTTCCTGGAAGTGGCACACATCAGTCATCTCAGCTCACATTTTATTGTCCAAAAGAAATCTCATGGCCAAGACTGAGTTCAAATAGATTGGGAAAAACAATTTGACCAATAAACCTGGAATGAGAGAAATTTCATTTTTGAGCATCCCTAATGACTAACATGTATGTTCCAAGATATTTGTTCCACATTCTTCTTAGGAGACCATAACACTGGAAAAATAAATAAAACTATAATATGAAATAAAAAAATTGTCCTTAAAGTAGCAAAGGTTATCATAACTTATTACAGATGCCAGCAAACTTTTGAAACTACTGTACCAAGCTGAGAGATTTGTTAGAGGCTGTATAGGGTCAAAAGGCCCCCACAAAATAGTTTCTGCTTTAAGATTTATCTTGAATTGAATAAATATTAACACTATCAGTCACCCTACAAAGCAGCAAATCATGGGCAGAAAATGTGACCTTAGAGGTTAGGCCTTACAATAGAAACAGAAGGTGTCATATTACTCTCTCTGACTTGATAGGGAGTAGAAAATATGGACATGTAACAATGGGACTCTCTTACTTTCTCTGGGTCTCAGCTGAAATGTCATTTGGTCAGAGACACCTAACCTGCACACTTTATACAGAATAGCATCGCCCACCCATCTCTTGATTCTGCTTACTGTTTGATCTTCATAGCACTTATCACCATCTGAAATGTCCTACATTTATTTATATCTGCCTACCTACTAGAATTTAAACTTTAAAAGTAAGATTTTTGATATATCCCCATTGACTAGAAGAGTGCCTAGCATGTAGTAGGAACTTTGCAAACATTTGTGAACAAATGAATGTCTGCATGAGAGCTCTCCCAGGTATTGAAGGAAAGGCTAGACTCCTCCTCTGAGAGAGATTCAGCAAGGCCCTGGTGGGACTCGGAAAGAAGGACTCTACCCTGGGAGGAAGCACATGTGATGGGCCTGGAGCTTCCATACTGCATCCATACTGCAAGTCCTATTCCATAAGAATTTCTGTAATATACGTCCTTTTTGATAACTCCATGCCTTCACCATGGAGGGCATTGCTAAATGTTTTCTCCTGGTCTCTAGTATTACACTTCATTCATTTAATGTAGAATAAAGAGAGCATTATATATATAATATTATATATAATATAAAATTAAATATATATATATATAATTTTCTTCTTCTCCTACTCCATAGGAAGTGGGTCTGAACTGGAGTTGGGTCTGTGGGCACTGGCTGTCTTAGCACCATGCCCATTCCCCAATAACCTTCCTAAAACTTGCTCATCCTTCCAGTCTCAGATGAGTCATCAACTCAAGAAGCATTGCCTGACCTCTAAACTAGGGCAAGTACCACTACTAATGCCTTCTTAGTACCCTTTAAATTTCCTCTATCGCATATGTTATGCTGTGAGCTCCAAGTATTCAGGAACCTGCCTATCTAGTTTCTGCTGCATGTCCACTGCCTAACATGGTATCTGGCATGTGCTGTCAATATATGTTAAATGAAAAGTTAATGTTGTGAATGAATGAATGAATGAATGAAATGAAATGAAAAGAATTGAAAAGAATCCATAATCACATCGGGTATTGTCTACATACTGAACAAATAGTTCCTTTACAGGTATGTACTACTGCTTCTCAAATGTGTGGAGATGCTTCTGACATTCATGAAATACAAATTTATTTAAAAGAGTTATTGAAATTGTGTATTTACTGAGTTAGTGAATGCTAAAAATACTACTATTATCATGTAGAAATTCCAGTAAAGCTTTGAGTTTTTTAGAAAGATTCTTATCCTTGAAGAAGTTGGAAAATTAGTGAGCTAGAAAAAGGTGATGAAATTAAATTCACATACAAAGAAGTGTGATATAGGCTGTAAATATACTGGCTTCACTATGGTAGGCATGTGGAGTATACAGAAAATTAGTTCAGTCATGATTTTGATGAACTCAATATAAATAAAAAAGCAGATTCATGTTAATTCCTCCCACTAACTATAGATTTTCACTTCCTTTCGATGAGTCTCTCAGATGCATCACAATTATATATTGACTCCCAATAAAGGTGACAATCTCCTCACCTGCAGCACAGAAACACACACAGCAGCAGACTCTTAGGTGATCTTACATGCATTATCACCAAACACAAACTCCTAAAACATTTACTCTATAAAGCAAGAGGATCTGGCCAGATGATCTTTAACATTTTTCCTTACACTTTTAAATTTCATAACTTTCTGAGAAATCTAGTTGGGAGGTTAATTTCAACTTTGCTCAGAGGAGTTGAATCAACTAGAATATAGTATATAGAATATAGTCAACTATTAATTAAATCAACTAGAATATAGTCAATCTAAAATTACTGTAAAGCCTATGGAAACAATCAGGTAGATTATATTCATGACCACTTGTTCTTGTTTTCATAATAAGACAGCATAGTCATTTTCTCAGAGAGGTGAGGATATTTCTGCTTCATCAAGTTCCTAACAAATTTTATAACTTCAGGGGGCTGTTGGAGTGAAGCAATTATGAGCACAAGTTTGGAATCATGCAGACCAAGACTGAACCCTACTTCTCTGTCACTTATGAGCAATTGGTTATTGAACAAATCACTCAAGCACTCTCAGACTATTTTCTTCACTACAGAATGTAGGTAACAATTCATACTTGACAGGATAGAGCACAGTGCCTGGCACTTGGAAAACACTGAATAAATGACACCTTCTTACACACTTACCAGATATATTTTGACCTCATCTTGAACAGACATAATTAAAACAGGTTACTGGGTCAAGCCCTTCACTTCTGAGCTACACAACAGGTCTGCCACTTTGGGGCCTTGAAATGAGCAATGATTGTTTTAACCTTCTCATCAATTATAAATAAATGATTAGTGCTGGGCCCAAATCTTGTTAATGACAGGACCTTTGTCTGGACACTTGGATAAAAGGCACACTTTGTGCTTGGCAGTAGTCATCCCCTGACGTGTACATCTGGTGGTCAGAATGAAGAGTCCTTTCCTGAGAGTCTTCCCGAGTAGTCTGATTTCTTATCATTAAGAAAGGGAGGAAAAATCCTCCAGAAGTTTTTATATAGAAGCCTAATATTGTAATGTGTGAACTTATCCAGGAGGCAATTACTATGTTCACATTTTAATTTTAGCAGGATATATTTAAAGTCACATATACAAAGGTATGACACAGATTGCAAGTGCACTTCATCTCTACTGAGTACAAATATGGAGTTTAAAGCAAATTAATTCAGTCATAATTTTCATAATTTACTCAATGTAAATGGAGACACAGGCAGATGTAGAATTCATTTAAATGCTTGTATTTTCATATCTTAACAAAGTGGAGTTTTATTTACTGAATTTCTGGCTCTCCCTCTCTCTCTCTCACACACACACACACACACACTCTCTTCAAGGATTTTCTATAATAGCCAATAAGTCTATATGTACCTGGGGGGTTGAAAGTTAAAATACTCTAAGAGACAATTGTACATCCCAGGGATGTTTCTGCAGTTGCTCTATTGAGATCCAAAAATTTGAAGCCACCACTGGAGGCCCAAAATTACATAAAGGAATCAACTAAGTGAAATCCTTTTTACAGAAGGCTCTGACTGGACTACGCTCATGGGAACATCAATCTGAATTCTAACCCTAAGGCTAGAAATGGAAAATAATGGAGCAATTTTTCCCTAGAGGAGAAAGCTTTTGATCCCACCACCTGTAAAATGCTTTTGCCTCTGTTCTTTGCAGATTCTGATTTATCCAAGCTCCAAAAGGCCTGACTCTCACAAGAGATGAGGTAGCCAGGTTCATCAAATACATCATGTTCCTCTTTCCTGTGCTACCCGCACTCCAATGGGCTTCCTTTAATGGGTGAAAGTACTTAGGTGAGTTAAGAATAGATCCCAAATTTATTTTGAGCCCAGAAGTTCTTAATTTGCTCTTTTTCTAACACATATAATCTCTCTGCCACTGCATTCTCTTGGAGTTTGCTAATAATTCATACTCATTTAATCAATTTCTAACTGTATCCCACTGGGATTTTGAGCAAGAAAGTATGGAGTGTGTGGGGGGGTATTAATTAAACATATTCTAAAGGAATATTTTAGAGTTGAAAGTGCAAAATTTTCATTCTGAAAGGATTCCTACTTTTGGAGAAATTCTGTACAGAGAATATAGATTGCTAAAGGCAGTTAGTAAATAATGAAGGAGAAGGTGAGGAAAATGAGAGAATTCAAAGGTCAGGAAATTAGCAAGTTGCACTTGCTATATTTTGCCATAAAGAGAAGCTGGTCATTTTATGAGAATAAGACTATATCAGCATCAGCTGGGCAAATGGGATTTGTAACAGAAACTATTGGGAAGAAAAGGCAACACTACTGGCCTAAAAGAATATTTCAGAAAGAAATAAAACATTTTTTCAGTTATCTGATTTGTTTAATAGATGTGGTTTTTCATCAAATCCATCTCACTGGTTATTATAGTCATATATTTAATTAAAATATTAAATATAAAATATCCCTAAACATACTAGCTAGATGAAAAGTGAGAAACTCTTTTTAGCATTGATTTCAGTGAGTGGGCGCATATTAGAAAGGTTGTTCCATTTTAAGCATTAATGAAAGCGTACCATGTTTTACAAGGCTCCAATTCCATTATTGTCTGTTCTAAATGCAATATTCATGACCCATGTGATGTACTAGTTGGCCGTATTGTCGATTGATAGGTGCATAATGTGCCATATAAATATATATGACATATTCAATTACAGTGAGTTATTTCTTATGCACTGTCTGCAATTTATGTTACCTAATTGCTCCATTTAAAAACATAGCTTGCCGGGCACAGTGGGTGGCTCACGCCTGTAATCCCAGCACTTTGGGAGGCTGAGGCGGGTGGATCACCTGAGGTCAGGAGTTTGAGAACAGTCTGGCCAACATGGTGAAACACCGGCTCTACTAAAAATATAAAAAATTAGCCGGACATGGTGGCAGGAGCCTGTAATCCCAGCTCCTTGGGTTACTGTGGCAGGAGAATTGCTTGACCCCTGGAGGTGGAGGTTGCAGTGAGCCGAGATCACACCACTGCACTCCAGCCTGAGCCACAGGGCGAGACTCCAAAAAAAGCTGCATTTCCATGTATGTGTGGTTCTCATCACAAAATTCCAAAATAAGATACTGGGTACCTACTGGGCACAACACTAGTGGAAATACACCTAATGTCTATTTCCCTATTAAAAGGGAAAATGTATGCATACAAAATTGGTAAAATGTGTGCATATAAAATTGGTATAATAAATCTATGGATTAGAAACTCCACAATGGCTGATCAGTTTAAATTGAACAAGGAACTGATCAAGCATAAAACAACTGGACCCTATACTCATACTATTATGTGTACACACAGAACCAAAACTTTCCACCAAGGTCACTAACCAGAGGCTGCTACATGGACTATCAGAACAAAAATTCACAGAACAAACAGAATATAATTCGCCAATTTTCTACTAATATATTGTAAATTCAATAGTGACCTTACTATTAAATACATAGATATAGTTGAAAGTAATTAAAGAATTGCAGTTACTACTGCTTTTCTCCATTATGTTGTCAATATAACTAACATCATTTAAACATAGACTTATACTTACTGACAAATTTTAGTGATAAATCATGAAATAAGTATTCAGACTTTACATACTTAATGGCAATGAACATCAGAATAGCTTTGATTGGCCACCTTTTGAAACCTCCAATCTTCAACTTCCTTGAAAAATTAAGAAAAACTCTTACGTAAGTAGAGTATGAATATGGAGAGGGAATAGACTCACCTAATTGTCTTTTATTCTCCCAGGCAACTAATTCATTCAGATAAAAAATAATCTACTGTCATGGTAGCATACCTCTATGACAAAAGTTCAGGAATCCAAAACATAATACTAGCCTCTTTATTCTTGCTTTCTACTCTTATCTAGTCTAGTCTTACACATAGTTTAGGCTCCCCTAACCTCTCTACATTGCCATAACCTCCACCCCTGCCCACCCTCATACATGACTTTACTGTTTCCCATAATATGAATTACACTGATGGTTTCTTTTATGTTTATGTAGAAGCATTTGTTCATTTGTAGTTCTCACCGTTTGTCCATTCACTCAACATATATGTATTTCGTGAGCTGCATCATTTTTATCAATAAGAACACACATGTAAACAAGAATCAAAAAGACAAGCTACAAGAAGTGTTGGTGGGGATGTGGAGAAAGGGAAACCACTGTACACTGTTGGTGGGAAGGTAAATTAGTATAGCCATTATGGAAAGAAGTATGGACTTCCCTCAAAAAAAAAAAATAAAAATAGAACTACCATATGATCTAGTAATCCCACTTTTGGGTCTATATCCAAAGTAAATGAACTCAGTATGTTGAAGAGATATCTGCACTCTTACATTTACTGCAGCTTTATTCACAATTGCCAAGATAGGGAAACAACCTAAGTGTCCGTGGATAGATGAGTGGATAGATGAATGGATTTAAAAAAAATGTGGCATATACACAATGGAATATTATTCAACCATGAAAAAGAAGGAAATTCTGTCACTTGTGACAACATGGATAAACTAGGAAGACATTATGCTAAGTGAAATAAGCCAGACACAGTAAGACAAATGCATAATCTCACTTACATGAGGAATCCCAGAAAGTTGAACTCATAGAAGCAGAGGATAGAGCAGTAGTTGCCAGATGCTGAGACATGGAGAAATGGGGAAATGTTGATCAAAGGATACAAACTTTCTGTTATAAAATTAATAAATTCTGGGAATCTGATAAACAGCATGGTAACTATACTTAGTAATAATTCCATATTGTTTACTTGAAATTTACTAAAAGTAGATCTTAAATGTCCTCACTCACCACACGCACACGCGCGCACATACACACACACACACACACACACACACATGGTGATGGATATGTTGTTTAATTTTATCGCAGTAATTATTACGTAATGTATGTCTGTATCAAATCAAGAGTATGTATATGAAAACATGGTACACCTTGAATATATACCATTTTTGTCAATTATACCTCAATGAAGCTTGGAGGAAGGAGAAAGAAACTTTGACCTGCTCTAATGTACTTAAAAATGCCACCATTCTGCCAGATATTATGGCAGTGGGGCTGAGAGAGGAAAGGGGGAACAGAAGAAGTGATTAATGGAGCATGAGCCCCAGCCCCCAATCTACAGTGCTGAGAAGAAATCAGAGAGTAGTAAAATGTATGAAAGAATCATCACTGCTGTTGGCTGGCTCCATCCTTTTTATCCATTGAGTTTCCAGGACAGATATCTAGTGTCCATGAGAAATGGCCCTTAGCAGCATCCTTACCCACAGCCATTTAGAATTATGCTAGTACTGGATTTCCTATTAAAGGGAAACACAAAATAGGCATCTCCTATTTTCTATTTTACCTTTAAACTGTGGCCCCAAAATGAACTGTCTTCAGCTTCTTTGGTAACTTTCCAAGCAACTGTATTCAGTTCTCTAGGCAAAAGGGAATATGATACATTTAACTAATCATCTTTTTCTTGAACTTAGTTGAGAAAAGGCTTGAACTAATTACATTTATTTCAAGATTCTGGAGTTCTACTTGAAACAAAAATGTTTACTGAGTGACTGGATTTGGGTCATTTTTCTTGGTGGGTCACATTTTATGCCTTGTGATTGCTTGAATTAAGCTGACAGTTTTATATATAACAGGAGATACATCCTATGGACCTCTTTGGTTTTGGAATGATCTATATTAACCTGCTATTAAGAGAATACTGGTACTGACAGAAATGAATAGCTTGAGACTCACAATTTCTTCTCTTATAATAAACATTAGAAGTTGAGACATACGAGAAAACATTTGGAAATGTGTTATATATACCCATCTTTCCTGCAGGCAAAATGACTAAAAGTACCTTTAAAATGTCATGAGTGGGCCACAATTTACATTTCCAAAAATCATGGATGTTTTCAAGCCTATGATAAACTTTATTTGGACACTTAAAAAACAGCCCTCTGTTCAAACTTTATCAACATTCCAAACTTGAATTCACATGCAGAAAGTTTCCTAATTTGGGAGCATTTTTTAAACCTATTGTTGCTGTCTTTAATCATGTATAAGCTGTAGGGAGAATGAAAGAATAGGAATGGATATTTCTAGTTACCTAATGTTTTGTGTTTTTATACCAATAACTTATAATATGAGGAAATAGTATTTCCTGACATAAAATATTTGGACTTTCACACAACATAATTTAGCTAGATCATCCATGCTAAAAGTAGCACAAAACATCTTTTACTTTTCTTTCTTAGGTTAGTTTTAATTTACATTTAATTTAATATATATAGGTTAGGTATAATTTACATACAATAAAATGCATCTATATTATATGTACAAGTTCTGTGAGTTTTGACAAACGTGTACAGCCATGTAACCAACTAATCAGGCCTACAACCCAGATATAGAGCATTTCCATCCCACCAAAAGCTTATTCATACTCTCTTGCAATCAATCTCCCAATCCCCAGCCCCAGGCTACCACAAATCCACTCTTGCTGTAGATTAGTTTTATCTATTCTACAATTTCATATAAATAGAGTCAAACAGCATGTACATTGTATGTCTGGTTACTTTTACTCAACATAATATTAAGATTCATCTATGTTATTGTACGTAATGGTGGTTTATTCCTTTCCATTGGTGAGTGGCATTCTATTATATGATACAACACAATTTGTTTATCCATTCATCTGTCAATAGGCATTTGGGTTGTTAAAAGATATTTTTTAGTGGCACACTGTTACTGCTATTAGCACAGCTGTGTGTGCACATACATGTGTGTATGTTGTATTGCAGTGTGGTGTGTGTTTGGGGAGAGTTGTGGGGTGTATAAAATGTGGTGTGTTTGGTCATATATATGCTGGAGGTAAAGTGAAAGAAGAAGGGATATTTCTAGTTACTCTAACTTTGGAGATTCTCCCTAAAAGTAAGCTTTTTGGGAAAATCTCCAACGTTTGATTTGCTTAAATAAACTCAGAAATCTTTTTCATTTTAAAACTTTTACTAACACTGGTTCAGAAGAGCAGCAACAAATGGCTGTGGACCCGTCTCAAAGCTTAATATGCACCATGCTCTAACATGGTGATGCCTGGATGATCACCTCGACTCCCTTCTAAGATGGTCACTAGAGGGCATGACTAATGAGTCAAAGACCACCAGAGCTTCTTCCCTGCCTCTAACTGGTGTTTCATGAAGGCTATTTGAAAGGGAAAAAGGATAGTTTTCCATAAAGGAATCTCACCAAGGACCTGAAGATGCTAACAAGGTGGTCTGCTGACTCTGGTGAAATTTTGTCTTTTTCTGAGACTCTTTAAAGTGACTGTTCACAAATGTATTGGGCCTCTGTACTAGTTTCCTAGAGCTGCCATAACAAATTATCACAAACTGGGTGGCTTAAAACAATAGAGAGTATTTGTTTTCTACATTAGATAGTATTTATGTATTAGTTCTACAGGACAGAAGTCTAAAATCAAGGTGTTGGCAGAGATGCACTCTCTAGAGGGAGTTCCATTCCTTGCCTCCTTTAAGCTGTGGCAGCTGTCCTTAGCTGTGGCTGCAGCCCCCTCTGCTGCAAATTATCTTCTCCTCTATGTGTCTCCTCCTCTATGTGTCTGTGTCATCTCCCTTTGCTCCTCTAAGGACACATATGGTGGCATTTAGGGCCCACCCAGAAAATCCATAGTTGTCTCCTCATCTCAAGATTTTAAACTTAATGACATCTACAAAGACCCTTTTTCCAAACAAAATAAAATCCAAAGTTCCAGGGATCAGGACTTGATAACTTTGGATGAGCATTATTCAACCTGCCACAGTCTCATCCATTCTCTTCTGTCTTGCCCAAGTCCTTGGTCTACCTGAGGCTCAGTGTTCTCATGTACAAAATATAGACAGTATCATATAGTTTTTTATCCATCAATCAGTTAGATTCCAAGTTTACCTGTCTGTAGTTCAAAGTGACAGAGAAAGGGTTAATCTTGCAGGCATCAATGCATTTCTACGACATGAGAGTATGAGTTTATTCCTTTAAAGTTTTAAATTCAGCTATTTTCTCCTTTGTGGGCATATGTCTCTGTTTATTAATTCATTTATTAAATATTTATTCGCCACTCTTTCCCTGGAACACTTTGAGATACTAAACAAAGCCCCTGTCTTATGGAGTTAATATTCTGAAGAAGAAGACAATCTCTAAGTAAATGTGCTATCAAGCAGTAGAGAAGGATAGGGAAGGAAGAAAAGCCAATAAAAGGGTTTATTATTGAACTGAGTGCTATAGTACCAGGGGCTCGATTTGACCAGGACTCATAGGAATGATTTAAGAATTGTTTACTGGGCCGGGTGTGGTGGCTCATACCTGTAATCCCAGCACTTTGGGAAACCGAGGTGGGCAGATCACGACATTAGGAGTTCAAGCCCAGCCTGGCCAACATGGTGAAACCTCATCTCTACCAAAAATACAAAAATTAGCCAGGCGTGGTGGCAGGAGCCCGTAATCCCAGCTGTTAAAGAGGCTGAGGCAGCAGAATTGCTTGAACCCAGGAGGCAGACGTTGCAGTGAGCCAAGATTGCACAATTGCACTCCAGCCTGGGTGACAGAGCATGACTCCATCTAGGAAAAAAAATAAAAAAAGAATTATCTACTGAAAAGACAAGAAGATATATCCATAGGCTCCTCCCATCATCGGTTGAGGGTTGCCTTCAATACATTAACTTCCCTGCACCCAAGAGGGCTGCATTTGAATGTGGTCTGGGTGAGCTCCTATCAGTCCAGAGAAGGCCCTGAAGCAAAATACAATGCACTCTTGAGGCGTAACACTGGTATGTGATAGAAGTCTGTGCCTGCACAGAACTGTACACTATGGCTGCAGCTAACATCAGAAGTATGCCACAGGGACGTGATGGGGGCACCACCATGCTATAAACACCATACCAACATTTGCCACATTCTGCCTTTGCACTTACTGTACACAACACAGTTAATAAAACAGTCATGTGCTGCATAAAGGACCTTTCAGTCAACAATGACCAGCATATATGATGGTGGTCTCACAAGATTATAATGGAGCTGAAAAATTCCTGTCACCTAGTGACATTGTATCCAGTATAACATTACAGCATTCTTGGTGACACTGGTGTAAAGAAGCCCATTGTGCTGCCAGTCATATAAAAGTATACCACATACAATTACATTGAGTACATAATACTTGATAATAATAAACAACTGTGTTACTGGTTTATGTATTTACTATACTTATTAGAATATATACTCCTTTTACATATATACATACATATATGTATACATAAACACATGTATATATACATATATACATGTATGTATATATACATATATAATGTATATACATACACGTATATATATCTATACATATATGCATATGTGTATATATGCATGTATATATACACGTGTATATACACACATATATAGTATACATACATGCATATATGTGTATATGCATGCATGTGTGTATCTATGTATGTGCACACATATGTATGTGTACATATGCATATATGTGTATGTACACATATATGCACATGTACATATACGTATGTATGCATGTATGTGTGTATGTAGATATATTTAAAATGAAATCTCGCTCTGTCACCCAGACGGGAGTGCAGTGGTGCAATCTTGACTCACTGCAACCTCCGTCTCCTGGGTTCAAGCAATTCTCCTACCTCAGCCTCCCGAGTAGCTGGTATTACAGGTGCCTGCCACCACACCCAGCTAATTTGCATTTTTAGTAGAGACAGGGTTTCACCAAGTTAGCCAGGCTGGTCTCAAACTCCTGACCTCAGGTGATCTGCCGGCCTTGGCTTCCCAAAGTGCTGAGATTACAGACATGAGCCACTGCGCCTAGCCTACTTATATTTTTAAAAAGTTAACTGTAGAACAGCCTCAGTCAGGTCCTTCAGGAGGTGTTACAGAAAAAGACGTTATTATCATAGGAGATGACAGCTCCATGCCTGTTGTTGTCCCTAAAGATCCTGCAGTGGGACAAGATGTAGAGGTAGAAGACAGTGATAGCAATGATCCTGACCCTGGGTAGACCTAGGTTAATGTGTATTTTTGTGTCTTAATTTTTAACAAAAGTAATTAAAGAAAAATTTAGGAAAAAGGCTTACAGCATAAGGATATTTTAAAAGATAATATTTTTGTACAGCTGTACAATGTGTTTGTGTTTTAAGTTATATTATTACAAAACAGTCAAAAAGTTGAAAATTTAAGTGTATAAACTGGAAAAGTTACAGTAAGGTAAGGTTAATTTATTATTATTTAAAGAAAATATTTTTATAAATGTAGTGTAGCCTAAGTGTACAGCATTTATAAAATCTACCGTAGTGTATTAGTCCTAGGCCTTCACATTCACTCACCACTCAGTCACTGACTCACTCAGAGAAACTTCAAGTACTGCAAGCTCCATTCATGGTAAGTGCCCTATACAGGCACACTAGCTTTTATTTTCTATGCCATATTTTAACTGTACATTTTCTATGTCGAGATATACAAATACTTACCATTGTATTACAACTGCCTGCAGTATTCAGTACAGTAGCATGATGCACAAGTTTGTAGCCTAGGAGCAATAGACTGTACTCTGTAGCCTACGTGTGTGGTAAGCTATACCATCTAGGTTTGTGTAAGTACCCTCTGTGATGTTCGCACAATGATGAAATGGACTAAGGGAGGTATTTCTCAGAATGTATAACCATCATTAAGTGAAGCATGACTGTATTTGTGAAATACTTAAAACTAACACAAATGCTATGTATACAATTGATTATGAGCAAACTGCAGAGGCCCAGAGCGGCTACCAACCATGTACAACCACTAGCACCATCTGTTGGTGGCAAACAGAATTGATAGATTTTTATTCTGCAGAGGAACTGTATGGATTAGGAAATATTTGTAATCTGAATATACTGAAGCAAAGGAATGTCTGTAATTCTTACTTCACCGAGTTTCTGTGAGGAGTAAATGCTATAATTCACGGGAAAGCACTTTTTCTATTATAAAACAATACATAAATGTTAGTTTACGGATTGATGGGAGAGATTTAATCCTCATCTCTCATGCCACGTTAAGTCTTAGTGCATTGTAGCCAGATACCTAGTAGGTAATCTAAAGTTTACGGAATGTTGTTTTTATTTTTTGACTTCTGCTGAAACAGCCTTTCCAGGTTTTCACCTGCTTAGATTCAAAGTCCAGTTCAGCTGTCACCCAAGAATAGAAATCATTTTTTTTTTTCCACACATGTTCTTTGCATTGGCACGAAGAGACCACTTGCCACCAGAATTTTGGCTAATCGTAAACACTTCTCTGGCCTCACTCAATAGTGAACCTCTTGAAAACAAGAACTATACCTGATTCCTCTTTGCCTAGCACGTAGCATTGTATTTGGTGTATAGTAGGCATTCGATAAATGTTTGTTGAAATTGTTGAATTAATTTGCTATCAAACAACAACAGCCTCCTTCCTCCTTAGCTGTGTCTCACAGCAAGCAGCCGGGCCCAGCAGGGTGGAAGAGATGAAGGGAATTCATCTAAAATCAATTTATTTGGGGAGAAAATGTACTGTAGTCAATGAAATGATTCGGTTTCATCTTTTTGTACATAGCTTTAGAGCTGTATACATGATCATAATTTCATGTCAGCTATCAAGTCCCTTAAGTCATGTGGTGATATATTACTTTTTCATATTAATATATAGTATAACACTGCACAAACAATGTCAACAATTCCACAGGAACTAAATCCTGGCATAGAAAGTGACAGTACTAGCGGTTCACTGGGTAATGGCTAGGTTTTGTGCAGTTTGGAAGAAAAAGAAAAAACTGCTACAGATTTATAGATACTTACAAAAGGCATATGTTCATAAAATTATCAATTTTAAGAAAAAGAAAGACATCTCTTGGAAGAAAACATCTGACTCATTTTGAAATCAGTAGGCTCCATTCCAATTAAACAGATTGCAGACCAGAAGACAGCTCAAGATTGTTGTGAGGACTTCATGAGGCCCTTTCCTTTCTTTTCTGAAACTAATGAGAAATACTCAGGATATGTGAAGCCATGAATCAGAAAAATACGCAAACCTGGCTGGGTGATAACTCCCCTGAACTGGAGAAAGGCCTTATTGAAATGAAGCATCCAAATGGACTGGAACAATGCCTCAGTGTGGTTAGTTCAATGGAGCCATGCTTTCTTACCAGGAGATGAAAACAACTGCCAAGCAGGATTCAGAAAACCAAAAAAAAAAAAAAATGCTTTTTCTCCCTTGAAATTCAGCAGTGGTTCGCTCTGCACAGATATCTGGGGTTGGACACTAGTTTGTTTACAATACTATTTTAATACAAGCAATATGAATGCTTAAAGAGTCACCCCACCCAAGACAAACCAGCTGGTCTTCTAGTCACTGCTCTCCACTTCTGTGCCTTTCTCTGCCACTTAGAGTCTGAGGTCCTCTGCTAAGGAGAGGGCAAATGCAAAGCCCCTCTGCACTTTGCTCATCACACTCTATCTCCCAAACCCTTCTACAAAATGTGCTAGCCTTGTTCATACCTCAGCCCCTCAAACCCACAGCTCTTGACCTGCACATACTATTTTCAAGCTGGTGTCTGGGCTAATATGCCACTGCCTCCAAGGTAACATTTCTTCTGAATAGAGGTTTTTCTGGTGACCATTCTTAGACGCATTCTAATGGTGAAGACTGCCAACTCCATGGCAAGCCAGTGAGGAAGATACTATCTGACAATCCTTTTAGCACCTCCCAGGTCACACCATAGGCAGCTTATCACTCCCCCTTTCCCAGGGGAAGCCTTCTTTGTTGACCAAAAGAATGATAAAAGTTCTCGGGTCTTGATGACCTTCCAAAGGCACTTTGGGTAGCTGCTCAAACAGGAATCCCCATCTCCTGGTCCCCAAGAGTCTCTTTATCACTTTTATCCCGCAGTCCTTGTAAACCATTCATGAGAAAACAGTGAAGCAGCTCCTGAAAACCTGGAAATAAGGTTGCAGTCAAGAGTTAGCCAGTAAAATTCACACAATAATTTTGTTTGGGATTTTGGTTGTTTGCTTTCCACAAAATGGCATCTGAAATTATTTGGGGACAAAGGATTATACTTCCCTGTTTTCCCAGAAGAATAAAGGAATTTATTTTCTTGTAAATGGAACTATGTGGAAAGTTACCCCATGTTGAAAACTAATAGAGTTGGGAGAGAGTATCTTTTTTTCTCTCCTTGCAATTCCTTTAGGAGCTGTACCTCACTCACAGCCCTGATCTGTTCTCTACAGCCATCTATTTATCATTGATCTTCTTTCTCTCCAACTGCCTCTGCTTTCTTCATGTCATCCTTTAAAACTCCTGGAAAATGTTGGACAGGAAACAGAGTTCTGGGATTAAGAAGAACAACCATGGTTTTTTATAGAATATTTGCTCAGGCCTAGGATCTCTTCCACAAAAGACTCTGTCTGTCCTTTGCCAGTGGTTAGAAAAATTCTAAGGAGAATATCCACAAATGTGTAACTGAAGAGTCTTAAAATACCCCAGACTCAACACAGAGAAATAATTTTCCTCCAAAGGAAAAGACTATGTAATTAAAGTCTACTAAACTGAAATTAACCGATTGCATTCTAACATCTCAGGAGAAATACTATGAATAGAAGGCAGAATCAATATAAACATGAAAGGAAAAAATGAAACCTGAGTAATTCCTGAGACCTTAATGTGGTACTGTTTACCCAGCACTTTCCAGGTGAGGCTTGCTCTGCATGTGACCCAAAGGAGCAAAGGAGCATATATAGTTACATGGGTAATGGAAATGAACTCATCAAGCCTCAATTTTGAATGGCCTGAAATACTCTCTTCCTCTCTGAATTCATGATCCCAAGCATTTTTTGATATAGTTGAAATTGCTAGGTCCCTCAATACCAGGAAAATTGATGCTCTGGATAAGGGCCCCAGCATTCCATCATTGGAAAAAGTTATCACCCCTTGGATACTAATAAATTACTCATAAGGATTATACATCTTTTCATACATGTTTGATTAGTTTACATCTATTACTATGATACTCTGTGTCCACCTAGTTCAAAACTGAAGACCATACCTTTGTAACTTCCTCAACAAACAACAAGGGTTAACATATAATGTGTCCTTACCACATACCAGACATTTTCTAAGCAATTTATATGCATTAATATATTTTAGCCTCACAATAATCCTACACGGTAGGAGTAGAAATTATTTTTACCCCCATTTTACAAATGAGGAAAATGGGGAAATTGCTTATGATTATAAAGATGGTAGGTGGCACAGTCTGTGCCCTTAAGTCCTACACAATGCTGCCTTTTAAAGTGGCATGTGCCCTGGAGAGCATGAATTAATTTGCTAGGACTGCTATGACAAAATATCATAGATTGGGTGGCTTAAACAAGAGATATGTATAGTTCTGGGGATCGGAAAATCCAAAATCAAGGTGCCAACTTATGAGCTTCCTGGTGAGGCCCTCTTCTTCACTTGCAAATGGCCACCTTCTCACTCTGTCCTCTCTGTCCAAAAGACAGAGAGCTCTCTTTCTTCCTCCTCTCATAAAGCCACTAATGCCATCATAAAGGCCCTACCCTCCAAGACCTCATCTAACCCTAATTACCTCCCAAAGTTCCCATCTCCACATGCCTTCACACTAAGGGTCAGGACTTCAATACATTAATTGGATGGATTTGGGGATGGGGACACAATTAAGTCAACAGCAGGAAGAAATGTGGAAACTCCCGTGTGATCATAATAGTCATTCAGCACAAACTATTAAACAGGTGTCTATGCTCTAATCAGCTCTGCATGTATGAGTTAATCTCCAGGCCTGATTGTTCTTGTCATGCAAAAAGCACCTCTCTGGCTTTTACAATGTTAGGAAAATCCTGTAAGTAGTCACCTGAACAAAGTTATTACTGAGTGAAAGTCTGCCTGTACCAAACAGCTTCCCATAGGTGACAGTTACGGCTTCTAGGGTGAAATCCATCAACCAATCTCTTCAACCCCCTTGTGTATTAATAATTAAACACATTTTCTTACCTATAGTACAAACAGGACATACAAAGCTCTGATGGCAACTTCCAGCTTCTGTTCACTAAAGAATTGAGGAGGTCTCTCAGTCACAGGCATCACGAAAATACTGTATTCTCTGCTCAGTTCTATAATCCTCTTCTTTCAGGTCTGGTGATCATGTGTACCCTATGTAAGTCCTATTTTGATATTTCTAGCATACTGCACAAAATGTTTCATTGTCACTCATGCACTGCTTACAGTAAAATCATTAAGCACCAGGTAGTAACCATTGATTCTTACTTTGTTTTCCTCCATCATGTTCTGTGAGACACTGACTTCGTCCTCTACTTGCTAAAGGAAAAATCTGAATGAGTCCGTGACCTTCTTTTCTCCAAGTAGCCTCAACATGTTGGGTCTTTGTTCTCTCTGCTATGATCAATATCAGTATTCTTCATATTTTGACAATATCATAGTATTTTTACTCTTTTTGCTAGAAATGTTACTTCCTGTTTAGCATCAAAACTGAAAATACCTTCTTCCACATGATAAAGCCCCTGAATCTTTGCAAGTGACATCATTAGCCAACCCTCTCCCTGTAACACCCACCACCATCCCACATCCTGCCATTAGGGGCAATATGGCTTAATAAATTTCATTACCATATGTGTTAATATAAGTTTTATAAATAAGTTTTCTGTATCTCAAAGAAAATTTGTTAGACTGATTAATAACTTCATTCCTAGTATTGTGAGGTTACTTACGTATGTGTTCTCACAACGGCACATTGTTTTCAGACTTAGTTGAGCAACTTTTGTTTTTTATATGTTTTAATTCACTATTTTTTAATTTTTCTAGACACAGCTTTTGATTTCCACATTTCACTTTTCAGTGGTTATCTCTCTTAAGTTTCTTCCTGCTTTAGAGTGTAATATTTTGCTACTTCCTCAGGATTCAGCCACAGCACAGATCTGACCTGCCCATCTTTCATGTCTTCCATTCTGAAGCAACTGATGTTTCTTAAACTCATCAATTGCATCAATACCCTATTTCTCAAATACATATCTGCAATGTAGTTATATGTCAAGTCTATTTTGTCACTGCTGCGATTTGGTCACTTTGCAACTGATTTAGACCTAAACAGTATCATTCATTTTGCAGAAGCATGGGACTGTGCCAGTTTTTTGAAACAAAAACAACACTGCTTACTGGTTAAAAATAATAATAATAGATTATAAAATATTGTTTCCTTTTTCTTGACTCTAATAATGCTTTTTTAAACAACTGAAAATCAACTATCATAATATTTAGCTATGTATTTTCTTAATTAAATGTGTTCATCCTTTTTGGTTTAAGTAATTGATGAGCAACTTTATTCCAAATTTCCAGTTTTTACAATATCTGCTCCCATAATCATACATCACTATGTTCACTCTAATGATTGACTTTATTAATAAAATACAATATCACCCAGACCTTGGTTTCCAAATATCTTTCCCCACTAAAAGGAACCAGAGGTCCCTGGAGAAATGGTTAAATCCTAGGGCTGGGACATGGAAGGTATTAAATGAATCAGAAACACCTTCATGCTCCAGAATAAAAATAAGCGCTAAAAATTATAAGAGAAGAACAAGAAGATATAGCAGCCAACTTGAAGGGATTCTCACTGGTCAAATCTAGAACAATTTTATTATCAAAATAAATACGGAGTGATACAGTCTAACTCATTGAGTTGAATAAAAATCCTAGATCTTTATTGATAATAAATAGCCAAATAAATGGAAAAGTAAGAAACTCTTTCTTACAGTAGAATGTCAACTAATTAATAAAGAAAGGAAAGCCAAGTTAGAAAAATCACTATTTTACAACCATCCTTGTAAAAACTGACTTAGGCAAGAATCATCAGTGGGTGCTAATTCTAGTGGTGAAAACTTTCAAAAGAACAAAAGTTTCAAAGTATCTTCCCACAAATTATTTCTTAGTTCCAAAACAAAATATGGGAATAACAGTACAGTGGGAAGACTGGCAACAACTTAACCAAGAGATCAAAATTAATGTCACCAATAAAATGTGCTTCTGGATAGGAGAAAAAATTACAGCTCATATGAAGTATTCTACCAAAAATATATAGCCTGAATGTAATCATAAAGAAATATCAGAGACGCTCAAGTAGAAAGACATTCTGCAAAATAACTGTCCTGTGTTCTTCAAAAAAATGTCAGGGATGTGAAAGACAAAGAAAGGCTGAGGAACTGTTCCAGTTTAAAGAAGACTGAAGACATATGGATCTAAACACAGCATACAATCCTGGACTGTATCCTGTGCTAGGGAAAAAAAAAAAAAAAAAAAAACCTATAGAGGAATATGTACAGTCAGTATTCTCCAGAGAAGAACCAATATTCAATCCTTTATAATAAATCTGCTCCTGTGTAGAAATAATGGAGGCTGGCAAGTCCCAAGATGTGGAGAGTGAGTCACCAAGCTGCAGAACTAGGAGAGTCAATAGTGCAGCTCTAGTCTGAAGGCAGCAGACTCAAGATCCAGGAAGAGCCAACGTTTCAGTTCTAATCTAAAGGCAGGAAAAAGTCAATATTCCATTTCAGAGACCATCAGGCTCAGTGAATTATCTCTTACCTGGGAGGGAGGGTTAACAGCCTTTTTTATCTACTCAGGCCTTCAATTGATTGGATGATGTCACCCACATTATGGAAGGCAATCTGCTGTACTAAATCTCCTGATTTAAATGTTAATCTCATCCCAAAACACTCTAATAGAAATACCCAGAATGGTTGAACAAATATCTGGGCACCCCCTGGCCCAGTCAAGTTGACACATAAATTAAACATCACAGACACTCATTGGGTCAGTTGACCAAATTAGAATTTGGTTTGTAGATTAAGGTATTGTATATTGATACAATACTTTTTGCCATAATAAGAAACAATAAAATCTACTAATTTAAAAACTATGTTTGTTAAGTTTCCTGAATTTGGTCATTGTAATTTGGCTATGTAAAAGAATATTCTAATTCTTAGGAAATATACACTGAATAATCATTAGGTAAAGACGCATATTGTATGCAACCTACTTTCGAACATTTCAGAAAAAAAATCAAGATACATAAAGAGAAGAAATGATAAAGCAAATGTGACAAAACCTTAAAAATGGATGAATGTAGGTAGCAGGTATACTTAAGTTCTTGCAACTTTTCTGTAAGAGATACATAATTTTAAACAAAAAAATTATGAGAGAGACCCAGACTTGCTAGACCAGACTTGCTAAACCAGAAATCCTAGAAGTTATAATCTGACCCAGGTTGAGGTCTGGATTTAGGATTTTTCAAAGCTCTCCAGGTGACTCAAAAGTACAGTCAGACTTCATAACTATACGACCAATGGGACCTAATCTCACAATACGTTACACTGAATTCAAACCCTACATCTCTCCCCTAAATTTTTAAAATAAAGTTCAATTTAATCATAATAAAAACCAATAAGTACTCACTGACATACTAATAAATCAAATATTATTAAAGGCATTTCTGGGGTTTATTTTGCATATGAAATCCAGGGTCTATGCCCACTTAGGATCTATGTGTCTTCTCTCATGTCACCTATGGAGTCACCACATACAAGCCAAGCACTGAAGCCACATGCTCTGAGTGGACTAACTTTCATTCCCCAAATCACCCTTGCTTAAGGCTTTGTAAATAACATGAGCTCTTCTTTTTTATTATTATTATTATTATACTTTAAGTTCTAGGGTACATGTGCATAACATGCAGGCTTGTTACATATGTATACTTGTGCCATGTTGGTGTACTGCACCCATCAACTTGTCAGCACCCCTCAACTCATCATTTACATCAGGTATAACTCCCAATGCAATCCCTCCCCCCTCCCCCCCTCCATGATAGGCTCCGGTGTGTGATGTTCCCCTTCCCGAGTCCAAGTGATCTCATTGTTCAGTTCCCACCTATGAGTGAGAACATGTGGTGTTTGGTTTTCTGTTCTTGTGATAGTTTGCTGAGAATGATGGTTTCCAGCTGCATCCATGTCCCTACAAAGGACACAAACTCATCCTTTTTTATGGCTGCATAGTATTCCATGGTGTATATGTGCCACATTTTCTTAATCCAGTCTGTCACTGATGGACATCTGGGTTGATTCCAAGTCTTTGCTATTGTGAATAGTGCTGCAATAAACATACGTGTGCTTGTGTCTTTATAGCAGCATGATTTATAATCCTTAGGGTATATACCCAGTAATGGGATAGCTGGGTCATATGGTACTTCTAGTTCTAGATCCTTGAGGAATCGCCATACTGTTTTCCACAACGGTTGAACTAGTTTACAATCCCACCAACAGTGTAAAAGTGTTCCTATTTCTCTACGTCCTCTCTAGCACCTGTTGTTTCCTGACTTTTTAATGATTGCCATTCTAACTGGTGTGAGATGGTATCTCATTGTGGTTTTGATTTGCATTTCTCTGATGGCAAGTGATGATGAGCTTTTTTTCATGTGTCTATTGGCTGCATGCATGTCTTCTTTTGAGAAAGGTCTGTTCATATCCTTTGCCCACTTTTTGATGGGGTTGTTTGTTTTTTTCTTGTAAATTTGTTTGAGTTCTTTGTAGGTTCTGGATATTAGCCCTTTGTCAGATGAGTAGATTGCAAAATTTTTCTCCCATTCTGTAGGTTGCCTGTTCCCTCTGATGGTAGCTTCTTTTGCTGTGCAGAAGCTCTTTAGTTTAATTAGATCCCATTTGTCAATTTTGGCTTTTGTTGCCATTGCTTTTGGCATTTTAGACATGAAGTCCTTTCCCATGCCTATGTCCTGAATGGTATTACCTAGGTTTTCTTCTAGGGTTTTTATAGTATTGGGTCTATCATTTAAGTCTCTAATCCATCTTGAATTAATTTTCGTATAAGGAGTAAGGAAAGGATCCAGTTTCAGCTTTCTACTTATGGCTAGCCAATTTTCCCAGCACCATTTATTAAATAGGGAATCCTTTCCCCATTTCTTGTTTTTCTCAGGTTTGTCAAAGAACAGATGGCTGCAGATGTGTGGTATTATTTCTGAGGACTCTGTTCTGTTCCATTGGTCTATATCTCTGTTTTGGTACCAGTTCCATGCTGTTTTGGTTACTGTAGCCTTGTAGTATAGTTTGAAGTCAGGTAGCGTGATGCCTCCAGCTTTGTTCTTTTGGCTTAGGATTGTCTTGGCAATGCGGGGTCTTTTTTGGTTCCATATGAACTTTAAAGCAGTTTTTTCCAATTCTGTGAAGAAACTCATTGGTAACTTGATGGGGATGGCATTGAATCTATAATGAGCTCTTCTGTCTAAGCATGACAGTTAATCCTGAAACAACCAGCTGCAGACAACCTAGTGAATAATGAACTTGAGCAGGTCAGTAGAGGACTACATGATTTACATTCATTAAATCTAATGAAAATCACAAGCAGGAACTAAAAGCTGGTGACTTTTATAATCAACTATTATTGGACTATACTACAAACTACTTCTAACAACTCTTTAAAAACTTCTCTCTCTCAGTGTTAACTCTCTCTACTCCACACCCTAGACCAGAATTTAGTGTTGGATTTTGTATTCTGCCTGGGAGGATATTTTATTATTCTGGATAGGGACTCAGGATCATGACATTTACCTCCATTGTAAAATGTAAACAGTCTCAGCAGAGATTTGTGACTTTATCTGATCCACTGGAGATGCTGTGTCCTCCTATATCCCTTCATTCTTTTCACAAATATTTGTTGAACACGTACTCTCTTATAAGTACAATATAGGTTATATTTGTGATCTAAGAACCACAATATTTGGAAGGTACACAGATAAAAAAGCTCAACCTCCATGCTGAAGATATCTGCCAGAAATCTTACACCACTTTTCAGCCAGTGCTCCAAAGTAAGGTTCTGATTTAAACTTTAACACAACTTCATAATCAATCCTCCAGTGAAGTTTTTTTGACTAGATAAAATTAATAGCAGCTTCAATTCCAAGGTCTTTAATGAATGTTGTAACATTTATAAACTCAAATGGTGCATCCCAGCAAAAACACTTGAGTGACACCACAGATCAATTTCTAATCTAGCATTAAATGATAGTAGTTCTACATCCTTTAAATATATAATGGGTTGTATAGGCAACACACTATAGGACTCATAAAAGAAAAGGAAGCAGTCAATGAAGATGACCAAGTCCTTAGATTATATCAAAAGTGGTGATTATAATTTGCTACATGTTGCACTACACATTGTTTCCTGTTGGCAGTATGAACTGTCACACCTCTATACCTTGGCAGATTGTATACCTCAAGAATAGGAATCCCCTTCCCTCTTTCTCTGACTGCAGAAAAATCTATCTCAACTAAGTGAAATCTCTGTCTTTAATGTTTACTTGTCTAGTAAATCACCTTATGCTTAGCATGTTTGTTTTTGTTTTGTTTTTAGAAGTCCATGTCACCCACATATTCTTAATTCCTTTAAGACTGGACTGAGCCATATTCACTTTTATAGCCCCAAGTACTTAACAATGTGCTTGGTAAAGTGTAGGACCCCAATAAACGTTTGCTAACTTTGAAATAAATACTATCATTCTGAACTACTATGAAAATGATTTTTCAGTTCATTGAGCAGTTGCTGTTAGAGAAGAAAAACATTTTTAAAAATTGTTTGCCCTTACGTTTTGACCAAAAAAAAAAAAAAAAAAGAAAAGAAGAAGAGAAAAAAGATATTATAGTAAATATTGCTTCTGTTCAACCCAACTAGCAAGACATATGGTCTATGCACAACCCACTGCCTTTAGAGATTGCTTAAGGACTTATACAAGTTTTTTTCCCAATCAGATGTAGCATATAGTTAGCTTTAAATGATAGTCACATTGTGGTCTGAGGCAAGATACAGCATTTAATAACACATGTAGTGTAGCAGGCTGCATTTCTTCAGCTTAAGGCTGCAGATCCAAATAAAGAAAAACAGTTCCATCTTCCCTCTGGGAATTCAAACCAAGTCAAAATTATTAACTTTCTGGTCCTGGAATGTTTACCAATGTACTGCTTCACTTCAGTCAACAATGAGTATTTAGCTAGTCCCCTAAAACTGACAATCCCAGTCAATCCTGAGAGCTCTGTCAATAGTCAGAATGGTCAAACATGAACTTAACCTCTCCTTTTGGGGCTTCTTAAAAATGATTTGTAATTCTAGTTTGCATACCTTCTGTCACTTTAGCCAAAGCTAAAGGTGTTGAGTCAAACCTACCTCTATGAATATTCTTTATTCCAAAAAGGATTGGATCTAAGCATTCATTTTTAGTTTTTCCTATTCAAGGTTATCCCCATAACCAATCCAATGGTCTACATCATTTGGAAGCTCACATAGTTACATAGGAAAGCATTTTCATTTATTTCTAAGGATTCTGCTTTCAATGCCAGGTGAGGGTATCATGCCCCCTTAAGAAACTAAAGTGCAGTTTCTACAATGTTACCTAGTTAGAGTATTCACATTTATAAAATGAAGATAATTCAAACAGACTTTCAAAGATCTACCATTATTCAATAAGATAAAACAAATACTTGTAGTTATTCATAAATTTACTTGGTGTCATTATAATTTGGTATAAAACTGAATCTATTTTGCAATTAAAATTTTTTGAAACCTGAAGAATATGAGAAGTATGGTCAATAAATCACTTAAATGCCAATGCTTCAGATGAAATAAAACATTATAGGAAGAACATCCTATTCTTTATCAATTTCATGCTAAACAATGTATGTCACAAATGAGAATTCATTACTGCATTGCAACTGAAGCCAACATTGAATTTCTTTCTTCTGTTCAAATATTTTAATTATCTAAATGGACTATCATTCTTTTTTCCATCCATTCCACTTCTGCAAATCAGTATCAGACCATGGTGAAAAAAAAGACTTAGAATGAGAGATTGAAATTTATATTCTTCACATATATTTTTGTGGTCTTCCAGATACTCTGACCTCAACTAGTAATTCAGATCACACAACAAAATTCAGTAATAAGAAAATTGTATTTTATCCATATAACTCATATACATATTTTCACTTCAAGTGTGAAATTAGAAAATGACCATTGCAGAATTTATTTCAATTAGAAAGTGGTTAAAGGGAGAGAAGAGAATAAAACTAGTTAGAAATTTATGTAATTTTAACTAAGGGTCACTATCAATTAATCAGAAGTTGAATTTGAAGAGAAAATATTCCAGTCCCAAAGGATCCATCTTAGTTCCTCATACATTTGAAACATTTGGCTAGGCAGTGTTTAATCACACATGATAACAGTAATAACTAGAAACTCTAAATGTGATATGGTTTGGATGTGTCCCTGCCCAAATCTCATCTTGAATTGTAGTTCCCATAATTCATAATTCCCTTGTGTAGTGGGGACACAGCAGGAGGTAATTCAATCATGGAGGTGGTAACCCTCATGCTGTTCTTGTGGCAGTGAATTCTCATGAGATCTGATGGTTTTATAAGGGGCTTCTTCCTTTTTTGCTTCACACTTCTTTTTCTTTCCACTATGTGAAGAAGGACGTGTTTGCTTCACCTTCCACCATGATTGTAAATTTCCTAAGACCGCTCCAGCCGTGCTGAAGTGTGAGTCAATTAAACCTCTTTCCTTTATAAATTACCCAGTCTCTGGTATGTCTTTATTAGCAGTGTGAGAAAGGACTACTACAAAATGCTTCACAACAACCAAAAAAGATAGCTACTATCATTACTCTTACCTTATATGTTAGAGAAACTGAAGTTTGGTGAGGCTAAATAAACTGTAAGTGAACTGAGATTCAAGGTCCAGGCATCTTACTTCAGTGCCTCCACTCCTTACCAGTCCTGTAAGAACCTCCCAAAGAACACATGTTCTTAGATCCAGTCCCCATCTATTGCCAAAGTCCCAGAGAGGACAAAGGTGGGAACTAGAAGAGCACGCTCAATAGAAAGAGAGGAGAAAGTCATCTATTTCGTTTGGTGCTAACAATTCTAATCTTAGATGATATGAACCAAGAATAATTAATTATTTACATTTGTTTTCTACCCAATTCTAAAACTTGGTGTCTCTGAGTTTTTTTGAAACCCAGTATTTTATGTAGTTTTATGGATTGTGAAAAAGGAGCCCCTTTCACTTCTAAGAACTATATTTTTCCAAAAAGCTTTGATTTATTGATCCAAATCTTCAGGTTGGCAATATGACAAGAACTTACCTTTCATGGGGGAATTCAAACTATCAAACTGCTGCCAAAAGAAGAGATTTTTTAAGTGTTAAATAAGAACAGTAGAAGGAGGAAGGGAATTTCCAGAGTTTTCAGGGCAAGGATGAGAAAGAAGAAATAGATTTATGCTAATTAAGTTTATGAATGAAGAGATCTGAAGGGGTGTATTGGAATCTAGCAGCACCTATCATTGCTATTCTGCCACAGTTATGGTATGAGATGTGTGAAAAAGTGCAGTGGGACAGAGGAAATAAATGGATCTGATGCTCATAAAGCTGTGTCAAGCATTTAATTCAATCCACTGCTGAAACTGACTATGTCTCTTTGAATAGACAAAAGGGTAGAATAGATGGTATTTTTAAAACAGGAAAGAGAAAAACTGTCAGATCATTTCCTGACTTCACTGCTGCTGCTTGTTGCTAAATTAACAGAACATTTTATACAGGAACAAATTATCAAATCTTTAAATACAATGAAAGCACATTTTAAAATAGTTCTAATTATATTTTCTTTTGACAAAGTAATTATACTTCAACAAACTGTGATCAGAACAATTTTTCACTGCCAATTCTGAGAACAGAAGGTGGAAAAGGTGCTTTTAGATTATCTTACAAAAAGCTAAAATTTGTATAACCTTATTTCCTATCCTTGTAAAAGAAAAGCTTAAAAATAGACTAACAAACACAAAGTTTAATCTCCTTTCAAGTCACTCATTGATTTGTAATTTAATGTTATTTAGGACACCAGTGGTCACATACTGGAGCTTGATTTTCCTTCCATGGATTTGTTTTCTTCATATTTAAAATCACAGGGTTTCCCTGGAAGCCTTTTTGTTATTAGTCCAAAACAAATAAATTGAACCTTAGGCCTCTTTTCCTCAAGAGGAAGCAATACAATGCCCTCGGCTGGTATTTTCAACTTCAGATTCTCCTACAATGTATCTTCCTAGGAATCTGTAACTATTTCCTTTCTTCAGAGGTCTCCAGCCCCTTCTACTTCCTCTTCCCCCTAACTTATGTGTTAATGAATAAATATTTATCTGTTCACCTGAATGGGATTCATTTTGCCTTTCTCTACCCTGAAATTGCTCTCTCGGGATTCTACCTGACTTGCCTGCAAAATCCTTCCCACGAAGATTCAGGGGTAGCCTACGTCTATAAGCCCTAATATTCCTCAACTTTACCCTTTCGTTTGTAGTTTGTCTTCCCCTATGAGGAAAAAAAAGTTCACAAAATGCAAATGCACAATGAATAAACCAAAGAGTGCAAATGTACTAGCAAATTTGTTGGTACAGATTTTTTCTTTCTATAGTTATGGAAATTGTCAATTTAATTCCCCAAGAGTTTTGTAGTGAATATTAAGAATAATCTGTATTTTCTGAATTAGGGAGGGCATTGTGGAGAAGGATGAAAGGAGCAATGCCACATTGATGGCAAGAAGGGAAGTCAATGAAAAGAAATAGTCTCTGCCCCCAGAAGACTTGCAATCTGGAAGGGTATATTTATATGCATGGAAAAGTTTGAGAAGGATAGAAGAAAGCATATAAACTGCCAACTTATGCAATACTTTGGCTTTTTTGGGTGGGTCTAGACATTTTAATAAGCCTTACTAAACTATCAGATGCTTCAGGGTGTAGAGTGTTCTCTGATAAAGATAGGAAGAACCGAGAATGACACAACCCTGAAAGTGGAAATAGAGGAGGAGTGATGTACGGAGTTCAGTTCCAAGAATTTTATCCCCAGCTGAGAACAAATCATTGGCTAGCATACCAATGACTTACAAGTAACACAGAGTTCCCTGATTACATTGTTTCCATTCCATTTCTATACTGTTGAAGATCATAAATGACAGTGCATTTTTGTATATGGGCTAAGAATAAAATATCTTGGGGTTGAAATATGGAAAGCTTACAGCACGCAATGAACTTTGCCTTCCTATCTGACTCCTCCTAATCTTGGGAAATAAGTCCATTTTACTTTTAAAGACCTAGCGGTATCATTATCTTTTTCCTCTTTCTTTAAGTATCTACTGGTATTTTGCACATCAGAAAACAACTATAGTATTCTCATTTTATGGAACTGGTAACTCAATATTTTGGTCCGTCCTATCCTGACAAGTCATATACTTTAAAAAGTAATACTAAAACTTGAATTACATACTTGTTTTTCTCCTCTTCTGACATTTGTATATAATTTGTATTCATGACGAACTACAAGGAAGTTCTATTATTCATTTTTTAAAAGCCTAGTAGAGAAGAATCTCGCTTAAACTTATTGATATTCATTCTTCAATGCAAAACACAGCCCTAAAACTCTCCTTGATTTATTACGTTATTTTATTACATTCTGTGAGTTGGTCCTTTATGCAATAGTTAAATGACTAGGCCATATAATTTCTCTCCTTGATAGCTAAGACTAGAAAAAACAATCTCCTTTCAGTGAGAATCATGAATATTGGGTGTGTCAAAAGGACCGTTGTGGCTTCTTGGTTAGATTACAGTATTATTTTCTACACATTCTGGAAATTCTAGCACAAGCCCTGATACAACAAACATTTTTTGCCTTTCTTTTACCTGCACTCAAAGAAGTTACTGATAAGTCTAAGGAGATTAATTATGTAATCAAGAAGTATTCAGTGAGGCAGTATCTCAAGATACCTAAATACTCATAAGGTCATACGTTAGCCCTAAGGAAGCATCATGGAATCAGTTAAAGTCTCTAGGGTACTCTACAGCAAATGGAAACATCAGTGTACCAACTAAAGGCCATACTAGACCTTTGGACAAACCTACACATTTATTATCTTTTCTAATCCAGTTCCTAATATGTGTTTAATAGTGAGTACAATGCCTGACACAGCTTCGCTGCTTAGAGTTCTTTATTCCCTGGAAGTCTCCCTGAAGAAGTCTCGCCAGGCACAGATAACCTATGCTCCTCTTGACCTTTCTCTTACTTTGAATTCCTACCACACTTAAGAATTCTTCCCATTCTTGACTATCAGGTATTTGCCTTGGAATCTTTCTCAAACTATTCCATGGATTTCTGTCTTGTGTTCCTCAACTTGACTGTCACAGAGAGAAAGATATCACATATTTTGTCTTTCTCACAAATCCTAGCAGAATATGGGCCCAGTAGTCATCACTAAATAAATACATCTGAAATAATGAAAGAGTAAACAGAGCAAAGGAACCGATTCATTACTTTACAACCCCCATTGTTCTAGTAACATTGTATTAGTCAGGATTCTCTTAGGGGGACAAAACTAATAGGAGATATATATATATATATTTGAGAGCAAATCATTGGCGCACTCTCTCTCTCTCTCTATATGTGTGTGTGTGTGTGTGTGTGTGTGTACACACACCAAGCCGAGGAGCAAGGAGAGCCAGTCTGAGTCCCAAAACTGGAGAACTTGAAGTCCGATGTTTGAAGCCAAGAAGCATCCAGCACGGAAGAAAGATGTAGGCTGGGAGGCTAGACACGTCTTGCCTTTTTCATAATTTTCTGCCTACTTTACATTTGCTTGAAGCTGATTAGATTGTGCCCACCAGATTAAGGATGGATCTGCCTTCTTCAGTCCACTGACTCAAATGTTAACCTCTTTTGGCAACACCCTCACAAACACGCCCAGGATTAATACTTTGTATCCCTCAATCCAATCAAGTTGACACTCAGTTATTAACCATCACAAGTCCACCCCTCGTCAACTTGAACCCATACACATCTCCTGAGATCATACATAATCTTCAAATAAAGACAATAATGAGGTCATAATTACACCTAACATAATACAACTATCCTTTGTACAACTGGAAATGCACCAATCCCCAGCCCAAATACTATTTTAAAAAGTTACCAATACTTAAATACTGATATGAAGTCAATAAATCTTATGTCACGCGATAAAGGAAAAGAAAATAAAATGAAGATATTTCCTTAGTACAAGTGTATACATGCACAAAAGTTTTTAACAAAAGAGGGAGGAAATACTCATGACAGTTATTGTCCTCATTTCTGTAGTTGGTCACCTGGTCATATCTGGTATTGATGACTACCTTCTTCTACTACTCATTCTGTATTCCCTTTGCCTCCAGAAAGCACCTCAGCTAGGTTGTGGTTTTTTTTTTTTTTTTTTTTTTTAACCTGGTGGAGTGACCCAAATCTTCATTCCTGAAGGGTCTGAACCATTCATAGTCCTGCCTAGATTGAGCTGTTATAGTTTTCCATCAACCTTGATCACAGGGCATGGTAAGACTAAGAGATGTCCTAATGGATCTCATGTATTCCATGTGTACTCTTCCTTATCTCCACTGTGGAGTACTAGACTGATTTTGTCTTGATAGCCTGGGTCAATCACCCCAGCCAACCTTGTAAATCCCTTCTTAGACTGTTGATTTAAAGGGATAAGGAGCCCAAAGTGTCCAGGTGGCAATCTTAACTTCCAGTTTAATGGTATCATTGTTGTGTCTCCTGGTGGCAGTGTTCCTCCCTCTGGAACTAAGACCTCTAGGCCAGCAGAACATAATGTCATGGGAACAGGGAGCAAATATTTCACTAGTGGATCACTAGGGGTGATGGTAAATTTCCACCCCTTGATTCATGGACTGGTGAATCTTGGCTATGGGAGAAATAGTACCGTATATTGGATGCTGATTCAGAACATACATGGCCTTCTGGAGAACTTTTCCCCAGCCCTGCAAAGTATTGTCGCCTAGTTGGAGTTGTAATTATGACTTCAAAAGGCCATTCCACCATTCTATTGATCTAGCTGCTTCAGGATGATGGAGAACATGGTAAGACAAGTGAATTCCATGAGCAAGAACCCACTGCTGCACTTTTCTTTTCTTTTTTTTTTTTTGGAGACAGCGTCTCACTCTGCTGCCAGACTGGAGTGATGTGGCACAATCTCAGCTAACAGCAACCTCCCACTCCTGGTTCAAGCGATTCTCCTGCCTCAGCCTCTCATGTAGCTAGGATTACAGGCATGCGCCACCACACCCAGCTAATTTTTGTATTTTTAGTAGAGACGGGGTTGCACCATGTTGGCCAGCATGGTCTCGATCTCCTGACCTCGTGATCCTGCCGCCTCGGCCTCCCAAAGTGCTGGGATTACCGGCATGAGCCACCACATCCAGCCTTTAGCTGTAAAGTGAGTGCCTTGGTCAGAGGCCATGCTGTGTGGAATACTATGATGGTGGATAAGGCATTCCGTGAGTCCAGGATGGTAGTCTTGGCAGAAACAGGATAGGCAAACCCATATCCAGAGTAAGTGTCTATTCCAGTGAGGAGAAGCCTCTGCCCTTTCCATAATGGAAGAGGTCCAATATAATCAACTTGCCACCAGGTAGCTGGCTGATCACCCCAAGAAATGGTGCTATATCGAGGGCTCAGTGTTGGTCTCTACTACTGGCAAATTGGGCACTCAGCAGTGGCTGTAGCCAGGTCAGCCTTGGTGAGTGGAAATCCATGTTGCTGAGCCCATGAGTAACCTCCATCCCTGCCACCACAGCCACTTTATTCATGGGCCCATTGGGCGATGACAGGTGTGGCTGGGTAAACAGGTTGAGTGGTGTCCATAGAAAGGGTCATCCTATCCACTTGATTATTAAACCCCTTCTCCGCTGAGGTCACCTGTTGGTGAGCACTCACATGGGACACAAATATCTTCAGTTTTTGACCACTCAGAGAGGTCCATCCACATATCCCTTCTCCAAATTTCTTTGTCACCAATTTTCCATGCTTTTTCCAAGTCCCTGACCATCCAACCCATTGGCTACAGCCCAGGAATCAGTATATAATCACACATCTGGCCATTTCTCCTTCCATGCAAAGTGCACAACCAGGTGCACTGCTTGAAGTTCTGCCCATTGGGAAGATTTCCCTTCACTGCTGTCCTTCAGGGATGTCCTAGAAAGGGGCTGTGGTGCTGTAGTTCTCCACGTTCGGGTGGTGCCTGCATATTGTGCAGAACCATTTGTGAACCAGGCCCTACTCTTCCTCTGTCAACTGATCATAGGGAACTCCCCATAAGGCCATTGGTGCAGGCTGGGGGAGAGAAGGCAGGGTGGCAGGAGTGGAGACCATGGGCATTTGAGCCACTTCCTCATGTAACTTACTTGTGCCTTCAGGACCTGCTCGAGCCAGATCACACGTCTACCACTTCCACTTGATGATGGAATGCTGCTGTGCATGACTCACTTTACGGCTAGATGGGTCAGAAAGCACCCAGTTCATGATAGGTAGTTCAGGTAGCATGGTGACTTGATGACCCACAGTCAAACGTTCAGTTTCCACCAAAGCCCAGTAACAGGCCAAGAGCTATCTCTCAAAAGGAGAGAAGTTATCTGAAGAAGATGGTAGGGCCTTGCTCCAAAATCCTAGAGGCTTCTGTTGTGATTCACCTAAGAGAGCCTGTCAAATGCTCCAAACAGCATCCCTATCTGCCACTGACATCTCAAGCACCATTGGATCTGCTGGGTCCTACAGCCCTAGTGGCAGAACAGCTTGCACAGCAGCCTGGACCTGTTGCACCTATTGCCTTCTCCTGTTCTGGACCCTACTCAAAATTGGCAGCCTTTCAGGTCACTCAATAAATAGGCCAGAGTAATATACCCAAATGATGAATGTGTTGCCTCCAAAATTCAAATAGGCCCACTAGGCATTGTGCCTCTTTTTTGGCTATAGGAAGGGCCAAATGCAGCAACTTATCCTTTACCTTAGAAGGAATATCTCAACAGGCCCCACACCACTGGACCCCTAGAAATTTTACTGAGGTAGAAAGTCCCTGAATTTTAGTCAGATTTATTTCCCATCCTCTGGCACACAATGTCTCACCAATAAGTCCATTGTGTTTGCTACTTCTTATTCACTGGATCCAATCAGCATAATGTTGTCAATGTAACGGACCGGGGGGTATCTTGCAGAAGTGAAAAGCGATTAAGGTCTCTCCGAATAAGATTGTGACACAAAGCCAGAAGTTAATATACCCCTGAGGTAGAGAGTAAACGTATATTGCTGGCCTTTCCAGCTGAAGATAAATTGTTTCTGGTGGGTCTTATGGACAGGAATGGAGAAAAAGGCATATGCCAAGTCAGTGACTGCATACTGGGTACCAGGAGATGTGTTAATTTGCTCAAGCAGTGAAACTACATCTGGTACAGCAGCTCCAATTGGAGTCACTAGTTAGTTAAGCTTACAATAATCCGCTGTCATTCTGCACAGGCCAAATGGAGTAGTTGAATGGGGATGTGATGGGTTTCACCACCCCTGCATCTTTCAAGTCCTTGATGCTGGCACTAATCTCCGCAATCTCTCCAGGGATGTTATATTGTTTTTGAGTTACTATTTGTCTAGATAGAGGCACCTTCTAAAGGCTTCCATTTGGCCTTTCCCACTGTAATAGCCCTCACCATACCAGTCAGGGAGCCAAAGCGGGGGTTCTGTCAGCTGCTAAGTATGTCTATGCCAATTACGCGTTCTGGCACTGGGGAAATGACCCACTGGTCCCACTGTAGGTCAGACCTGAACTCAAACTCCATTAATTACCTCATCTCCATAAGCCCCTACTTTAACTGGAGGGCCACGATGATGTTTTGGATCCCCTGGAATCAATGTCAGCAGAGCCAGTGTCCAGTAGTCTCCGAAATATCTGATCATTTCCCTTTCCTCAATGCACAGTTACCATGGTAAAAGGCTGGAGGTCCCCTTGAGGAAGTATAGGAGAAAGATTCACTGTATAAATTGTCAGTAATGTAGTGGGATCCTTCCTCAAGGGGACCCACCCTCCCTTTTATTTAAGGGGTTCTGGGTCTGTAAACTGGCTTAAGTCTGGAAGTTGACTGAGGGGCCATGATCTTCTGTTTTTATAATTCAAATTAGTCTTTTGTCCATTCAACCTAGAAGTTTTCTGTTTGTATAATTTAAGTAGAAATGCAGTAGACTTCCTATCAATTTCACTTCTAGGAACACCATGATTCATTAGCCAGTGCCAGAGCTCTACATGAGTCAGACTATTCTGATTGCTGCTTTACTTCTGCTGTTCATTATGGTAGCTACGTCCACCTTGCCTTTGACAGTTGAGTGCTGCCACTTGGCCCCTGCCACCTCAGGATCCAATGATTCCCACTGTATTTCAATTTTGTAGTTGAGTGACTGTGGTTCCCACTGTTAGATCTGACATACAGAGAAAAGGAATTACAGGGCTCTTCAAAGATGCAGATGCTGCCCTCACAAATCTATTTTGCAAGCCATTGGTCAAGGGTATATATTCTGGACCATCTCAGCTGGGATGAGTAGGTATAAAGTGAATAATCCACCCCACCATCCCAATCTCCCTAAGTCTTTGGATCCTTTCCTCTACACTAAACCAAGGGAGATCAGGCATTTCTAGCTCCCTCATAGTGAGCCATCTTTTAATCCATATTTCTGCTAACCAAGCAAATAAATTATTAGAATCTTTTTTAACTCCCTGAGCTGCAACATTAAATGCAGAGTCCCTACTTGGTGTGTCCAAATCAATAAAATCAGCCTGATCCAACTCAGTGACCAAGCTGAGAACCAAATCAAGAACTCAACTCCTTTTACAATCGCTGCAAAAAAATAAAATACTTAGGAATATACCTAACCAAGGAGGTGAAGCAGCTCTATAAAGAAAAATACAAAACACTGCTGAAAGAAATCATAGACAACACAAACAAATGGAAACACATCCCATGCTCATGGATAGGTAGAATCAATATTGCGAAAATGATCATACTGCCAAAAGCAATTTACAAATTAAATGCAATTCCCATCAAAATGCCATCATCATTCTTCACAAAACTAAAAAAAAATCCTAAAATGCATATGGAACCAAAAAGGAACCCACATAGCCAAAGCAAGAATAAGTAAAAAGAACAAATCTGGAGGCATCACATTACCTGACTTCAAACTATACTATAAGGCCATAATCATCAAAACCGCATGATACCGGTATACAAATAGGCATATAGACCAATGGAACAAAATAGAAAACCCAGAAATAAAGCCAAATACTTACAGCCAACTGATTTGCAACAAAGCAAACAAAAACCTAAAGTGGGGAAATGACACCCTCTTCAACAAATGGTGCTGGGATAATTGGCAGGCCACATGTAGAAGAATGAAACTGGATCTCCATCTATCACCTTATACAAAAATCAACTCAAGATTGATCAAAGACTTAAATCTAAGACCTGAAACCATAAAAATTCTAGAAGATGACATCAGAAAAACTCTTCTAGATATTGGCTTAGGCAAAGACTTCATGACCAAGAACCCAAAAGTAAATGCAACAAAAACAAAGATAAATAGATGGGACTTACTTAAACTAAAAAGTTTCTGCACAGCAAAATAAATAATCAGTGGAGTAAACAGACAACCCATAGATTGGGAAAAAATTGTCTCAAGTTATACTTCCAAGAATGGACTAATATCCAGAATCTACAAAGAACTCAAATCAGCAAGAAAAAAAAAAAATCATCAAAAAGTGGGCTAAGGACATGAATAGATAATTCTTAAAAGAAGATATACAAATGACCAACAAACATGAAAAAATGCTCAACATCAGTAGTTATCAGGGAAATGCAAAGCAAAACCACAATGCAATACCACCTTACTCCTGCAAGAATGGCCATAATAAAAAAATAATAGATGTTGGCGTGGATGTGGTGAAATGGGAACACTTTCACATTGTTGGTGGGAATGTAAACTAGTACAACCACTATGGAAAACAGTGTGGATATTCCTTAAAGAACTAAAAGTAGATCTACCATTCGATCCAGCAATCCCACTACTGGGTATCCACCCAGAGGAAAAGAAGTCAATATAGGATAAAGATACTTACACACACGTTTATAGCAGCACAATTCACAATTGCAAGAATATGGAACCAGCCTAAATGCCCATCAATCAATGACTGTACAAAGAAAATGTGATATATATATCATGTAATATTACTCAGCCATAAAAAGGAATAAAATAATAGCATTTGCAGCAACCTGGATGGAATCGGAGGCCATTATTCTAAGTCAAGTAACTCAGGAATGAAAAACCAAACATCTTATATTCTAACTCATAAGTGAGAGCTAAGCTATGAGGATGTAAAGGCATAAGAATGATACACTGGACTTTGGAGACTCAGGAGAAAGGGTGGGAGGGGGTGAAGGATAAAAGACGACATATTAGGTACAATGTGCACTGCTCAGGTGGTGGGTCCACCAAAATCTCAGAAATCACTACTAAGGAACTTATTCATGGGCCAGACACAGTGGTTCATGCCTGTAATCCCAGCACTTTGGGAGGCCAAGGCAGGTGGATGACTTGAGGTCAGGAGTTTCAGACCAGCCTGGCCACCATGGCAACACCCCATCACTACTAAAAATACAAAACCTAGCTGGGTGTGGTGGTGCAGGCCTGTAGTCCCAGCTACTCAGGAGGCTGAGGCACGAGATTTGCTTTACCTGGGAGGTAGATCACCAACATCGCTCCACTGCACTCCAGCAGGGGCTGCAGAGTGAGACTCTGTTTCAAAAAAAATAAAAAAAGAACTTATTCATGTAACCAAACACCACCTGTCCCCCAAAAACCTATTGAAATTTTTAAAAAGTTAAATATAGATTTACTGAGCATGACAACGCATAATTAACTTTTCCTCTACTCTCTCTTTTCACATGTAAAATGCAGATGTACTGAAGCTAATGAGAGCCTCACTGCCTAAATTCCCTTCTTTTTTCCCCTCCTGCTTGCTCCTTTCCCTTTACATATTGTAGTTCCCAAAATCCCCTTTGGAAAAAGCGTAGGTCACAGGTGCTCCTGTGATTTGTGTTTTTTCCCAAGCATGTCCTCAACCTCGGCTAAAGAAAGGTCTAATCAATTAAAACCTGCCTCAGTCACTTTCCGGTTTACAGAATTCATATACTTATGAAGTTTCCTATTGAAGGAAGATAGACCTTTGACTTTGTCTTGGATTAACCAATGATCAAATAACAGTAATTTCATTAAATTCTAAGAATTTATTTTTAAAGATTGTATCGGTTTCAGAACCATCACATCAACACATCAACTGTGGGTGTGTGTGTGTCTGTGTCTGTGAATGTGTTTGTGTTTGGGCCCTGGAGAGAGAGAGATTGGGTGAGGAAATCTACAAGTTGGCAGAAAGAGAAACTCTTGAGGGAGAAAAGAAATAACTCAAATGCCATTTTGCAGGTTTCCAAAATTAAAAAAAAAAAAAAAAAAAAAAAAAACTTCTGTTATGGGCCAAGTTTTGTGAGTTTTGTTGTTGCTGCTTATTTTTGTGTGGTGTTTTGCACCCCTCACCCTCCAGAGAATTTCCATATTCAATCTTTTCCCTTAGAATACAAATCAAAACCTACCAGAGAGTTCCTGAGAGAGGAAGCCAAAGGGCCCATGACTGATAGGAAAGACTCCTAGGAAAGCCATCGAAGCTCTAGGAAGGAGAGGCACTGACTCAATCAAAGCCAGCCAAGGTAGATCTGATTTACAAGCTGAGCTGTCTCAGCTGAACCAACAATCTAAAGTTGCTTGGTAGTTATGTTAGTGCTGCAGCTGTGACATTGTTGTTAATGAATCAGGATACCTGCTTAAATTACTATCAGACCAAGAGGTTTTTTTTTAATTCAAAATATCTCTGTAAGTTCCTGAAGAAGAAGTCTATTCAATGATGATTTGATAAAGATCACTTTTGTTTTGAGGTTTTTTCTTAAGTAAATAAAAATGTGTTTAATGTAGCTTTATTTCCTAAAGCACTCTTAATTTTCTTATTATTCTCTTTTTCTTCTAGCTATGTTTGTTGAAAAATCAGTGTTATATATTCATGGATAAGCAAAAATGCTATCTGTGCTCATGGAGATTTTTAATCATTTAAGCCAACTTTATTATGATTGCTTTAATGTCTTTAAATTCATTCTATTTCCTATTCCAAGAAGGGTATTTATTAGAATTTTCAAACTTTATTCTTCTACTCTGTCTGATTACTGTCTATTTAAAACTCAAAATAGAATTCTAAGAAACTAGAGAAAAAAGAGAAATTCCTATTTAACAAAAGGGAAAATAATTTACCAATTATTCAAATAAAACAAAAAAGATGAATAAATTGATGATTTTTGAAGAAATGTACACTTTACTTGCAACTAAACAATTGCTAATCAAAATAATTTTCAGGTACCATGACACAGTTTTTAAGCTAGAAAAAAAGGAAATAAAATGTTATAACCAATGCTGGTAAAGTCGGAGGGAATGAGAATGGTTGAGTGTTTTTAAATTGTTCACTCTCTGGAGAGCAATGTGGCCTGTGTGATAAGACCTACAAAATTAAGGACAAAAACTTTTTTTTATTTTTTAGTAATCACCATCACATGCCCAGCAGTGAACACGATTTCTGACGTAAATTAGGAAACAAATAATATTTGATAAAAGAATAAGTGAATAAAATGAATAAAATGGTTCATGCCCACTGACTTGTTAATTTCACTTTGAGGAAAATTAACAAAAATTAACCCCCAAATTAAGACTTTTCACCACTATTCATAGGAGGAAAAAAATTGGACACATTCACATGTTTGATAATAAAGGAATACTTGAGCTTGATTAAATGCTTCATGTAGCATGGCATATAAACCATGCTTAAACAACATAATGTGTGTGAGTTAATACTAAGTATCTTGCAGGGCACAGTGGCCCATGCCTGTAATCTCAGCACCTTGGAAGGCTGAGACAGGAGGATCGCTTGAGGCCAGGAGTTCTATACCAGCCTGGACAACATAGCAAGCCCTCATCCCTGCAAAAAATAAAACAAACAAACAAAGTTTAACCGGGTGTGGTAGCATACACCTGTCATCCCAGCTACCCAGGATGCTGAGGTGGGAGGATCACTTGAGCCCAAGAGTACAGCATAGAAACATTCAAATACAAAATAGAAAACTGCTGATCATTGAGGACAACATGCAAGGAAGAAGTGAGGCATCTGCATGACTCATATTACCCGGCAGGTTATAAAGATTTCTTACCTTTGATTACCTACCTCTGTATATAAAGCAATCTTAGAGATTTGAAGAGAAAATTTACAACTGAAAAACTAAAATTGAACTGCTTATAAGCTATCATCCATAATCAGCTCATTATTTAATATCTCTTTTAAGACAACTCAGTTTTTAGTCTGTATAAAGCCATGTCTTAGGTGCTGCAAGCAAAGCACTTATGGAGAAGTCACAATAAGGCTGCAAATACTTATTCCTCAAAGTTAACAGTGCCATATTTAAAGGGAATGCTAATGTTTTTTAACCAATTGATGTATTGAATTGTAATAATGGAGCTGGAGGCCAATTTTCAATTGATTTGATGTTAAAATCCTTGATATTTAAATAAATTTAGATAGAATTTTTGTTATTTTGGCTTTAAGAAAATAAAAATGTCTGAGTCTAACAATAATGTAATACTAAATGTTATCATAATAGTTAGATCTCTCATGGTTATTCTGCATATTTGAGTTCAGTCATTCAAAAATTTTTTAAAAAGAATAGATGTAAATATTTTCATATATTACATGTAGAATTATTAACAATGTAAACATTTCTTTACATTTGATAGTTAATAACCTGTCAAAATTCCATAATAATATGCTAAATAATATTTTTCTAAGTTACTTCAAGTGCCCACACAACAATTTCTAAGCTCGTTAAGGCAGTTAAAATATTTTACTCTACCTCCTCCGTAAGTTAATGTAGAAAACTTAATGAAGAATGAAAGTCTTCCGTTTATCTTTGCTAATCTATAGCAGGTCTTAAGAATCATTAGGAATCACAAGTGCTACTCCTTTACATTTTAGATAAATTGTCCCTTACAAACACACAAATAACAAGTTTAAGGAAAAGGAAAAAGAAAAGAAAAGGCATTTATAAAATTCAACTCCAAGGCCTTCAATATTCCGGAATTTTGTTCATGTTATGTGCTTCAGAGGGAAGGTAATTCATTCCTATCTTGAGTAGATCCAGAAAAAAGAGAAATTTCTGCTATTTTAGTGCATGACTCCTATTTGAGAAAAAAATGACTATTTACTCCAAAATCACCCCAAATCTTAAAATTTATCAGGCTAGAGTAAACATGCTAAAAGTCAGAAGTGGGAGGAATTGAATCAGTCAGTACTCAACTGTGAATAAAAGAAATCTTTCTAGCACCACTTTATCTAGGAATGGATTTAGTGCTAGGAGTTAGGTTCTTAAAAAATTGTTGGAAGGGCCTAAGGAGCAGGAATGACTTCCAAAACACAGCCACAGAATTGCCCTGCTAAGGAACATCTTACCACTACTGTAACCAAGAAGTTGTGCCAAGGATCACACCACAACAGCCATAACCCAGGGACAGAAAGCTGCCACCAGGACCACAGCCTTCTGAGCCCACCCCACCTGATAGGTCTGTACCAGCAAATGGATGTTATAGGTCCAAATTTAAGTTTCCTGCAGGTGCTCCTGATTGGCAGACACTAAACCACATGGGAATCTCCAGGTGCAAGGTTTTCTGGGAAATGAAATGTTTAGCCTTCCAGCCTCTGTAGTACAGGAAGGCACTCTACAGAGAAACTGAAACAGACGCTGGCAGTCAAACCACCATTTCTGCCACAAGTGGGCAGTTCCATCATTATGCTTAAGTCTTGAACATTCAGTTAGTCTTTCTTCAATGTTTAACAAATTTATAATAAAATATCATACCAGGGAATGCTGAGAGAATATTTTTCTCAAAATCAGTTGGATATATTTGAGAATAATATTCTCTCAATATTTCCCAGTATATATATATATTAGTATCTACATATGTCTATATATGTTTATAAAGTATATATAAATAACAAAAATTCTATCTAAATATATTATATATTACATTATATATACATAGTATTATATATCCACATATATATGTATATATATATATAATCCAAACTTAGTTGTAGTCTTATGTTCCCTACAACAAACAGGTTTTTTCTGTTTTTTAAATAAGATTAAGAAAAATAGGGAGGTTTCTTCCTAGATGGTCAAACAGGGACAGCTCCAGTCTGCAGCTCTTAGCAAGATCCACGCAGAAGACAGGTGATTTCTGCATTTCCAACTGAGGTACCTGGTTCATCTCATTGGGACTGGTTGAACAGTGGGTGTAGCCCATGGAGGGCGAACCAAAGCAGGGTGGGCTGTTGTCTCACCCGGGAAGCGCAAGAGGTCAGGGGATTTCCCTTTCCTAGCAAATGGAAGCCGTGACAGACTGTACCTAGAAAAATGGTACACTCCTGACAAAATACTGCACTTTTCCCACAGTCTTAGCAACTGGCAGACCAGGAGATACCCTCCCATGCCTGGCTTGGTGGGTCCCACGCCCACGGAGCCTTGCTCACTCCTAGCGCAGCAGTGTGAGATCAACCCAGGACCCTGGCGGGGGGAGGGACATCTGCCATCGCTGAGGCTTGAGTAGCTCACAGTGTAAACAAAGAGGCCAGGAAGCATGAACTGGGCAGAGCCCACCATAGCTCAGCAAGGCCTACTGCCTCTATAGATTCCACCTCTGTGGGCAGGGCATAGTAGAACAAAAGGCAACAGATAGCTTTGGCAGACTTAAACGTCCCTGTCTAACAGCTCTGAAAAGAGCAGTGGTTCTCTCAGCATGGTGTTTGAGCTCTGAGAATGGACAGACTGCCTCCTCAAGTGGGTCCCTTACCCCCATGTAGGCTGACTGGGAGAAACCTCCCAGTAGGGACCAATAGACACCTCAAACAGGTGGGTGTTCCTCTGGGACAAAGCCTCCAGAGGAAGGATCAGGCAGCAATATTTACTGTTCTGCAGCCTCCCCTGGTGATACCCAGGCAAACAAGAGTCTGGAGTGGACCTCCAGCAAACTCCGATAGACCTGTAGCTGACGGATCTGACTATTAGAAGGAAAACTAACAGACAGAAAGGAATAGCATCAACATCAACAAAAAGGACATCCACACCAAACCCCATCTGTAGGTCACCAACATCAAAGACCAAAGATAGATAAAACCACAAAGATGGGGCAAGTGTGGTGGCTCACGCCTGTAATCCCAGCACTTTGGGAGGCTGAGGCTGGTGGATCACAAGGTCAGGAGATTGAGACCATCCTGGTTAACACGGTGAAACCCCGTCTCCACTAAAAATACAAAAAATTAGCCAGGTGTAGTGGCGGGTGCCTGTAGTCCCAGCTACTTGGGAGGCTGAGGCAGGACAATGGTGTGAACCCAGGAAGTCGAGCTTGCAGTGAGCTCAGATCACGCCACTGCATCCACCCTGGGTGACAGAGTGAGACTCTGTCTCAAAAAAAAAAAAAAAAAAAAAAAAAAAAAAAAACTAAATAAAATAAAATAAAGAAAACCCCATGATCTCAGCCCAAAATCTCCTTAGCTGATAAGCAACTACAGCAAAGTCTCAGGATACAAAATCAATGTGTAAAAATCACAAGCATTCCTATACACCAATAATAGACAGAGAGCCAAATTATGAGTGAACTACCATTCACAATTACTACAAAGAGAATAAAATACCTAGGACTACAACTTACAAGGGATGTGAAGGACCTCTTCAAGGAGAACTACAAACCACTGCTCAATGAAATAAAAGAGGACACAAACGGAATAACATTCCATCCTCATGGATAGGAAGAATCAATATCATGAAAATGGCCATATTACCCAAGGTAATTTACAGATTCAATGCCATCCCCATCAAGCTACCAATGACTATCTTCACAGAATTGGAAAAAACTACTTTAAAGTTCATATGGAACCAAAAAAGAGCCTGCAGAGCCAAGACAATCCTAAGCAAAAAGAACAAAGCTGGAGGCATCACATTACCTGACTACAAACTGTACTATAAGGCTACAGTAACCAAACAGCATGGTACTGGTACCAAAACAGATATGTAGACCCATGAAACAGAACAGAGCCCTCAGAAATAACACCACACATCTACAACCATCTGATCTTTGACAAACCTGATAAAAACAAGAAATGGGGAAAGGATTCAACTATTTAATAAATGGTGCTGGGAAAACTGGCTAGCCATATGTAGAAAGCTGAAACTGGATCCCTTCCTTATGCCTTACACAAAAATTAATTCAAGATGGATTAAAGACTTAAATGTAAGACCTAACACCATAAAAAAACCTAGAAGAAAAAAACCTAGAAAGAAAAAAACCTAGAAGAAAACCTAGGCAATACCATTCAGGACATAGGCACGTGCAAAGACTTCACGACTAAAACACAAAAAGCAATGGCAACAAAAGCCAAAATTTACAAATGGGATCTAATTAAACTAAAGAGCTTCTGCATAGCAAAGGAAACTATCATTAGAGTGAACAGGCAACCTTCAGAATGGGAGAAAAATCTTTGCAATCTACCCATCTGACAAAGGGCTATTATCCAGAATCTGCAAAGAAGTTAAACAAATTTACAAGAAAAAACAAACGATCCCATCAAAAAGGGGGCAAAGGATATGAACAGATACTTCTCAAAAGAAGACATTTATGCAGCCAACAGACATGTGAAAAAAATGCTCATCATCACTGGTAATCAGAGAAATGCAAATCAAAACCACAATGAGATGCCATCCCATACCAGTTAGAATGGCGATCACTAAAAAGTCAGGAAACAACAGATGTTGGAGAGGATTTGGAGAAATAGGAACGCTTTTACACTGTTGGTGGGAGTGTAAATTAGTTCCATTGTGGAAGACAGTGTGGCCATTCCTCAAGGATCTAGAACTAGAAATACCATTTGACCCAGCGATGCCATTACTGGGTATATATCCAAAGGATTATAAACCATGCTACTATAAAGACAGATGCACATGTATGTTTATTGTGGCACTATTCACAATAGCAAAGACTTGGAACCAGCCCAAATGTCCATCAGTGATAGACTGGATTAAGAAAATGTAGCACACATACACCATGGAATACTATGCAGCCATAAAAAAGGATGAGCTCATGTCCTTTGCAAGGACATGGATGAAGCTGAAAACCATCACTCTGAGCAAACTATCGCAAGAACAGAAAACCAAATACCACATGTTCTCACTCATAGGTGGGAGTTGAACAACAAGAACACATAGACACAAGGTGAGGAACATCACACACTGGGGCCTGTCGCGGGGTGAGTGGCTGGGGGAGGGATAGCATTAGGAGAAATACCTAATGTAAATGATGAGTTGCTGGGTGCAGCAAACCAACATGGCACATATGTACCTGTGTAACAAACCTGCACCTTGTGCACAGGTACCCTAGAACTTAAAAGTATAATTAAAAAAAAAAGAGAGAGAATTAAAGAGTGGATAAAGAAATGTTATAATATGTATATATATATAAACCATAACAAAGATGTATATAAAATGAAAAAACAGAACTTCTGAGCAGGAAAAGATCATCAACTCCACTTCCTTAGCTTGAAGCTAAATATAGTAGAGTGGCTGTAAGCTTGGGCGTTAGGTAGAAACTCAGTCCCATCACATATTAGCTTTGTGACCATGAGAAAGTTATTTCATCTCTTTTAGACTAAGACTCACTTCCTAGTCTCATTTTAAAAGGGGGTATATAGTAATAACATATTGTAGGTCTTTTATGAAGGTTAAATAAGATGATAATATATTCTATGTCTACTATTTCTTTAATTATAGGATATACATTTATGATTTCTGGAATCTGGAATAATTTTTTTATTTTAACACTTTAAAAAAAGTGAATGCATTCATGCAGAAGAATAACTGTCACTGCCAGGCACTTACAGTATCTGTTGATCCAACTGTCACTTCAATTGAGGTGTTCATTTGTTTGTTTGTTGGGTTTATTTGTTGTACCATTGCATTTTTTTCCAAAGATTGCATCTCATGTACTTCCTAAAAATGATTTCAAAAATATCACACCACTATAAAGCTTGAGGGAAAAAAGTGATTGTGTAAAAGTTATTTTAAAGCTAGGAGTTGTTGGTATGTCTACTTTATATGTGGTGAAAGCGTATCACAAAGCATTGAACATCTATTTAAGCAAAAGCTTCCATCTGACTTTCAAGGGATGTTTACTGTCCAAGAAGACATAGTTCCATTAAGGAAAAAATGAAATCACAAGTTAACTAAATGGCAGTGCCAAGAAAGCCCAAGTGCTTTTTGATATGCCTTATTGCAATAGTAGAGGTGCTTTAAAAGTCATAATCCCAAAAACTGATATCACAGAGTTGTGGCTTTTTGGAGAGGAATTACTTTTGACTAGTTGTAGTAATGCCCAATACTCCAGCACTGGTCAAAAGTAATTCCTCCCCAAAAAATCTTTAGGTCATTGATTTTTTGCATGACCTAGATATAAACTCTGGATGTAATGCACTGACGGAAAAAAAAAAAATAGGTCTATTGTTGTAGCGTTTCTTTCTTTCTTTTTCTTCCTTTTTTCCTTGTTATTCCAAAAGTTGCTATTATGTTAATAGTAAATTACTGGCTATTTGGCAGTCATAGCATGGGAGATAAGCAGTTGCTGGTGATCAATCCACTCCAACATTCCTCTTTTCCCAAGTCTTTGGACTCTTTTCTTCACATTTTGGCAAGGAATTTTGGCCATCAGCTTCATTCAATGTAGGTCACATAGGTTTCAATTGGCCAACCAGCAGACAGGTTAGACCACTCCCAGCTGCTCAAGACAGTACGCTTAATTCATAGAAATAAATACAGCTCTATTTAAATTGTGTTTCCCCTTCCCCTCCCCAGTCTAGGCACTCAGAATTCATATTTACGTATATTCTCAAGTCTTATAAATTTGTAAAATTCATAAATGCAGATGGGCATCATCCCATCTGTTGAGGGCCTGAACAGAACAAAAAGGCAGAGGAAAAGAAAAAATACTGGTTCTGTTTCTCTGGAACACTCTGACTAATATAAATGGCTTTCCCTGTTTCCTTATAATAATGGTAGTTATCCAGGAAATAATTAGAAGTCAAGACCCAAAGAAGCTGAATGATCTGACCCAGATGACACAGAGAGTTAATGGTAAACCCAAGCACGGTAGAGCTGGCACATACGGATGCTGTCATTGCCCAGGCCCAGTGATAGAGGTGATTCTCCCAGCCAACTGTGAGGTAGACTGACCTCTCGTCTCCAACCAGAAAATGTTCATTATACTTCTCCAACTTTTATTTTTATTGCTAAATCTTTTCACTCTCAAGGCTATTTCAATGTCAATTTATGACTGATTCAATGCAATTTATTTTTATTTTTTTAAATACCTTGAGCACTCAATGTAAGTTAGAAACTCTGCTAGGCATAGGTAGCAAACAGGACAGACAATCACTACTAACAAACAAGACTCCATCACATTACAAATTGTTTCTAGACTTCAAACCCCTCCAGGTTTATTACATTGTTTTTTAGCAGCAATTCTTTTTTTAAGTTTATAAGGGAAAAAACAAAAATTATGGTTTAGCCCTACATATAATTTTCATTTTTCCACCCCTCTGTATTTACTTACTAGTTGCTTACAGATCAGAAAAAAATCATGCATCTTGGTTTACATTAAAAGGGACAATTTAGTGAATAAATATTTATTAAAATCCCCCCAAATTTCAAATACAATTGATTCTTGTTATTCATGCTAGTTATGTTCTATAAAGACACATCAAATACTGAATTTGCAAATGCTGAACCATTACTCTTAGGAGAAATAGGTTCAATTCCTGCAAGTTTCTGGTCACAACATTTTTGTCAACCAATCAAAACATAACGTTGTTTTATGTGTGTTTCATTTTAAGGACACCTTTTAAAATACATATTGTTGGCGGAGCAAGATGGCCGAATAGGAACAGCTCCAGTCTCCAACTCCCAGCGCGAGCGACACAGAAGACCGGTGATTTCTGCATTTTCAACTGAGGTACTGGGGTCATCTCACTAGGGAGTGCCGGACAATCGGTGCTGGTCAGCTGCTGCAGCCTGACCAGCGAGAGCTGAAGCAGGGCGAGGCATCGCCTCACCTGGAAGCGCAAGGGGGAAGGGGATCCGTTTTCCTAGCCAGGGGAACTGAGACACACAACACCTGGAAAATCGGGTAACTCCCACCCCAATACTGCGCTGTAAGCATACAGGCACACCAGAATATATCCCACACCTGGCCGGGAGGGTCCCACGCCCACGAAGCCTCCCTCACTGCTAACACAGCAGTCTGCCGCGATCTATCCGCAAGGCAGCAGCGAGGCTGGGGGAGGGGCGCCCACCATTCCTGAGGCTTAAGTAGGTAAACAAAGCCTCTGGGAAGCTCGAACTGGGTGGAGCTCACAGCAGCTCAAGGAAGCCTGCCTGTCTCTGTAGTCTCCACCTCTGGGGACAGCGCACAGCTGAAGACCAACAGGGGAAGTAGCGGGAGCCGGTGCAGATGCGAACGACTCTGTCTGACAGCTTTGGGGAGAGCCGTGGATCTCCCAACGCGGAGGTTGAGATCTGAGAACGGACAGACTGCCTGCTCAGGTGTGTCCCTGACCCCTGAGTAGCCTAGCTGGGAGAAATCCCCCACTAGGGGCAGTCTGACACCCCACACCTCACAGGGTGGAGTACACCCCTGAGAGGAAACTTCCAAAGGAAGAATCAGACAGGTACACTCGCTGTTCAGCAATATTCTATCTTCGGCAACCTCTGCTGCTGATACCCAGGCAAACAGGGTCTGGAGTGGACCTCAAGCAATCTCCAACAGACCAACAGACAGTCCTTCTGACTGTCAGAAGGAAAACTATCAAACAGGAAGGACACCTATACCAAAACCCCATCAGTACGTCACCACCATCAAAGACCAGAGACAGATAAAACCACAAAGATGGGGAAGAAGCAGGGCAGAAAAGCTGGAAATTCAAAAAATAAGAGCGCATCTCCCCCTGCAAAGGAGCGCAGCCCATCGCCAGCAACGGATCAAAGCTGGTCAGAGAATGACTCGGACGAGAGGAGAGAAGAAGGCTTCAGTCCATCAAACTTATCAGAGCTAAAGGAGGAATTACGTACCCAGCGCAAAGAAACTAAAAATCTTGAAAAAAGAGTGGAAGAATTGACAGCTAGACTAATTAATGCAGAGAAGATCATAAACGAAATGACAGAGATGAAAACCATGACACGAGAAATACGTGACAAATGCACAAGCTTCAGTAACCGACTCGATCAACTGGAAGAAAGAGTATCAGCGATTGAGGATCAGATGAATGAAATGAAGCGAGAAGAGAAACCAAAAGAAAAAAGAAGAAAAAGAAATGAGCAAAGCCTGCAAGAAGTATGGGATTACGTAAAAAGACCAAATCTACACCTGATTGGGGTGCCTGAAAGTGAGGGGGAAAACGGAACCAAGTTGGAAAACACTCTTCAGGAAATCATCCAGGAGAACTTCCCCAACCTAGTAGGGCAGGCCAACATTCAAATTCAGGAAATACAGAGAACGCCACAAAGATACTCCTCCAGAAGAGCAACTCCAAGACACATAATTGCCAGATTCACCAAAGTTGAAATGAAGGAAAAAATCTTAAGGGCAGCCAGAGAGAAAGGTCGGGTTACCCACAAAGGGAAGCCCATCAGACTAACAGCAGATCTCTCGGCAGAAACTCTACAAGCCAGAAGAGAGTGGGGGCCAATATTCAACGTTCTTAAAGAAAAGAATTTTAAACCCAGAATTTCATATCCAGCCAAAATAAGTTTCATAAGTGAAGGAGAAATAAAATCCTTTACAGATAAGCAAATGCTTAGAGATTTTGTCACCACCAGGCCTGCCTTACAAGAGACCCTGAAGGAAGCCCTAAACATGGAAAGGAACAACCAGTACCAGCCATTGCAAAAACATGCCAAAATGTAAAGACCATCGAGGCTAGGAAGAAACTGCATCAACTAACGAGCAAAATAACCAGTTAATATCATAATGGCAGGATCAAGTTCACACATAACAATATTAACCTTAAATGTTAATGGACTAAATGCTCCAATTAAAAGACACAGACTGGCAAACTGGATAAAGAGTCAAGACCCATCAGTCTGCTGTATTCAGGAGACCCATCTCACATGCAGAGACATACATAGGCTCAAAATAAAGGGATGGAGGAAGATCTACCAAGCAAATGGAGAACAAAAAAAAGCAGGGGTTGCAATCCTTGTCTCTGATAAAACAGACTTTAAACCATCAAAGATCAAAAGAGACAAAGAAGGCCATTACATAATGGTAAAGGGATCAATTCAACAGGAAGAGCTAACTCTCCTAAATATATATGCACCAAATACAGGAGCACCCAGATTCATAAAGCAAGTCCTTAGGGACTTACAAAGAGACTTAGACTCCCATACAATAATAATGGGAGACTTCAACACTCCGCTGTCAACATTAGACAGATCAACGAGACAGAAAGTTAACAAGGATATCCAGGAATTGAACTCATCTCTGCACCAAGCGGACCTAATAGACATCTATAGAACTCTCCACCCCAAATCAACAGAATATACATTCTTCTCAGCACCACATCGCACTTATTCCAAAATTGACCACATAATTGGAAGTAAAGCACTCCTCAGCAAATGTAAAAGAACAGAAATTATAACAAACTGTCTCTCAGACCACAGTGCAATCAAACTAGAACTCAGGACTAAGAAAATCAATCAAAACCGCTCAACTACATGGAAACTGAACAACCTGCTCCTGAATGACTACTGGGTACATGACGAAATGAAAGCGGAAATAAAGATGTTCTTTGAAACCAATGAGAACAAAGATACAACATACCAGAATCTCTGGGACACATTTAAAGCAGTGTGTAGAGGGAAATTTATAGCACTAAATGCCCACAAGAGAAAGCAGGAAAGATCTAAAATTGACACTCTAACATCACAATTAAAAGAACTAGAGAGGCAAGAGCAAACACATTCAAAAGCTAGCAGAAGGCAAGAAATAACTAAGATCAGAGCCGAACTGAAGGAGATAGAGACACAAAAAACCCTCCAAAACATCAATGAATCCAGGAGTTGGTTTTTTGAAAAGATCAACAAAATTGACAGACTGCTAGCAAGGCTAATAAAGAAGAAAAGAGAGAGGAATCAAATAGATGCAATAAAAAATGATAAAGGGGATATCACCACTGACCCCACAGAAATACAAACTACCATCAGAGAATACTATAAATGCCTCTACGCAAATCAACTAGAAAATCTAGAAGAAATGGATAATTTCCTGGACACTTACACTCTCCCAAGGCTAAACCAGGAAGAAGTTGAATCCCTGAATAGACCAATAGCAGGCTCTGAAATTGAGGCAACAATTAATAGCCTACCCACCAAAAAAAGTCCAGGACCAGATGGATTCACAGCTGAATTCTACCAGAGGTACAAGGAGGAGCTGGTACCATTCCCTCTGAAACTATTCCAATCAATAGAAAAAGAGGGAATCCTCCCTAACTCATTTTATGAGGCCAACATCATCCTGATACCAAAGCCTGGCAGAGACACAACAAAAAAAGAGAATTTTAGACCAATATCCCTGATGAACATTGATGCAAAAATTCTCAATAAAATACTGGCAAACCGGATTCAGCAGCACATCAAAAAGCTTATCCACCATGATCAAGTGGGCTTCATCCCTGGGATGCAAGGCTGGTTCAACATTCGCAAATCAATAAACGTAATCCAGCATATAAACAGAACCAAAGACAAGAACCACATGATTATCTCAATAGATGCAGAAAAGGCTTTTGACAAAATTCAACAGCCCTTCATGCTAAAAACGCTCAATAAATTCGGTATTGATGGAACGTATCTCAAAATAATAAGAGCCATTTATGACAAACCCACAGCTAATATCATACTGAATGGGCAAAAACTGGAAAAATTCCCTTTGAAAACTGGCACAAGACAGGGATGCCCTCTCTCACCACTCCTATTCAACATAGTGTTGGAAGTTCTGGCTAGGGCAATCAGGCAAGAGAAAGAAATCAAGGGTATCCAGTTAGGAAAAGAAGAAGTCAAATTGTCCCTGTTTGCAGATGACATGATTGTATATTTAGAAAACCCCATCGTCTCAGCCCAAAATCTCCTTAAGCTGATAAGCAACTTCAGCAAAGTCTCAGGATACAAAATTAATGTGCAAAAATCACAAGCATTCTTATACACCAGTAACAGACAAGCAGAGAGCCAAATCAGGAATGAACTTCCATTCACAATTGCTTCAAAGAGAATAAAATACCTAGGAATCCAGCTTACAAGGGATGTAAAGGACCTCTTCAAGGAGAACTACAAACCACTGCTCAGTGAAATAAAAGAGGACACAAACAAATGGAAGAACATACCATGCTCATGGATAGGAAGAATCAATATCGTGAAAATGGCCATACTCCCCAAGGTTATTTATAGATTCAATGCCATCCCCATCAAGCTACCAATGAGTTTCTTCACAGAATTGGAAAAAACTGCTTTAAAGTTCATATGGAACCAAAAAAGAGCCCGCATTGCCAAGACAATCCTAAGTCAAAAGGACAAAGCTGGAGGCGTCACGCTACCTGACTTCAAACTATACTACAGGGCTACAGTAACCAAAACAGCATGGTACTGGTACCAAAACAGAGCTATAGACCAATGGAACAGAACAGAGTCCTCAGAAATAATACCGCACATCTACAGCCATCTGATCTTTGACAAACCTGAGAGAAACAAGAAATGGGGAAAGGATTCCCTATTTAATAAATGGTGCTGGGAAAATTGGCTAGCCATAAGTAGAAAGCTGAAACTGGATCCTTTCCTTACCCCTTATACGAAGATTAATTCAAGATGGATTAGAGACTTAAATGTTAGACCTAATACCATAAAAACCCTAGAAGAAAATCTAGGTAGTACCATTCAGGACATAGGCATGGGCAAGGACTTCATGTCTAAAACACCAAAAGCAACGGCAGCAAAAGCCAAAATTGACAAATGGGATCTAATTAAACTAAAGAGCTTTTGCACAGCAAAAGAAACTACCATCAGAGTGAATAGGCAACCTACAGAATGGGAGAAAATGTTTGCAACCTACTCATCTGACAAAGGGCTAATATCCAGAATCTACAAAGAACTCAAACAAATATACGAGAAAAAAATAAACAACCCCATCAAAAAGTGGGGAAAGGATATGAACAGACATTTCTCAAAAGAAGATATTCATACAGCCAACAGACACATGAAAAAATGCTCATCGTCACTCGCCATCAGAGAAATGCAAATCAAAACCACAATGAGATACCATCTCACACCAGTTAGAATGGCAATCATTAAGAAGTCAGGAAACAACAGGTGTTGGAGAGGATGTGGAGAAATAGGAACACTTTCACGCTGTTGGTGGGATTGTAAACTAGTTCAACCATTATGGAAAACAGTATGGCAATTCCTCAAGGATCTAGAACTAGATGTACCATATGACCCAGCCATCCCACTACTGGGTATATACCCAAAGGATTATAAATTATTCTACTACAAAGACACATGCACACGTATGTTTATTGCGGCACTATTCACAATAGCAAAGACTTGGAATCAACCCAAATGTCCATCTGTGACAGACTGGATTAAGAAAATGTGGCACATATACACCATGGAATACTATGCAGCCATAAAAAAGGATGAGTTTGCGTCCTTTGTAGGGACATGGATGCAGCTGGAAACCATCATTCTTAGCAAACTATCACAAGAAGAGAAAACCAAACACCGCATGTTCTCACTCATAGGTGGGAACTGAACAACGAGATCACTTGGACTCGGGAAGGGGAACATCACGCACTGGGGCCTATCATGGGGAGGGGGGAGGGGGAAGGAGGGAGGGATTGCATTGGGGAGTTATACATGATATAAATGATGAATTGATGGGTGCTGACGAGTTGATGGGTGCAGCACACCAACATGGCATAAGTATACATATGTAACAAACCTGCACGTTATGCACATGTACCCTAGAACTTAAAGTATAAAAAAAAAAAAAAAAATACATATTGTTGACTTATTAACATAGAAATCATGGTCAACATGTCTGAACAAAGGTGATCTAACATGTATTTCCTCTGTAAGACACGTCACAGCCTTCTTGCACTTAGGAACACTAGATGGCACTCCAGTTGTCTATGCTTGGGGATCATTCTAAATCACCAAAGAAAAGCAAAAGGAAAACTGCAAAAAACATGACACTAAATACACCAAGTAAAAACACATGTTTATAGTAGGAAAGCTGAATCAAGAAGGCAGAGCATCACTTGCTTAGCCTCAGCTGGGAACATGTGAATGGGCCAACCAAAATTTTCACCATTCTGTACATGTCTATGAATGACTGCAAAAGTACCACAAGTATTGATTGGAGGTGGCAGGGGGAGGGGGTACAAATAAATTTTAGCAAGTAGGAAAATTATCAAAAATTGAATCCATAAATATTGGAAGTCAGCTATACCTGTCCTAGAAGAAAGGAAAGTGGAAGCTCATCCTGATTTTTAGTAAGTTCTTATAACACCAACATATAGTTGATAAATGCTTAAGAATTAATCAAGAACACTTGCTGATGGAGCATTAAAATGACAACAAAACGCACAGCTAAGAAAATGTAAGCTCATTCCTTCTTATGAATGGTCTGGCACACAATCGCAATCATAAATATTTGTTGAATGAATGGAATTGGGGACACTGCTCCTCTTGTCCCTTTGCCATAGAATATGAAGTTCATTATAAGGCTGGTGAACTTGGAATGTACAACAAAATCTTATTATTTGCAACTCCCACCAGATTTGGAATTCATAAAATCAAGAAAAATTATCTGGATGAATTTTACATTTAGACTCAATTAGAAAGCAGTTTACAAAATATCTTTAATTGTAAAGGGAAAATCTTCAAAGCCATCTAGTAAACAGGAGAAACAAGTTTTCAAAAATATTTAGATGTGACAGTTAATATATTTAAAATGCTTATTCAATTAATCTGGATCTCGTTTCAAAAGAACAACTTTTTCTAAGTTTTTGTTAGTCTAGTGCTTTTTCTGTATGAACTTTGAAAAAACAAGATATCATTTTTTAAAAAGTCATAATGAAAACTTTCTGCTAATTCAGATTTATTCACTAGCCCTTGACCTAAAAAATAAAGGCATTTTCCTTATAATCTGTGTGCTCTGACATTTGATGATTCTATTATTTTTCTAGATCAGTGAGGTCAGTTTTACATTGACTACACATACCTACAATCAGTCTTCATCGTCTGCACAATGATCGCTTTCTCTTTGTCTTTAGCCCCTGTTTGGGGTTGATTTTAGAGATATTTTCTCCTACTCCTTTTCTTCCTCATTTTCTTCCTCCCTTTTATCTTCCTTCTTTCTAAATTTGAGATTAGGTCTAAAAGTACATATCCATTTTATTTCTAGTTTTAAAATAAGAATCTACAAGTTTTGAATTCAATACTTGAATTGATATTGTAATACCAATAGTTATGGGATTAATTCATATTAATAAAAACCACTTTCTTTCAGAAGACACATACCTCATATGTCATCACAACAATCCACAAAGGGAGGTGGTATTCTTATCTCCTCACTCTAAAGGTGAGAAATATGAGATTGGCATAGAAAGGTTAAAAACTTTGCTCTAGGCTTTCCAACTAGGAAATAGAAGAACTGTCATAGGTTACAACAATCATTAATTTAACCATTAAACCATTCAGCCTCTGACAGATACAGGACATGGGCATTAAAGGAATGCCTGACCCCAGTGCTTCATTAACATTCCTCCTACTAAGGAGATCATCATGATTTTATCTCCTCTTAACGTATTACTTACAAGGTTGCTTAAGTCCTTTAAAATATTAAATATTTAATTAGTCCTATTACAGCATCTCCCTGAGGCAAATAGTTAGACTGTATAATTGTTATGTTGGTTAAAAAGAAGAGCAAAAGGAAGCTTGAGCATAAATTAACAATAATAAAACAGATCATTACATTTCATGCCTGGAGATTAACATGGATAACTCCCTTCAAGTAAAATTGTAAGGAGATTATTAAAATCAGTCTTTACAGATGACCTTAGTCATTACACTTTAACTGGGTGTCCACACAGCCAAAATGACCAGTCAATCCATTAAATATAAGGTTACCATTCTCATCCATTATTTCTGAAAGTGTCCACAAAGACTCCTGTATATAAATCACCTGGAAGTTTTGTTTAAAATAGAGATTTTAGTATTTACATGAATTATTTTCTGCTTTTAGCAAGCATTGCCAAGTGATTTTGGGGCAAAAGATCAACCAAATTTTTAAGGCTTTGTTCTTATTCATAATGAATATATATAAAACATTATTTCTGCTGAAATAATAGTTCAGAGTTTTATTCCCTGACCATCTGCAAACACATTGAGAGTTGAGACCATGCTTTAATCAGTAATTATTCCACTGTCTGGGAAAGAAAAAAACAACACTGGGCCTCAAAATCATTTAATGCCGAATGACCTCGTAGCTATAATCTTTAATCATCTTTAGCAATGCTAGGAAAGATACTTGAGATTCACGGTTTTTTTAGAGGGCTTAAGACTAACTCGTGTGCTCTCAAAAACTCGTCTCCTCCATTATCTAATCAGAAGAGGTTTGCAACAGTGAGAGTTCCACTAAGAAGAGAAAAATGCTTTTCACAGTGGGATGGCAACATTCCTGCCAACATCCCTAATATTCCAAGCCTATTTGAACCAATGGCAGAACATTTTATTACTTTAACACTCATCTGAAAATTCAAACTTACGGAGATCTAGCACTAGCCAAAAAAGCCCACTTCAAGTATATCTAATGCAAGAGGGAGGCTCAGTCTAAGCAAAATATTAAATTACACATATAGACAAGAATCTCAAACTGTTCTCACTGTATTTGATTTTTGAGCATCAAAAAATAATATACCCCATCAAATTATTTTCATTCTACCCAAAACCATTACCTAAAGTCTACATTCAGTTATGACCTTAACATGTACTGAAGACTGGCATGAGAAAGATATATATTTGTAACGTTTTTCATTTTCTTTGCAAAAAGGCACTATATTATGTTATGCTACCTTATGAACTTTTAGAAAAAGAGACTTCTAATATACTTCTCTTAGTATTCAGTCACAGGAAAACGTGTTTCTCTCCAGATGAACATGAATGATTCTATTCATCCCACTTTGAGAACTCGGCAGCCTCTTACATTTTCCTTTTGACTTCACAACCTAGAAGATGAAAATTAAATTCTGTTTTCAACTGCAGCAACTAATTTATTTCATACACATGATGTAAGTATGTTTCACCTTCTTAAACTTGTTTCTATAATTTTTCTTTTTATCGTGTCTGTTTTAAGTAAGCTTTATCACTGGAAGTCACTTACAATGTTTTGAAAGAGTGGACAAGGGGAAAGTCAAAAATTTTTTTTAAGAATTAAGCAAGCAAAGGTAAATTTGGAGGAAAATGTGACAAGAAGATTACTCAGATACACAGAGAGATCAAACAGTTAGGACAGAATCAATTGTTCTTGTTTTATAACCACAAGGCTATTTAAACTGACAATAATACCACCAAAACAGATCACTAAGAAATGTCACAGAAGACAGCATCCGACATGACTCTTGTTAGACTAGCTCAAAGCCGATGTGAAAGCAGAACAACTGAAGGATAATGAAATACAGTCTAGCTTGTAATTAAGTAAAAATCATAAAGGCCCAGCAACCAAAAAGCCTCTCAAATGGAATTTTTTCAGTACCTTGTATTTAACTGCCTGAAATTATTTTTTAAGAACCATACTTCCAGTCTGAAACTCTAATGTGCATATAGAACCATACTTGCAGTCTTAAATTTTAATGTGCATATAAGTCACCTGGGGATCTCCTTAAAATGCGGATTCAATTTGGATCCCATAGTATTGGGGCTTGGGATTCTGCATTTTAGGTGACATGAGGCAGCTAGTTCAGGATAGCACTGCGGAGTGGTACCTTCAGAGCTAGACATGACCGAATCAAATCCCAGCTTTACTACTTAAAAGCTGTATGTCATTGGCCAAGTCCCTTAACATCTCAGACCTTCAGTTACCTTGTGGAGGGCCAGGTCTCACTAACAACTGTTTCAGTGCTGACCGAGTGGTGAAGTTAAATATTAAAAGCCAGTGCTCTTACACAAAGGCTGAGATGTAACAAAAGCCCATCAGGAGTTTTGCCTAGGTCTTTCCTGTGCCTTATATCATGACAAAATAACAAAGGAATTCTTAACAGGACCCATTTAGGATTAAACAAGTTTTACTGTGGGTCTGAAGAAATTCCCCAGGCCTCCACAAACAGGTTTATTGGAGGTCTGAAAGAACTCCTCAAACCTCCATGATTTAGCAGGAGACAAAATAAGGGTAATCACCCCAGCACCTTGACACATTTAGATTAAGTAAACTGACTGAGCCTCCAGAGGAAGGTACCTCTTCAGGAATCAGACCTTAGTTATAGATTAAAAGAAGTTAATCACTTATATCTTTAGATGAATGCACAATTACACATAGACATATAGCTTAGAAGGTGTATAAGCTCAGGAAAACTTTGTAATTTTGAGTTGGTCTGGTGATAATTTCCAGGCCTTCTCCCTGTAACCAATGACAGAAATAAAAACTCTCTTCCTCCCCAGTTCATCTGCATCTTGTTACTGGGCCACAAGCAATAGCAGCCCAACCCTCAGTTTGGTCCAGGAACAACCTCATCATTTGCATGGCAATGACAGTATCTACCTTGCACAGTCCTTGGAAGGACTTAAAAACCTCCCAAGACCATGATAAGAGGATGGTCAGATAATGCCCTACATAAATATTCTTTGTTTTGGCTGTCTTTTTATAACAGAATATTGCCTTCAGATTTGGAATGTTATAATTTGGATGTAAATAGAAAAATAAGCAAAATGAAAACCCAGATTCTATGAAATGAATTTTAATGTTAAAGTCTAATGTGGATGTTTTTGTTTGTGCACATGTATGCATGTGTAAGTGAAGCTGCACTCAAAAGTTTCACACCATTTGTACTGATTACTACATAACCAAAATCTGGGATATTTTCCCTCATTTTTATCTAATAACCAAGAATCTTTATGTAAGGTAAAATGATCAAGGCCTGGAGAATAAATGAGAAAAAAAGGGGTTCACATGTGAAAGAAAAGACAGACAGCAAAGGTAAGAAATTAAACAGTGTTTTCAAACCTCTGGTTACTTTGTATGGCTGTTGAATCTAAATTCTCATCTTTACAGTCCTAAAAAAAAAAGAGTAGTGGAAAACTAGCATAAAATGGGGCTTGTCACCTCAAATTCTTTGTAGGATCAGGGAATGTGTAAACATTATATAAATAAATAAAATTTCTAAAATTCCACAAAACCACATTAATAGTTTAGGCAACTTAATTAAGAAATCTGTGGCCGGGCACGGTGGCTCACACCTATAATCCCAGAACTTTGGGAGGCCAAGGCGGGTGGATCACGAGATCAGGAGATCAAGACCATCCTGGCTAACATGGTAAAACCCTGTCTCTACTAAAAATAAAAAATAAAAAATAAATTAGTTGGGCGTGGTGGCAGGCACCTGTAGTCCCAGCTACTCAGCAGGCTGAGGCAGGAGAATGGCGTGAACCTGGGAGGTGGAGCTTGCAGTGAGCTGAGATCGTGCCACTGCACTCCAGCCTGGGTGACAGAGCGAGACTCCATCTCAAAAAAAAAAAAAAAAAAAAAAAAAAAAAAAAAAAAAAAAAATAGAGAAAGAAAGAAATTTGTTAGTAAAAACCAGAAAGCTGTTATGAAAAAAAGCTTTCTCACAGAACTCATGACAAATTTTTACTGGCTTTTCAATTGATTTTTGACATCAGGTTATATTCAGGGTCTAGGAAAACCTTTTTTTCTGTTTTAAAAAAATCAAGCCTTGGCCTAAAGTATAAAGAAACCTTGGAGAGTTCATTCTAGTAAGCAGAAATGGTATTTTGCTATACCTAAACTATGATGAAATCTCTGAAACTGCACAACCAGAAGCAAAATCCTCGGGAGACTAATAACACTTTAACATTTCCAGTTCACATGTGAATGTTAATTTCACTCTCTGAAGAGTATCAACAAAATGGCATTCATTAAGATTAAAGCCATACTACTATGGAATGGAAAATTTATATGTATGCTTCCTATAAAATGCAAATATTACCAAAGAATGGGTCTCCACTGAGTTCTCTCTATACCTATTCCTTTGCAAAGCTAAATCACACTGGTGATGCTCTTTCACAAAGGCAATATAAAATTCTTAAGTAGCAGGCACTTGCCACTCTGGTGCCAAGGTAGCCCCTCAGGTTGTTGACAATTACCTGTACCCCTGATGAATGCCCACTCTTATAGCAAGCACAAGGCCCTGGTAATAGAGGCAGACAGGAGATGTTTTAGAATTTCAGAGCCTGGAAAAATGGAAGCAGCTTCTGCAAAACGAAACTTCTGATTGGGGTTGTCTTGCCCTTGGATCAAATATCTTACCTGTTAAGTCCCTTGAAGAATGTGATTTGCAATGGCTTTTTTCCATGATTTGAAAAAAAAAAAAAAAGTGTTACATAAAAACCAGAAAATGATAGAACTATATTTTTCCCACTGCTTTTTAAAGTGATATTTGTAACAGGTTTTCTGATAAACTATTGTATAAGAAAAATAATGACTTTTTTCCTCTATACTCTCACAATACTTTTGGCACCAAGTATGTGGGGGCTTTTTCCCACATTAAGCAATTCTCTAACTATCCAAACATCAGCTGGGTGTCCTGCAATTCAATTCAGTTCTGACACTATCTACTTGGAGTTAGCGTCAAATCCCACATTAAAGGCTCAGTTCCACAAGACTGCCTCCCACTTTGGATACCGATTGCAAGTTGAGGTCTCTAGCACTTCTGACCAACCAGCTATAAATCAGGGGTTCCCATGACCACCCTCCTCAGGTTTGATCATTTGTTAGGACTTACACTTGTTTATGTTTACTTGTGAGACAGACAGGTGGGAAGGGCTTCCTGGAAAAACTCCGGCTGGCCTCAAACTGGGCTGGAACCACAGAAGTTAGCGCCCTTTTCACAGGGGAGGAGCCTGGCCCCTCCTCTTCCTGTGTGGAATCTGAGATTCAATCTGTGAGGCGGGAAACCCAAGGGCAGGAAGCACACTCCCTCACTTCGCTAAGAGTCTGTTTCCCCTTTTTGCCCAATAAATCCCATTTTCCTCACTCTTCAAGTCATCTGCGAACCTAAATTTTTATGGCTGTGTGATAAGGACCACCATCTTTAGCTGAACTAAGGAAAAGCCCTGCAACATTTGTTTATTATATAGTGAAGGATATAATAAAGGGTACAACCTGCCACATGAATAGTTACATAGGATGAGTTACTACTGCAGGAGTTTCTGTCCCCATGGAGTTGGGGTGCATCCACCTCCCAGCACATGAATGTGTTAATTACCCCAAACCTTGTCTTTAAGGGATTGTTATGGAGGCTTCAACACATAGACAAAATCTATCATTAACTCGATCTCCAGCCCCCATCTCCTTTCTGGACAATGTGAAAGTGGGGCTGAAAGTTCCAAGCTTCTAATCATAGCTTGGTCTTTCTGGTGACCAACCCCAACCCTAAAGCTGTCTAGGAACCCAACAAGAGTCACTTCACTGGAACAAAAGACACTTCTATCACCCAGAAAATTCCACAGGATTTAGGAATTCTGAATCAGGAACTGGGGTCTAAGACCAAATATTAGAACAAAAGATGCTCTTAACACTCCTGTCTCTTAGGAAATTACAAGGGTTTCATGAACTCTGTGCCAGGAAATGGGGACAAAGACAAAATTTAAATTTCTTATATCACAATATTGCAACTACAGTATTCAAGTTTTACACAGGAGGAAACTGAGGCACAAGGTAGATGAAGAGCCTCCATGAGGCCTCACAATGCAATTTAATTCCAGTCTGACTGCTGAGACACTTCTCTCAAACACTACACTTTACTGCCTCGCATTCACTATAGTATTCCTCAGTGTCTGTCACATATCAGTGCTCAATAAATATAAGTGAAATGAATGAGATATTTCATAACCCCTGTAGCCATCATCTACTAGAAGTAAGGCCTTTGAAGGGAGAAACTGTCTTATTCATTTTGTCCTAATCCCCAGTACCTAGCATAATGCCATAGGGTGGATGCTCAAAAGTTGTTTGATGGATGAAAAATAAATAAATGTGTAAATACAGACTCAGATAGCTGTAGCTAATATAGAACAAATCACATGATAAAACAGGGAAGAGTGGGTATAATTCTCCATGTTCTTCCAATTCCATGTAGTGGTCTAGAATAATGAACACAATGATCAATTGTATTATTCAGTTTCTCTTATCAAGCTATTAGTAAGATGCAGAATAGAATTGTGAATTCTTTTTTGCAAAATTCCCCCATTTTTATGATGTATATAATAATGGGTCCCACAAGAAGAGCTATATTAAAAAACAAAATGAAGACAATTAAGAAAATAACCATATCAAAGTTGAATAAAAACTTAGGTACACAAGCAGTGCTTCTCAACCCTGTCCAGTAGAGTAGTTTGGTAGCAGAGGAAAGTAAAAATACTTTCCCCTGGAGAATAGCAAAAAGCAGCCTGCCACAGCACAAAATTTCATTGAGGTCTCTTTTTTAATCTTAAAAATTCATCTTCATTTTTATTCTGAGGTATCTCAATTTTTGATTTACCACAAAAATAATGTTTGAATACTTACCATTATGTAAATTGAAAAGACCACCATCTTTTCCTTTAGCATTCAGCACTGTGGAATATGTTAGCCTATTTGAGAAATCAGGGACCATAGCATCTGGCAAAGACTTTCACTTAGAAGCCTAAACATTTAGAAGCACATTACAAATTCATTAAGTGAGATATAGAGAACCCAAATAAGCATAATGATATTAGGTTAATTTGGCAAGAGAAATGGTATCTGTGCATTCAGCAAATACACTTCCTTAATAACTGTACTGAACAACCATATATAAAGGTAAACAAATGCTAAAGCTAACTATGATAGCTATTACTCAGGCTCAGAAATATTTGTTTCTCCTATGCAACATGAGTAGATTAAACTTCCCTGGATCCCTGAATCTAGCCATGGTATGTGATTTGTGAGGTGAATAGAATGTTACTGGAAGTCACCTGTGTCAATTCCACATGAAAGCATTAGAGTTAACATGCAATTTCCCATGTTCTCTTTTCCCCATCACACTGACTAATAAGGCCATCTGTTCCAAAAAGTGCAGTTCCAGGATGATGCTACCTTCCTCAGCTGGATTGCTGAGTTGCCACACAGAGGCAGTTGTATGGGAGAGTTACTCTGAAGAAGAAATAAACTTTTGCTATGTTAAAACCACTGAGATGTTGTTACTGCAGCAGAACCTAACCTATCCTGTCTAACACCATCCCAGTTGTTAAACTCAAATAGACCAACCTACATAAACATTAGATATCCCTATCTTATTTGTGCTTTATTAGTCCAGAGCTATAAGCAACAATCTATAGACAATATGGTTATTTGTACTCTGCCCAATAGTTTGGCTAAATTTATTCACGAACTGTTCTTTAAAAAAATAAATCTGCCAAAGTGGTTATTTAGCAGTATGTAAACAGTCAATTGGTGCTTTTCTTTTAAAACCACTTTCACTGGTTGTAAAGAGAAAAACCTGTAGCAGACTATAAAGTTCTCTACTGACATAGATAATATTGGTGAATATGCTACACTAAATAATAAAACTATCAGCAAATATATCATGAAGCAAATACAAACCACCAAAAATTTCACAATACATTATTTTAATTATTAACTTTTAATTATCAATTAACTTGTAAAATTCTGATGTCATATTATTTAACATCTCAACCAATTTTGGAAGTTAAACAAACTTTTTTTTTAACTAGGCTCTATCCATCTATGCCAGGGTTTCTTAACATTTGCACTATTAACATTTCAGACTCAATGGTTTTCATTGTGGTAAGGGGCTGTCCTGTGCATCCCTGCCCTCTGTACACTAGATGTCAGTAGCACTTTTGTAATTGTGACAATCAAAAATATCTCCAAACACTGACAAATGCCTAGTGGGGAGGGAGGAGGTATCACAAAATTACCCCCAATTGAAAACTACTAACCTATTCCAGAGGTCCACAAAAAATAAAACATGAATTTCATCTGACAGCTCTATTGCTGCCTTACTGAAGTGATTTACAATAGTACATAAAGGTGATATAACAGGATTTTACTTTCATTATTGCACAAAGAAAACACAATAAGTATCAAAACTTAGATAATAAAAATTTGTAAAACTAACAAAATAATTACTAGAAATCCCATCTTGATTAGCATGTTTATAGGCATGTCTTTCTGGATTCGTTCATTCAACAGCCAGTTATTGAATAACTGCTTCATGCTGGGCACTGTATACATACCAGAGACAGAATGCTAAGCCAGACAGACAAGATTCCAGCCTTCCCGGAGCTTACAGCCTCATGGGAGAAACAGATTCAGAGCCTTAAATATCAATTGCAAATGAAGATGTGTCATAAAGAAAAGTGCAAGTGCCTATGATACTGTAGCACTGGGACTGGTTTAAGTGTGGCATCTTTGAAGAACTGTTGTCGTAATTGAATAGAAAGCTATGTCTAGCTAGTTGGCACTCAAGTAGTACTTACTAACCACCAGGCATTTTTCTCACATTCTATTTTTTAAAACTCATTTAATCCTCTCAACAACTGTATGAGATAACTATAATTATTACTAAAATAATTAATTTAGTAATTATTACTAAAATAAAATAACTGAAAATGAGTACAGAGAGACCAGGTACCTTTTTCTAGAACACAAAGCTAGTGTGTGGAAGAGGCAAAATTTGAACTGGTTCATGTTCCTAAGGACTAAACCGTCAGCCTTCCACCCCCAAAGTGAGCCAAGCCCAGCAGAAGGAGGCAGTATTGTCCTGTCCTGTTCACTTTGTCCACAGGCTGGCAGAGACTGTTTCTGTTTCCCTGGCAAGGAGGAGTGACCTTCCAGTCACCGAAGAGAGAGTACTGAAATACACCTCATTATATATTTATGGTAGTTTCCCAGTTAAATGCAGCCTCTTTAAATTCTTTCTTGGGAGGAGATGAGGTATGCATTATTTATAAATTATTTAATTATGGTGGGAATTAAGCAACAGAACACACTAACACTACAATTGAAAAGAGAGGTAGAAGGTTCCAAAAGGCTGAATTCACAACAGCAAATTGTTCAAATACATATTTTTGATTAGTCAGGAGGTTTGACAGAATTTCCAGGCTAACAAGTTAATATGCTCTCATTTGAAATGAATACTTTCATTTAGCATCTATATGTTGTACGTGTATGTTTGCGATAAGCTGAAGTGAAATCTTCTTGCTAAAATTATTTCTAATATCCTAAATTATCTAAGTCACACACTAGCTATGGTGATGACGATTAATCATGTAAGTCTTATACATTATATAAGTATGATAAAAAGGATTTCAATACTTCTGAATATGTTCTTTTTATTGCTGTTCTTTTTTTTTGAGGTACTGTTGGTTTGATTTTTACATGACCATATTACATAGAAATTCTAAATGTTTCTAAAGGGAATAATGAAGTGACTTTTGATTTTTAACTCACTTCCTATAAGGATGATGGCTCTTTTCAGAATTTATGATGTATATAATTATCTCAGTTGGTTAGAATGGCTTTGATCCACGTGTCACTTTGCCCTATGGACATAGCTACTTTGGGTCCCTCAACATAATTTATTACCAAATTTTTTAAAAGACCCAAAGACATTAAGGACTAATACTTTTTTCTTCTTATGTGATGCACCTTTCAGATAGCAAAATCACTGGGAGTGGAGTGGGGTGCTCTGATTAATTCCATATTCTAGATAATTGACAATTATTTAGGAAACCTTAGCATCTGATTTCTACAGTTGAAAATATTTGCAACATGTATCGGTAGATGTTCGTGTTTTTGTAAGTAATACTTAAATATCTGTGTGTGATGGTTAATTCTAAACATATGTGTCAACTTGACTGGGCCACAGGATGCCAGATATCTGATTAAATATTATCTCTGGATGTATCTGTGAAGGTGTTTCAGAAAGATTCGCATTTGGATGGGTGGACTAAGTAAAGCAAATGACCCTGCCTAATGTGGGAGGACTTCATCCCATCCGTCCAGATGTTGAGTAGAACAAAAAGGAAGAGAAAGGTTGGATTTGCTCTCTCTCTGCCTAGCTTTCGAGTTGGGACATTAATCTTTTCCTGCTTTCAATACTCTTGGTGCTCAGACCTTGAGACTGGAAACATCTACACCATTGGTTCTCTGGCTCTCAGGTCTTTGAATTACATCCCAGGCTTTCTTGGGTCTCCAGTTTGTAGACAGCAGATCTGGAACTACTTGACCTCCATAATTCACAAGAGCCAATACCCTATAATAAATGTCTTTATATATGGGGTGCATGTATGTGTGTGTGTGTGTGTAAAGGTTCTGGAGAACGGTGATTAATATACTATGTGGGGATGGATGATGTCTCCATGATGTGGGGACAAAGGGTCATAGCATGGAAATTTAAGATAATTTTACAATATTGCAAATGGGAGTGTCAAAATAGCACAAGATTGAGTTGAATGTGTACTCACCTCAGGATATTCAGTGACAATTGCTTTAAAAAATACTAATGTCAATTTATTCTATTATCACTTGCCTCATTATCAAAACGTGAACTGCAAAAGAAAATGGGCTTGATTCTGTTAAACTGTTATTACATGATGAACAACTGGGAGGCACAAAAAGAATTTGTTTGATAATTTAATTTCCATGATAGTTTTTTTTATTTCCCCCAACCAGAAAAAAAAAAAAAATCTTTACTTTCTATTACTATTGTTATAATTACCAGCTGTTTTGAAAATCACACAATAATCTCTACTATAATTCTAACATTGTCTAAGTGTATTACTGGTTATTTATCAGCCAATTAAGAAGAAGCAATACATTAGATTAAAAAGTGGTGTATGTGTGTGTGCTCATATTTTTAAACCACCTCACATGTACTACTTAAATCTAAGTCTTTCTGAAATTTTTGACGGAATTCTCTCTTGCCTTTATCCTTCTAAGTACTATTTTTCTTTTTAAAGAAAAGGTATTAAGTAATTTTCCTGTAACTAACAAAAGATGTTAGTTCCCTTTTTCTTGTTGTTTTGTAATCATTTCCTACCTACACATTACAGAAGTGACTTTCCAACTCAAAGGGCATTGTCATGTTTGTAATTACCCCCTTAATTCATAAAATAGGATGTGGACATTATATATCCTTCAGCCCAGTGGTTCTTAAAGTCTTGCCCCAGACCCCCAGCATCAACACCACCTAAGAACTTGCTAAAGTACACATTTTCAGGTCCCATACCATGCAGCTAATTCAGAAACTCTGGGGATGGAGCCTAGCAATGTGCTACACCGAGTCCTCCAGGTGATTCTGATGCACCCTCAATTTTGAGAACCTCTGCTTTAGACTGAAGAATATTTTGAAAGTAAGGGGACTTACCCAAAGTTTTTCTTATGTTAAGAGCTACCTTAAGACAGGTGCTCCCCACTTTCAATGTCCAGTTTCTACAGACGAACTCTCTGCTTTCTACTTTTTGAAACACCAGCATTGACCTCCCATCAATAAAATGGTCAGTGATTCCATTTAGTTTTAGAATAAAACATTAGAAATTCATTCTAATTTCATACAGAAGGGATACCCAGATATTATGCAGAGTACCTGCTCTTATGGTGTGAATGTTCCCCCAATAACCCTGGGATAACTTGTTCATTCCTCTCACAGGTATATTCCCTGCAACTAATTCACTGTGGATGCCTCTGCTAGAACCACCAGAAGAAGGGTAGTGCTTCTGCCATATCTCAACCTGAGTTTCCTGGTTTGAGCAGATTATTTTTAAATACTGCAAACTCATACATGTATTTTTCTCAAAAAGAAATACTAACATTTTACATTGCTTATGCAAATAATATTGTTTTTACTTGAAAAAGGCAACTGATTTTCCTAACAAAATTAAGAAAGAGCATAATGCTTTTTTTGTATAAAAAGAGCTGGAAATTGAGTCAGAAAAGAATTTCTGAAGATTGCCATTTCAATAAATGTCAAATACTCAGAGTTATAAGCCAGCCAGCTAAGTGGTTTCCTTTCTTAACTGTTCTCCTCTTGCTCGCTAGTTGGAGAGACAGTGGAGGTGGGGAGAAGATGAACAGACGGGATTCCAGGACTACTGAAGAAGAAGGGCATGAAATTAGGTGGATTTGGGAACTAGAAGGAGATTTGTTAATGGCGTAGGGTTCATTATAAGACCAGAAGTAGGCAGGGACTTATCATGAAGGACAAAGTGAGGATTAGTTCCTAACAGTGGTCAGAAGCCATTAAAAGATTGTAAGTCTGTGAAATGATCACTCCAGCATTATAGAATGATCACTTTGCCAACAAGTGATAGAAGGATGGATTCTAGAGAGAAAATGCTGAAAAACAACCGCCACAAGGAGAAAGGTGATAAGGACCAAAACTAAATAGTGCCAGTGGAAATAGAAGAAAATGGATTAAATAGCTACATAGGGGGTAGAATAAACAGATCTTCCATTCTACTATATAGAACTTTACTTAAGAAATAACAACCATGTGCCTTACAGCCTGCTGTCAAGAGTCTCTGCACTAAAAAATTAAAAATGCTTAAATTTTTAATTAAATCACTCCTGAACCACACACACAAACACACACACACACACATAAATGTGTGCTTAGGAGGAAAGGGTACACCAACCCACTGTCAAACAAAACCAGACTGTGAAACCTAGCTTATACTCAACTAAAAAAACACCACTCTTCACACAAATGCATGTGCACACACACACACACACACACACACACATATACACCCATCATTAGAATGTGGCCTTAAAATTGAGTCTGTGCACACTGTGGTTTTGTCATTCTCTCTCATCCCCCAACCCCTACTTCCAACCTGGTAAATTCTATAGGTGATCTACTAGAATTGCTTTCTAAATTGCCCATGCCACTACAGCAAGCATAGATTTTCCAATCCCTTCCAATTTAACTTGAAAAATTCCATTATTACTTCAAGGCAAAGAGCCTTCAGTGGACACCTTGTTTTTTCAATCCCTTTGGTTCTTAATTGTCTCTACCTAAGGTTATGTCCTCCATCTTTCCAACTTTTTCATGTCTGCATTCTTCATCTAGCTGTTTGGAGGTTCCCTGGATGAGGATGGGACAGTTTCTCTCTATTTGTATTACTATTCTACACTCCAGTTTCTGAGTACTATTTGGGCAGCTCTGATGATTGGTTTCTAAGACATGGTTACCATAGTAACACCATTAGGTAGTATTATTTTTAAAACAGCAACAAATTAAAAGCCTTCTGTAAGTGAAACAGTGAAAAAAATAGGCAGAGTCCAGTCAAGAACCCAGTTTCTTTGCTGAGTAATTCTCCTCTCCTAAGGACACAATATATTTTAAAAAGCAGGCATTTTCCAGGAGAACATTTCACTAGTTTATTTACTTACTTCATTATGTATTTTTTTTAGCAGGAAAGGTTTCTGATTTTTTCTGTCATTAGACTTTGGTGTGGAAGGAATTGTGTCTGCTCCCCATAATGTTGTTGCTTATCTCTCTGAGCATTCCACTGAGGTCAGCATTGAATTTTGCAGTCCTCAAATCTCTCAGAGAAATTTGTTGAGATTTTCACTATTTTACCTACTCTCTCAGGACCTTATGTACAGATATCCCACTGTAGTAAAAATAATGAAACCCATCAGACCCCTGGTCCCTAACACTAATAGCCACGCTTATGCAAAACTAATTTCTTAAGTTGAAATTATTTTGTTGTATGAGTTATGGTATTATATAATGTAATATTTCTCTGTCTTGTTTCAATAAAAAAAAATTGTTCCTATTCTTGGCAATTAAAAAAGTTTTATATTAAATTATGGAATTTTCATGGCTTTCAATTTCCTGCTTGCCAATGTTATAGAAAGCCCTATTTAAAATATAAATAAATAAGAGAGTGTTGCATTTTGTACAAGTAGATATTCAGTAATCATCTGAACCTGTTTTCCTTTTAACGTGTATGTCTTTTAAATGTACATGTAATGGATAGCTCCTGAATTTTCATAACTTCTAGATTCCGAAGTTCTAAGCAGCAATCAAGGCTGCAGGAACTGACCTACTGTAATTTTACTACCATGGCAAAATCAGCCCCCTTATTTTAAGCCACACATTTTCAAACTCAGTCTCAGCAGTATACTCTTTTTATGACTCCAGTTTACACAACTTTTCCTTAGGACCTTATCTCATCCATATATCTGAGATTCCTAAATTCAACAAGCTATCGAGTAACAGCATTGTTTTCTTTTTCATCAGTAAAGTATGAGTATAGAACAGACCATGAGGAATAAATTGGGGTCACAGAGATATGCCAGTCATGTATCCTCTATGACCTCCATTCAGAAGTTGTGAAAATGTGGAAGCAGACACTTGTACATTTAGAGATATGTACATTTAAAACGAAAAGGAAAAAGAAGAGTTCAAATCATTGCCGAACTAGGGTTCTTTGTGAATGAAGGGCAAGCAACCCTAATGAATGCCACAGACCAGGAGCTCACGTTTCACTGCAGAAATTAATAATGAGCCATTTCTAAATAGGACCTCCAAAGGGAATGATTCAAAAGAAGAAAACAAGACTGTATGCATTCTTTTACTCCTGCCAGAAACCCTGAGTCTTATAAATACACCTAGACCTCCAACGAGAACGCAACTGAGATTCTCCCACTTAGAGAAAAATCAAACATGGCCATGTGGAAGGGATGAGAGAGAGCCTCCTAATCAGGAATCATAGCATTAGACAGAACTATTCGGGATAGAGACAAAGACTATTTTTCAAAAATGTCTTCCTTTGAGTAATTGTGTATTATCTCTGTTGTTATGTTGCCTGGAGCTATAAAACTAATGCATACCAACAAAAATCCTACATATATTGTGAGACTTTTGCATTTCTATCTTTATCCTTGACTAAACATTCAGCAGCAAGTGTCTGTCTGCACAGAACACTGGGAATATGAGCAGAAGCCCATGACACATGGTCTAGGGAACAGAATCGTACAGAAAATTTCATTTAGTCCTTAATGCCAGATAGTTCCCCACCTCCCACATGAAGATCTCTCTGCTAAAATGTGGTTCGTGGGATACCATGGAGGGTTTCAAGGTAAAGGAGTTACTTATCAACAGACAAGAATCCATTCAACTCGGTAATGTGAGAGCCTGGCTATTTGCAAGAGCAAGTAACTCAATGTGTCATAATTTCCAAGGAGCTTATAAAATTCAATTCCATCTTTTGTCAAAATGTAGTTATTAATGCTTGTCACCTAGATGGCCTACAGATGTGTCATAAAGATAAAAAAAAGTCACTGCATTTAATTTACATCTTTCTCTAAAAACAAGAACTCCTTCTGAAATTAACAGACAATATAGCTTACTGAAAAAGAGTACACTTTTTCAGATACAGATAAATGTTAATCACATTAGCAAACCAAAGGAATTATTTATCTATTTAAGTTAAAATATCTGCCTTGGCCTCAATTTCATAGCACACATAGATATATAATTGGTTGGAATTTTTAATAGAGTAATTCAAATAACTGCTTCAGTTACCTACTATCTTTTATTGCTCATTTGCCCTAAAGGCTGGGAAGAACTTTTAAAATAATATAGCTACCTTTTAATTATTCATGGAAAAAATGTTAACAATGTGACAATCTGTTTTACTTTCAGACTTTTCCTGCCATGATTAAATAAATTAACAGAATCATTTGCCCACTACTCTTCTGCTGTATTTGTGTTCTTTTACTTATCATTTTAAACCAAAATATTTTATCACCCACTCTTACCTGATGAAATCAGTAGAGTTTGCCTTACAAATTTAGAAATTTGTATTTCTCTAAGAAATTACATTATCAAACTCCAGCATGAATTGGGAAGTATCTTAATGCTTGTCATCTAGATGGCCTACACATATGTTTTATCCTACAGGATAAAAAGGTACTGAATTTAATTTATATCTTCCTCTGAAAACAAGAGAGATCCTTCTGAAATTAACAGATATTATAGTTGAGTTGGTTTTCAGTTGGATGACTGGATTACTTTGTATAAAGTTTTGAATTCCCACACATTTTGATAAAGTCACTGATAACCAAATAAACTTAATAAACTTCTAAACACATATTAAGATGCTAGAAAAATACCTGTGGATTATCCATGCAAATGCTACTTTTTCTCAGGGAAGACAATGTACAAAATTGATTTAACTATGTATGGATTGAGTACATACTGTGCATGGAAGTCTAATACACTAAATGCTAAAACTTGTTTCCCATTTGAAATCTTTCTGGAAGAAGTAAATCATTGATGTACTCTGCACAAATAGAAAATTGAGTAGTCTAAATGCTTATATTAGTCCCACGACCTTTCTTTAACTAGAATACTTTTTTTAAATTCATGAAATGATCCCACCTTATTCAAGTATGGTGATACTTTTGATAAATTGTGTTGTCATATTGCAATCAAAGGTTTGTAATCAACAATTTTTTTGACTCTTAAAAAATGAAGATTTTTATTCCATATTTGTAGCATTAGGTATGTGTGTTTGCATCTGAGAACAAAAACTGGGCCAAATAAATAAATTTCCAGAATTGACAAATTAAATGATACATCTGTCCAGACATGGAAACAAATTGTTGAAAACAGTGTTATTTACAACAAAACCACATGCAATGTCTGTGCTTGAGGAAGAAAGAAAAAAATAGATGTATTAATTATATGTAACGAATGACCTGACATTTTCTGGGTGTTATGATGAAGATGAAGTTTTAAAAGTTTTCCTGGAGGGTTGCTTCATGCTTCAGATGAATGTGTATTTCTTCATATTTTAGAATTTTTATAACTTTTAATAAAAATGGCAGAAATACATTATAAATTTTGGCACATATGAATACACATACATGCACATACATACATATAAAATGTGTATTCCTAACACGTATTCCTACATACGTGTGTGTGTGTGTGTGTGTGTGTGTATGCATTTGTGTTGCTTTCAACATCCAAAAAGTCAACTTCTGGATTTCTGCAAACAAAAACAGTTTTCCATTTATTCATGTATAAATGGAATTTTCCATTTATTCCATTTTTTCCATTATTCCATTTTTTCCAATAAATTTTCCATTTATTCATGTATACTTACGGTAACCTAATGATTCTGTTTCCGATTCTGTTTCTCCTTATATTCTAGATAGTAACTTCTGTCTTGTCAGTGTTTGATATTTCATTCAGAATAACATGAATAACACATTGCAATAATGTTAATGTGTGTGTACAGTAAAATTTTGACTACCTATGAGAAGGTGATTGGAAAACCAATAACCTCACATTTGAAAATGGCATTATCCTAAAAGCCCGCTTCCAAACATTTTATCAATATTGACCTTTATTTTAAGATGCTTTGGGAATAGCAGCATTAAAAGACAATTACACCTATTTGTACAGCTGCTATTTTCAAGGCTGTAAATTCAAACTACTCCAAAGCTTTTTCAATAATCATACATACCGGGTATGTATACGACAAACCAGGCAATCTAAAATCCTTAAATCCTAAGCAATTTCCTTCTTCCTCCTTCTAGTTAAATAGAGAAATGAAAATGCTATCTCCTTCCTTGCGGTCTTGTCTCACATTTCGGTAAACACCTTGTAATTATAGTGATGGATGTTCCAGACAGAGATACAGCAATTGACAAAGACAAAGTAATCATTCTGAGTGATCATGGATACTACAGATTGCCCCCAACATCCTGAAAGTAATTCACTAATAAAGTAGATTATAATATATAAGACCCAACTCCCCCCAACTTTTTTGTTTTTTTTTTTTGTTTGTTTGTTTTTTTGTTTTTTTTTTTTTTTTTGGCTGAAGTGGTTGTTCTGTTATATGTAATGCTAAAATAATCTTGACATAAACTATGAGGTTGAGATTTCTTCCCTTAACCCAGCAGACCACCTGCACAATTAATTTATCACCAATCACCACAGCTCTCAAAGAGAATAGATCCAGGAAAACAGTAGGCCAATCATATACCAAGTGTGTAGGCGGTATAGTAACTTCTCTCCTTTGGCCCATCTCTCTCTCATTAATGTCTGAGAGCAGGAACCATGTCTTTCTTTGCTTTATATCTATAGTATCCAGCAGGGCAGCTGGCACCAAATTGGCATAAAATAACTGCAATTTCAATGAATTAATTTAAGTCATTATTTATAGTAATATCTATTAAAGTCTACATAATATCTCAAGTCTTCAAAACCTAAGGAAACAGATATAGTTTCCATTATGTGTAACTTGCCCAGGTGCACTGAGAAGGCCTCATTGAGCTGGGCAAGAGTCAGAACTTCTGACTCTCAGGAAGGGATCCCCAGTTCAGGTCCACAAGACACTGATCCTTTCACCAAGATGGGGAGAGGGTTAAAGGGCAGAAGCCAGTCAGCAGTGTGGCTAATGAGGGAAAAGGAGTCAGGCTGGCAGGACCAAGGGGAAGCAAAAAGAAAAAGCAGATAAACTATAAATCTGCCTTTCTTCATGGTTCAGGACACCTGGCCCTCCTGCACAAATAACTCAAAATCTACCTATGCCCAACTTACCACGAGACCCTCAGCTGATAGAAAAATGCAAGTTAGCTCACCGCAATCTTAACATTATCACTACCGCACATAGCCCTCTCCAGCTCCAGCACCATCCTATAAATCCCCAGCAAGCTTTCGTCTCCTCGCAGTCAGCTCCTCTCTTGCTGACTGTATCCTTAAAATATGTTTTCGTATTTTCTCTAATAAATCTGCCTTTCTTTATCTACAACTGTCTTGGTAAATTCCTTTACCGCCCACACCACCGGTCTTAGCTAGTTACTACCCACAGCTATTGTACAGTGCAGAGAGAAACGGGACACTCCGCCAAGTACAGCTGGCCCAGGAGAGGCTCTTGATCTGAAAAGCCCCACACCTACCCCACGACCTGCCTATAACTATGTCACTTGGAGTCTGAGCAGAGAAGAAAGCCCAGGTTTTTGTTTCTTCATTCGCCTGGGCACAGGGAACAGGGTCCAAGTTATATATTGATTTTTAGATCGGCTGCCCTTTCTGGGTAAGAATCAGAAGTGTATATGTTTTTGCTATTCTTTTTCAGGTAAAAAGGTGAGTACCTAGGAAAAATACATAAAGCTGTACTTCATTTGTCTTCTAACATCACTATCCCTGTATCTCCCAGTTAGTTTATGAGTGAAAGTTCATTGAGAATGAAAAAATTAGCCCAAAATATAAAAAGATGAGGATAGTGGGATTTAAAAAAAAAAAATTCACCTCTCAACATTTACTGCAATTATACTGGTTTAACATGTCATATTGTTCCCAAAAGGCCTGCATTTGCATAACTAAAACACACTTCCTTTCGATTTGTTACAAACAAAATACTCACAATATCACTTTCTGTGACATCTCTATGATGCCTTTGGTAGGTACATGTTTAGGTCACCAATTTTAACCAGAATCTGGTAGCATAAGGATCTGTCCCAAGCATCAGAAAAAAACACATCTTTCATCTTCTCTTTGAAAATCAACTATTGACAAGATTGTTTATGATTTTAAAAGCACTAGAATCTACTGAGAAGCTGTGCCACAGGAGTGTGCATAAATGACACTCCTGAGCTTCCTGCCTGTCAGAACTTAGTAATCTCCTCCTTCTGCCCTGTCACTCCCATGCATTTTGTCAGAAAGACACAGAGAATTAGGTACAGTCTCTCATTTAAACAGCAAGGTATAAAAAGCTCTTAGGATGCCAGGCATGGTGGCTCATGCCTGTAATCCCAGCACTTTGGGATGCCAAAGCAGGAGAATTGCTTGAGGCCAGGAGTTTGAGACCAGGCTGGTCAACATATGGAAACCTTGTCTCTAAAATAAATAAATAAATAAATAAATAAATATTTTTTTAAAAAAATTAGCCAGGCATTGTAGTGCCACCTGTGGTCTCAGCCACTTGGGCAGTTGAGGCAGGAGAATCACTGCAGGCTGCAGTGAGCTATGATTACACCACTGCACCCCAAGCCTGTGCAGCAGAGTGAGACCTTGTCTCGAGAAAATAAAAAGCTCTTACGATGCCTGCTCACTCCCTCAGATTCCAGTGATGTCTCACATTCCCACAACCTATGTTGTTCAACCTGAATAAGCCAACCTAATTTGTATTCGTTCCTCATCAGGCTCAAAATCTGCCATGTGGGGGTACTTACAAGCTCTGTGCCAAACGCTTCACCTCAACTTGATTTTCTAATCTTTGCAACCACTTAATGAGGTAGGCGCTGTCGTTATCTCCAGACCATACAAACCCAAACTCAGAGAGTGTATGCATCTTGCCCAAGGACACACGGGAAGCGGGAGAGCTGGGATTCAAAACCAGAACGTTCTGAGCTCTCATCTGGACTGCAACCACTCAGATCTCAGGCTGCTCCCTAACGCTCTCTCCACCCCCAAATAAAATCACTGCTTCTAAAACACCGAACGGCCAATCTCACAAGAATGCCTTTCTTTTTAAAAATTGATTTCCTGTATTACACACTACTAGGTGCTCTCTTATATTTAAGCAATTATGTGGTTTTTTTCAAAGGGTACACACTGGATTAAAAATATGAGTTAGGCATTTATGTTGAGAGCATAATTAATAACTTTAGTTAATTGGTATTGCAACGCTGACTACTCCGTCTGAGGGCTATTAAATCACCAGGGGTCTGAACTGCATTCTTGGGCAGCTGCGCCCCTCCCCGCAGCGTTCCTCCGCCATCTAGAGGCGCGGCTCTGAAGCGAAGTGTTGGGCGCTGAGCTCTGAAATGCATCCCGGAGCCACTAACCAGTTCCGAGGTTTTCAGTCTTCTTTTCTCTTCCCTTAAAAACAAAGTTGCTTTCTTCGTAAATCTTCAAACAATACTAACAAAGACCAATTGTATTAAATAAAATATGATGTTGGCATTTTTATGGTAATGAGTTTGAGAATGGCAATCATGAGAAAAAATAGCTCATTAAAGACCTCTATTGTTGGCATTTTAGGAATACAAGCGTGCTGTCTATACACAGCGATCAATCACCAGATTATGAGAGCAGTGATTCATCTCTCCTTGAATTTGTCCAATATTTGAATATTCATCATATAAGTTGCTAGGATGTTCTCAGACAGCAATAAGAAATAAATATTTCTCAAATACCAGTAAGAAATAAAGTGAAACAGCAAGATCTAATTTCCTAATCTTTGCCTTATACAAAAATAGCAGAGGAAAAATTGATAGTGGCATGTTATGTTATCTGATTGCTCATCATAATAATAATGATAAGACAACTAATGTTTATTGAGTTTCTACTGTGTTTCTATAATCTTATGTATTCATATATTATTTCTAATCATACAACAGTCTGAAAATTATTAAAATAATTGTGTGAGAAATAAACTGAGGCTCGGACAAATGTGAAAATGGTAAATTGTAAGCAGTAACTGATGAAGCTGGCATTTAAAACAAAAACTTCAAATATCCGTTCTCTTTTCACTACTTCATGTTGGTTTGAAAATAATGAAGAGCTACTTATTTATCCAACATGGCAAATAGTAAGTTAATATTCATGTGAATATTTTGCATTAGAGATAACCAATGAAATTGTTTAACTTGTTTAAAAATCTGTTTGAAAGCCATTGAGGCAGGTGCAGTGACTCATGCCTGTAATCCCAGCATTTTGAGAGACCAAGGCAGGCAGATTACTTGAGGTCAGGAGTTAAGAGACCAGCCTGGCCAACATGGTGAAACCCCCTCTCTACTAAAAATGCGAAGAATTGGCCAGGCGCGGTGACTCAACGCCTGTAATCCCAGTACTTTGGAATGCCAAGTCGGGTGGATTGCCTGAGATCAGGAGTTCAAGACCAGCCTGGGCAACACCGTGAAATCCCATCTCAACTAAAAAAACACAAAAAATTAGCCAGGCATGGTGGCATGTACCTGTAATCCCAGCTTCTCAGGAGGCTGAGGCAGGAGAATTGCTAGCAGCCAGGAGGCAGAAGTTGCAGTGAGCAGAGACAGAGCCACTACACTCCAGCCTGGGTGATAGAGTGAGACTCCATCTCAAAAAAAAAAAAAAAAAAGGAAAGAATTAGATGGGCGTGGTGATGCCCGCCTGTAATTCCAGCTACTCGGGAGACTGAGACAGGAGAATCACTCGAGCCCCAAAAGGCGGAGGTTGCACTGAGCCGAGATGATACTTCTGCCCTACAGCCTGGGCAACAGAGCAAGACTCTGTCAAAAAAAAAAAAAAAAAAAAAAAAAGGAAAGAAGAAAAAAAAGAAAAGAAAGAGAGTTATTGAAAGAGGATACATTTTAAAACTGACTTTACAATTTGACCTACTGCTATGACAGATGAAGTTATTCAACCTGAAGAATACCCCAGGGCGAAGACAATAGAGAAGAATGACAAAAGAAGGATATGGACAAAGCAGTGGTGAGGATGACTTGATAACATAATTTTCTAGGAGATTCTTAAGCATATTTCAAAAAAATTCACCACCTCCAAGTTCATAGGCAGGTAACCTGGTTCTAGATAAAGAGTTAAACCTGCATGCCAGTGGTCACGACCCTTCTTGGAGGAGCTAGATGGTCCTAAACAACATAGGCCAGCATTGTAATGTCTTCTTCTAATCCATTCTCTAGTTATTTTTGGCTTCTCCAAAATCTGTCTATTGTTCAAGCTTTCTACTGAGGTTTATATTTGGTGACATTTTATTCACTTAGATATATTTGGACAGAAATATGTCATAAATGTTGAATATTTAATGTCCTGGAAGATTTTTAATGCAAATGCTTACAAATAATTATAATATATTCCTGTAGAAAATATATATACTGCTACCTCAAGATAGAAAAAGGAATGATTATGAATACTTGGTGGGGTAGGCACAAAAGAGAGAAGGCACAGTTGCCTGCTACATGTAAGTGTGGATTCTTGGGTATTTTTTTAATTGTAAAAGTAGCATATGGGCATTGTGTTCTTAGAATGTTAAAACTAGATGGGATGTAAATATCATCTATTCTAGTCAACATATTTTTCACAGATGAGAAAGCTGAGGCCCATAGAGATGCAAGGATTTGCCCAATACTCACGGCAAGATAATGACAGATCCAAGAATAGAAGCACGTGTCCCAATTGCCAGTCTTGATCTTTAGGTTGCACAATATGTGCTATACATGCATATGTCTTCCTACTCACACACACTATAGGTAAATCTGATGAATACCCAAATATGTGTCTTTGCTGGCTGTAGCAGAAATAGTAGGTGCCTAGAGCAGTGCCTGGCACATAGTCGGCACTCAGTGAATATTGCTTAAATGTTGAATGTCTACATGAACACATTCACTTGTTGGCATCTACTGTAGCCATGACTGTAGAAGAGAAGGCAGTGAAGAGAATGATACTCAGGGAACAATTTTTGGCATAAATATCTTCCATCTTTTGTCTTTCATGTGATGGAAATTGAGGGACAATTTCAGGTGTGCCATATGGAAAAGCATTATCCTTTAGTCATAATTCCAAAGAACTTAACACAGGAAAGAGAAAACATTTGGCACCATAAATAAAGACAAATGATGTAATAAGACAGGTAGTCTTCAAATATATACATTATCAAAATACAAATTAGTAGTTTATAAAATTTAGTCATGTGATAGATAAATATTAGGTTCACTCTAAGAGAAATATAATAACGTAGGTTAAGTACATTCTCTAAGCTGTGTCAACCTTGACATCTAGATAATCAGTAGTAGCTAGAGGGTCTTATGTGGGGTCTTACCTTCTGAACAGCCCCCATATAATTTCATACTGCCTAAACTTATGAATGTTCAAGGAGCACATCTAACAGGAATTCAAAAGGCCCATTCAAAAACCATAAATCTCAACCTCATCCATAAAAAGAGAAATGTGAACTAAAACCATACCATTTTTACCCATTACATTGTGAGAATTTAAACTTGTGATAACACTCTGTTGTCCTGGCTGTGGGGAAATAGACACTCTTAGATGTTCCTGCTCAGATTACACATATGGAGTGTAATTTTTTGATATCTATCAAAATGACAACTGTATCTACCCCTTGACCCTACAATATCACTTCTGTGAGTTTATCCTACATACATACTTGTACTTACTTAAAAAAAAAATGGTTAAATGTTTCTCATTCCTGATTGTTTATGATAGCGAAAAAGTGGAAACAACTCAAATGTTCATCTATAAGAGAATGGTTAAATAAATTATTGTACATTCATATAATTGAATGTCTATAAAAAAGAATAAGCAAGCTTCCTGTGCGCTATTCTGGAAAGATCCTCCAAGAAAAATTGCTAAGTGAAAATTAGTCAATTGTGTTGTACATGATGTACAACACATTCCCTTTTGTATAAGGAAGAGAAGAAAACAATATATCAGTATTTTTTCTGTATATATCCTTTTTTAATTCTGGAAGGGCACATAAAAAACTGACAACAGTGGTTAACTGTGGCTAGAGGAGGATAGGAAATGGGCAGATGCAGGACAAGAACGGGATGCGGGATTTTTCACTATGTACCTTTAATTTCCTTTGAATTTTGAAACATTTGCACTCTCTTCAACTTTAAAGGGGGAGGGAGGTGTGGTAACATACTAATAGGGATTTTGCCAGGGTGCTCAGAGTTAACATGAGGCAGTTCCACACAGAGTCCTGGGCAGGCAAGTGGCTGCAAGAGTGAATGGGTGTCCTGGAGGCCAGAACAACACAAAGAGAGGAGAGGCAGCAGCTATCCAAGTCAGACTGCTGCATTCACAGCTGAACCCGAGATTGACAGGAGAGAGGAAGATGACTGGAAATGGTAATTTTTGGATCCTCTGACTTCTAAAATGCACTTTGATATAGAATCTGGTTCTGGCTGAATTAAAACTCAACAGATCTTGAAAATATTTTTGCTTTTAATGGACTGCATACCTGTCCTAGGCAGATGACATGGCGGGGAGGTGCTTGTAAGTAGACATAAGAACTAAGGCAAATGGGTGTCTTCCCAAGAGCCAATGCACACATACTTTCATATATGCATAAAAGTTATAAATCCTAAGGCTAATATATTGTGAATTCACTTTTATTTAACTCTAGAGAAATAGAAATAGAAATAACCTTCCAAAAACAAAAACTGAAAAATAAAACAGGATACATGATGATTTGTTGACAGGAGCAAATTAACAATAATGATACTCTCAATCCTACACTTGGATACTATAAATAAGAAAATATGTGGACAAAAGGATGAATATATGATTCTCCACTGCAGCATTATTGTGCAGAGGCATAATTTTACTCCCAAGCTCTTTGGCATAAATATTTAGGTACATCTAGAGATTTCTCAAAGCTATTGACAACCTGTTTCTCTCTAAGTCTAAATGTTATTTTCTTATTTGAGATGAAGTCAATATGAGAATTACTCAGTTTTTACTTTTGTTACTTGAAAGATAATTTTAAAGATACGCTGTTGAATTCTGTCGGCCTGAAAACAGAAAGGCTTTATAATCCCTATTCCTCTAAATGTGTCTGAATCATCGGCCTAGAAAGTTTGCAAGAAGACATTTTTTCTGGCCTCTATCTATCAGAGAGATGTATAGACATATAATATAGTCCTATTTGGGGGGAAATTTTTCCAGGAAAGAGATTTTTCCTACATTTTCCATAGGTGAATTCTACCTTTAAATTTTAATAATGAATTAAACTGTGAAACCCAGGAAAGCTAGTCATGCACTGGTTCTCCACCAAGGACAATCTTGTCCCTCCCTGCACACCTGGATGTGTGGCAATGTCCGGGGATATTTTCGGTTATCACAGCTGGTGAAGTAGGGAGCTTGGTAGTGCTATAGGCATCTCATGGACAGAAGCCAAGGATGCTTCTGAACATCCCACAGAGCACAGCACAGCAACAACAACAGAGAATTATCCAGCCCAAAATGTCAATAATGCCAAAGTTGAGAAGCTTGATCCTGCTTTATAAGATAGATAATTATATTTACATTTCTCAGATTAAGTTTGGATTTCTGGCTAGAGCACATACATAAAGGATGCTTCTGTTATCATGTCCATTCCTAAGGTTAACTATTGTTTATATACTTCAGAAAGTGAAAATGAGATTGCATTTTTTTAATGTGCTTGACAGAATGTGGTTTGCATTTTACACTAGAAAGCACTTTCATTTGTTTACAATTCTGACTCAAAGGATAATAATAGTCTTGGGAACAAAAAGGGAAAATAAAAACATGTTCAAAATTCACTAATTATTAATTAGTAAAATTATTAAGATTCATGAATTCTTTTCTCTGCTACAAACTACAACCAGAATTGTCTTTAGTTGTGACATGTATATCAGTATTGCTTTACAATTTGATATATTATGCCAGATCACATCCAAAACGTTAGCCAGGTCTATATATCCAAAGCATAATTAAATGAGTCAGTCATTTACATCCACTGTGGCTTGCAGAATAAGAATTGCAGGCCTAGTTGACATATTTTCTTTTTTTTTTTTTAATGTTTTCTTTTTATTTATTTATTTATTTATTTTTTAATTATACTTTAAGTTCTAGGGTACATGTGCATAATGTGCAGGTTTGTTACATATATATACTTGTGCCATGTTGGTGTGCTGCACCCATCAACTCGTCAGCACCCATCAACTCGTCATTTACATCAGGTATAACTCCCAATGCAATCCCTCCCCCCTCCCCCCTCCCCGTGATAACATATTTTCATACCATGGTTGCAGCCAAGCAGTGAAACTGTTGTTAAACAAACTAACCAAATCTTTTGGACTCCAATCTCTCCACAATTACATAGGTAGAAATTTTAGATTCATTTTAACCATCGCCAAAATGTTACAGCTCATTTTCAGATAATTTCTCTTACCAAAAAGCCTTGACTTTTTAATCTAGATCAAGTGGAGATAAAAAGTAAACAAACCAGTGACATGAGAATCCATTGACCTCTATTGCAGTGTACACTGGGGAATCTGGAATTTACTAAATGAATCCAGACTGGGGAAATAAATATGGGAAAACCTAGATCTTTAGACCTAATGTTTATGGAGCAATACCTTTGATCAAATAGTACACTCTAGTAACAACATTTGATTATTTTCCAGAAAGAAGAGAAAGTAAAAATTCTATCTCAACATGCAATTTTCTAGCAAGGTAACTATATGAGGAGTAAAAATAGGCTTTCTCAGTAATGTGGAGACAGCCTATTTCAACTTAAATTTAAGTGTGCTGTTGAGTTTGCATTAAGTTTCATGAATATGAATCATTTAGAAAGTGATTTAAAATATTTCTGTGATCATCTGTGGGTTCAAAACAACTTTATGTCCTTTGGATTTTGTGTGTCATATAAAATACCTTCATGCCATTGGAAAAAGAAGCCTCACATACAGAGACAGTCATTTCAAATTGGTAGAGACAACACAGACTCATTATTTTCCATTACTTCTTCAACTTTTAAAAATTGGTCCTGAGGGCCGGGCGCGGTGGCTCAAGCCTGTAATCCCAGCACTTTGGGAGGCCGAGGCTGGGCGGATCACAAGGTCAGGAGATCGAGACCATCCTGGCTAACACGGTGAAACCCCGTCTCTACTAAAAAATACAAAAAACTAGCCGGGCGAGGTGGCGGGCGCCTGTAGTCCCAGCTACTCCAGAGGCTGAGGCAGGAGAATGGCAGTAAACCCGAGAGGCGGAGCTTGCAGTGAGCTGAGATCTGGCCAGTGCACTCCAGCTTGGGTGACAGAGCGAGACTCCATCTCAAAAAAACAAAAACAAAAAAAAATTGGTCCTGAGGGCCAGGCACAGTGGCTTATGCCTGTAATCCCAGCACTTTGGGAGGCTGAGGTGGGCAGATCACTAGAGGTCAGGAGTTCAAGACCAACCTGGCCAACATGGTGAAGCCCCATCTCTACTAAAAATACAAAAATTAGCCAAGTGTGGTGATAGGTGCCTATAGTCACAGCTACTCAGGAGGCTGAGGCACAAGAATCGCTTGAGTGAGACTCCACCTCAAAAAAAAAACATGATTCTGAGAATCAAAGCACATAAAGTTCAAAATCTAACTGGACATCTATGCTGTAAGTCAACAGACAATTTAAGCATCGGACTAGACTCACAGAGCCTCCGAGCTCTGCTGGTGTGGCAGGGTTTTTGAAATGTCCCTCTCCCTCCAGTATGTGGAGTTCTGTCACCATCACCAACTGGTCTTATTTTTTTTACTGAAAGACAACATTTCTTTCATTTCCTTCCCCTATAGCACAGGCCTCATAAACTACAGCTCAGAATATGTGAGCTGAATTTTTTAAGCTCTCAAAGAGTGAAGCAGAAGGGTCCTAACGTCAATTAAAGACACTTGGAAACAGCACGATGCCCTGTGACTTTTAGGGGTTGGCTGACAGAGATTTTCCAGGATCCTGGGTAAACTTTCCCTCACCTTTACAAGATTGATTAAACCATACTCATTTGTTATTGACAGAAAGAAGCAATTTTGAAGAACACTTATATTGACTCACTTTTTTTCTGCAACTTATAATTTACAAGTATCTTTCATTCAATCCTCCTAACAACCATATAAATTAAACATTATTTGTCATTACCAATATTAGTATTATTAATGTTATTTCTGTTGCTGCAAGGAGGCTCCAGCAAATTGACCAAAATAAGGACTTAATTTCAAAAGATCTGGAACTGTACTTTCTATATGTTTTTTTCCATATGAACTCAAGCAAACTGCTTTCACCTCTTTGAGGATCTGCCTCCTTATCCATAAAGTTGGCCTAAAACAGACATGCCACAGAGTTACAGGGAGAACTAAACAATATACCATAAGTGAAAGTGTCCTCAACAGTGCTCACAACACTGTTTGTGTAATCCTATTTTTGAAATGAGGTTAGTTGTTTTGGTTTGGTCCATAGTTTTTGAATGAGGACATGATGACTCACAGAAAGGATTTGCCTAAGGTCTCACATTAGTTGAGGTTAGTACGGTACAACAGAATGGAATCTAACTTTTTGGAATAGGTGCTATATGGAGACCAACCAGACCCTCCCTATCCCTACCCTGTCCATCATGAGCAAAGCACTCATTCTTTCAGCTGCTGGTGGGATGGGTGACAGACAGCTCACAGATGCATCCCTCTCTGGGCATTGCCTTAGGCCTGAGGGAGCTGCATCCCTCAGAGTTGTGCACCCCCCCTAGGGTTGGGTGCTATCCCCCAACTAGTCAGTCACTGTAAGATATAGAGCCCTGCCTCCTTGCCTTAGGTAATATTGAAAGGACTTCCTAGTTCCAGAGATCCCTATAGGATCAGCTGAAGCATCTGTTGCAGTTGCATCAAAGTTCAACTTCTCCTTCTGCCCAGTCTTGCTTCCCTTACCCCTTGTAGGTGCCGATCCCCAGAGCACTCCCCAGTAAATCTCGTACTCACCAATCTCCATCTCAGGGTTTCCCAGGAACCATACTTAAGATAGTCTCCTGACTCTAAATTCCATGTTCTTGGCACAACAGTACATGTGAAAGCAGGGAAACATTTCTTCATAATAAAACTATATCTGCCTACTGACTTATCAACCAATCTTTTAAGAATATGTAACAGAACCTGCCATTTTAGATCATTGCAGGACAGCTTCAGGATCATGAAGGATCACAGAGCGCAAAGCAAAATTAAACACAAAAATATGTTCTACTGTTTATTTTGTGAGAGAAAATACAAAATGAGATAAAACTGCCCCTTGCTATCAAGGAGAGGGCAATCAAAATGCCTAGGATATCAACTCTCTATAGAGAAAGAGAGCAGAGAAACAAGGCAGCTGCATAGACACCACTGCATTAGGGGTCTTAACTCTGTCGAAGCGTACACACAAAGATATTAGTTATTGGCCACAGAGTAGTCATGAGCCATCCCTAGAAGGTTGTCTGTACATGATGTGTCTTGCTGTCGGGAACCACACCTCACCCACAGAGGTCTTCTCAGAGCAGTTGTGTTTCTACTATCATTGCCCTCTTAAGGATGTTTGGGTTAAACTGAGCCAATCACATTCTCTCTTCAACTATTTGGACTTTTCAATCAAAAGACCTAGAGACTGTTGGTCTCAATAATGTGAAACTGCAGAAAAGGGACCACAATTGGCTGCTACTGCAGCCCCAGAGCAGCCCTGCTTCCCAAGACCTACATGCAGCTCTTCCTTGGATTCTAAAAGACATACAATTTTCCAAGGAGTTTGGTAAAGCAATCTGAATTGGGATTCTGTGACTTGAAGTCCAAAGAAACTTAACTACTCCAAGTTCTCTGTGAAGTTTTGTTTAAAGCCCCAGAAATCTTAATTATGCCTTTGGCAGAGAGAGAATGTCAACCTCCATAAACTGTCTCCCACATGCTAATATCGATAAAAGCAAAAGAAAGCTTGAAAAACTGTCACCTGTCTTAATGCTGCAGGATAGGACAACAAAGGCAGAAATAGAAAAAAATCTACAATAGCAACAAAAGGTTCTTAATAGGTCATGCCATTTCTTTCTCAAAAGCCTCCAATAACTTCTCATCACACTTTAAATATATTCTAGTCTTTACGTTGGCAGAACCCTATATTACTTACCTTAGCTAACTCTTGGTCATCTCTGACCTCATCTCCTTGTACTCTCTTCTTCATTTACTCCATCCAGACACACTGGTCTCTTTATTCTTCTCAAGTACACTCCCACCTCAGGGCCTTTGCACTTACCATTTCTTGATCCAGACATCAGTATGTCCTACAGATATCTATATGGCTTATTCTCTCTCGTCCTTCAGGTCTCCCTGCTCAAATGCCATCTTCTCAGAAAGGCTTTCCCTGAACTATCATCTAGAAAACTAGCCCTGCTCACTCTCTGTCACGCTCTCTCTCTCTTTATTCTTATATTCTTCTTAATTTTTCTTCATAGTACTTGACGCTACCTAACATTACACATTATAACATGCATTATAGGTTACACCTAATAGACACAGAAAACTTGCATACTTGCTAATTATCCATTCCTACTAGATTGTAATCTCCATTATGTTCATGAATTGGTATATTTTTGTTCATTGTAAAGTGACTGGCACATAGAAAGTTCTCAGATGATATGTATTAATTAGATGAATAAACATATGATTAAAATCTAAGCACTTAGATATTTCATTTGGAGGGAGAGTATCAGGAGTGTGTATTGAGGATTGTGGACGACTTTCTTTCACCCCTCATGTCCCTCAAGTTGAACAATAACAGCAGGCATAGCCCCCAGGAGAAGAGTTGTGGTAGGCTAAAGCCCACAAAGGGAGCAGTTCTTCCTTCTGATGTCATTTTAGCACACGTGTGCCAGAGGACCACGTAGTGAGCACCTTGAGCCTTTAACAACAGGGAGAGTCTCTGTGAGATAGAGAGTCAGGTGGTTTTAAAGGCTGCGACCAGACTAATGAGTACTGGCAAGGTCAGTCTCAGGCTGGGGTGCAGGAGGGAGACGAGACTCGGGAAGGAGGGAAAGATGGCAGGCTGGCTAGTTCTATTGAAGCATCTGTCCTGAAAATGCAAGCTTTCTCTTACAGGTCTTTTTCCTCTTATTAAATGTGTTCAATTGGTTTTCCAATAACTCTGCATATATTAACAAAGCACATTCCCTTCTATTTAATATTTGGCCCCCCAAAACAGTGTATCTTCAAATTTGTCTTACTCAATAGTCTCACTCCACCTGCAAAATAGTTTCCATTAGGTTCAAAGGAGAAATCAAGCTCTCATACGTTAAATTTTATGTCTCACAAAATGAATTTTCTTTGAGAGTTTTCTAACCTTCTTTCAAGCCCATTTGTTTGCAGGAGACTAGGCCGAAGCAGTAGTACAACTATCATCCTGATTTACACAGCAATGGTGAATTGAATTGCAATATTATTTCTAAACAAATATGTCTGGGTACAACACATTATGAGGCATTCATGCCACATAATGCCAGGTACTTTTGCTGCCACTCTTACCAAACCCACTGATATGAGAGGAGGAAAAGGTAAGGTTACAAGAGGCTTGGAAGAGAAAGTGTTCCTGAGAAGTGGATTCATACCACTGCTAAATTCCAGCTGTCTTTTACAAAATACAATGTATGAGAACAAATAGATGGATTTTATGTGTTCTTACGTATTTTCTCAGAAAGATAGATGCTAGATAGATAGATAGATCCTCATTTTACTTAGTAGTTTGGGATCATACTAGTTAGCAGTGGAATATAAAATTCATGTTGCCAAGAGCAACAAAAAATATAAAAATATACACTCAGAATGAAAATAGGTATAATCTCTTCAAGAGAAAAATGTATCAAAAGTCTCAAAAATGTAGTACTTTTTGATGTAGCAATTTTATTTATGGAAATTTAAGACAATAATAATAGATGAGCAGAAAGATTTCATTACAAGGATGTCAGCATTGTTTGTAATCATCATCATGAATGTGGAAATGACATAAATGTCTAGTAATAGGGGTTGAGTAAAACAAGTCATGAACATCCATGCAGGGAGATACAATGAAGCCATTAATATTATGTTAAAATATTTAGAGGTATGAAAAGTAATTACAGTCCAGTTTTAAGTTTAAAATGTATTCTATCTTTTAAATATGGTATAATGCCAAGTAAGTTTAAAATAAATGTGTATTTTTACTTTAAAAATTTTGGAAGGAAATTTAGTTATTATTTAGTTATTAAGCTGCCCTTAAGTATTTGAAATACATATAATTTTTACTATTTTATTGCCGTTATACCTTTACTCCAGAATCAGCTATAATGAATGCATATTACCTTTTAATAAAAATGCTATATATTTTGAAACTATATGCCAAAGAAAATGCACTTTGGGTGCCCCAGAAGATTGAAAAGAAAAGCAGCTATTCATTGCAATGACAGAGAATAATTTGTGTGATACTTCTTAGAGATATAGTCCTATCTTGCCACCTTGAAATGATAATAAATAACAACCACTCTTACAATGAAGCAGTGTCAGAGGGCTACAATGGGAAGCCAAAGAATTATTAATAGTCCCAAAGTCATATGTCAAGTAAATGCAGAAGTTCTCTAGAGAAAGATGCTGGTAGAATAAATAATCAAGAACAGGAGACTGTACCTCTGGTAAATAGTGCTCTTTGTGAAGTGGCATAAACAGAACAGGTTTTAGAAGCATTGATCATTTTAATCCCTACACTAATTTTTGATGTATGGTAATAAATATTTTAAGAGTTACATTATTAGGTTCATATAATCACCACATAGTTCGTGAAAAAAATATTTGGAAAAATCTGATTCACATAACCACATTCAAAATTATTTTGCTTGTATTAAAGGATTTATAAAATCAAAATATCTGCAAGTTAACGAATATATCTATCCTATAAGTGTATCTTCCTTTCTTTTCTCACTATGCCAAGCTGTCCTGCTCCCCAATACACACACACACACACACACACACACACACACACACACACACATCCTATTGCCATGATATCAAAAACAACTGGTATTTCTTTGCAACTTTACCTGGTAAATTTTCTGCTTTCTGCAATCTAGTTACAATAACTCTGTTTTCTGTTTTTGCTACCTAGAAAAAATCCAAAGGAAATTGTGTTTCTTTGATTCATAAAACCACTGCTAAACTTATAAATTTCTCTTTTTCATTCAAATCACACTGAACATAAATTGGTTAAAGAAGAAGGGAATCACAGTGAAGTTTCATGGAAATAGCCACCTTTTCCTCATTCATTGCAAATAGGAATGTGATCAAATCTGCACTTCCATTTAAGCCTATGAAGACAAATTTTCCCAGATCTAATTGTTTATAAAGGATTTTTGCTATCTGGCTGGAGAAGAACAAAAGGCATACTTTACACTCTGATTTAGAGGAATTAGAGAGTATGACATTCTAGGAGAGAACATTCCAACCTGAGAGCTCGTCAAAGCTGACCACTGCAGAGTTGTTCAAAGAGGAAGACCGTTTTTTCTCTATTTCTTGTTCAGGTGTCTCTTTACAGCTCACAATTTCTATAGAGAATTCTTAAGGAAAAAGACTTCAGTGCGTATAAAAAATAATTAAAGACTATTTTAGCTTGGGTCCCCCAAGAAACAGATCACGAGGCAAGGATTTAAGTGAACATTTATTTGGGAGGTTCAGGAAACTCCAGTAGCAGAGTAGGAAAGAGATACAGGGGAAGGAAGGCAACCAATGGGGAGTAAGCTGGCAAGCAAATGTGTTGGTTAGTTTCTGCTGCATAACAAACCACTCCATCACTTACTGACTTTAAAAACAAACATGTATAGTCTCTCTCACTTCTGTGAGTCATCCAGGTGGTTCTTCCTACCTGGACTATCTCAGCTGATATCTACATTCAGCTGGACACTCTACCAGGTCTACTTGTCTTCAATGGCCAGGCACATGTCTAATGACTGGTCTAGGTGGCTTTAGTTGGAATAGCTGGTCTCTCAGTCTCCATCTCTCATCCTCCAACAGGCTAGCTTGGACTCCTTTAGGGGACAGTCTCAGGTTCCAGAAAACAAACCCCAACATGCAAGCACGTTTCAAGCCTCTGATTGGGTCATGTTTGCTAGTCTACCAATGCACAAAGTAAGTCCATCTAGATTCAAGGTTGCGGAAATGGACTCTATGTTTTGTTGGGGCATCTGCAATATCACATGACAGGCAGGAGAATTTGTGGTTAGTTTATAATTCACCACAACCACCTGCCATACTGAGTTATTAGAATTTAATCTGGCAGGGAAATTATAAATTATGTTTAAGAATTAATCCATCTAATCCTAGGAATGAGGAAACTGAGGTATTTATATATGAGTCTTATTAGTCATTGAAGGACTGTTTCAAGATTGTTAACACATGAGCAATTCTGGCCAACTGCATAGGAGCAGCCAGAGTGGTTCAGGCACACTGATGCAGACATTGGCATTTGGAAGTCTTCTGGAGCAACAAGAAATAATAAGTCCTGAGGATAATAATGAGGCCTTGTTTGTAAATGATACAATGTTTACCATTCAAAATAATTCAGCCATCTAAGGCAGATGGCTTCAAATAGTTCGTATTTAATTCTAACTCTACTTTGTTTGATTTTTAAGTCTTAAGACAGTAAAATGTCAGAAAAGTGGCATGTAATACCCCTTACCTTTTTTTTTTTTTTGAGATGGAGTCTCACTCTGTCGCCCAGGCTACCTGTTTTCTGGTTGAAAGAATGGCATAGTCACTCTCTGGACCCCATTATGCAGATACTTGCCAATAGAAAATATCTAAGTGAGACTTCAAACTAAAAATTAGCTTGTTTATTAAACACTATTCAATGTTAATGGATACTGTTTCTCTTCACATCCAGGAAAATGAACTATAAACTAGCTTAAATTTAGACAGTGGTCACACTGCATCTTTTTACCACACTGATGATTAAGGAACAAGGCAAATATTTTCTAAAATGGAATTATCAGAAAAGAACAGTGATAACATTATTTCAATCACTTGAACCAGATGTTACCAAAGACGCAAGTCTACAGTGTGATATTATAAATATAAATTTTTTTTTTTTTTTGAGATGGAATCTCGCTCTGTCGCCCGGGCTGGAGTGCAGTGGCCGGTTCTCAGCTCACTGCAAGCTCTGCCTCCCGGGTTTACGCCATTCTCCTGCCTCAGCCTCCGAGTAGCTGGGACTACAGGCGCCCGCCACCTCGCCCGGCTAGTTTTTTTTGTATTTTTTAGTAGAGACAGGGTTTCACCGTGTTAGCCAGGATGGTCTCGATCTCCTGACCTCGCGATCCGCCCGTCTCGGCCTCCCAAAGTGCTGGGATTACAGGCTTGAGCCACCGCGCCCGGCCAAATTTTTTTGTTTACAAAATACTTCTGCCTAGTATAGTGAAAGGTGGTATAGTGTAGTGGTCAAGGTCATGCTTGGAAGCCTGATGCTTGGGTTGGAATCCCATCTGGCCACTTACCACTTACGTCAACCTGGACAATTTACTTAAGCTCTCAAGGCCTCCATTTTTCCATCTGTAAAATGGGGATGATAATGTTTCCTATCCCAAAGAATTGTAGTAAGGATCAATACATATAATACTCTTAGAACAATACTGGGCAATATGGTAAATACTAGCTATTTTTAGTAGTGAATTACCATTCCCACACACTAGCTTATGCTCTATTATTAGCTTGAGTTAACAAGAATTATTTGTGACTGGAAGTATGCTGAGAAAAAAGTATACAGACATGCTTTAATTACACCCAGATGTTAGTTAATACCTTGGGGAAATTAGACTCTGAAAAAATTAGAAGCAAGTGATTCCTGACCTCAGTGGATTTAAAGTTTTTTCTCAGTGACTCTTGGTAAAAAATAAATGTTCCATTACACACAAACACCCACTTACAAAACCCATGTCCACACCCACACATACATACAACTAAGAAAGTTTCATGAAGCAATACTCATGATATTTTCTACTCTCTTCTATTTCAGTTTGTTAAAATGTTTGCAGTAATCTATTACTAATTTCACCATCATGACCTACAATTTTGAAAATGCTATATAACCAATTCTTACAATGAGGCAATTACTCAAGGGAAAATATCTGCTCTTCTCATCTCCAGCCAATCTTAAGCTCAGTTCTGCCCTGTAGTACTAGCATCAAACTGTTACGGGATCTCTGGAGTCTCGAGTGTTGATTTTTCTAGTCAGAAACTTCTGTGTGGCCATGGTGTCTTTGCCCAAGTTCTTGTCCTGCGTCCAGGAAGAATGAAGAACACAGACAAGTGAAGGGTGAAGAACAACAGTTTTATTTAGTGTTAGAACAGCTCAGAGGAATGGGTAGCTCCTCTCTGTAGGCAGGTTGTTCAGTAGAGTGTTCAGCTCTCTGCAGAGAGGCGGCCCTAGAGGGTAACTCCTCTCTGCAGGCAGGTCGCCTCTGCTAGTTCTCCCATCCTCTCCAGCTATCAGCAGAGAAGGCACTCCTCTCTGCACCTTGTCATCCTGTCCCATCCTTTCTCTGCCCTCTTCATCCTCTGGCCATCCTCTGCCTTGCTCTGGCTGAGCCCAGCACTTTTATGGGCCTCAGAGGGGAGAAAGTGCTCAGATTGGTCCATGAGCGGCCACGGGTGGGCCCAGAAGAGGCACCAGTAGTCCTCACACTAGTCCACGGGACTGGCAACCTGGCTCCCAGCCTTCAGGCCCTCCCTATCCTGAAGGTGGGGCCTTATTGGGGACCTGCCCCCTTCCAGCCAGGAATCAACCTGTCTCCCGCTGTTATTTCATGGCCCCTGACATTGGCCCCCACTCTCGCTCCAAGATCGGAGCAGGCGCGTGGGGAGTGGAGAGAGGCCAGGCAGTGGGAGCAGACACCCCCAAGCTTGCAAGAAGTTGGGGGCTCTTCCTGGGGTCCCCGAGGGTGCAGGCTGCAGGCCGCAGCTGCACCCAGGAGCTCCTGCACAGCCAACTTGGAAGGGGCAGGGCTCCCGAACTTGTCCCAGGCTCCTGCCTGCTTCCTGGAGTGGGAGGCCCACGTCTGCAGCCACGGGTGGGGTGGCTGCAGCTACACCAGGGAAGGCAGATCCTGCCTGTTCCCATCTCCCACAAGAGCACCGGGAGGCTCCATCCTCAGCTGCAGTCCTTCCTGGGTGGTGCTACTGCTTACTCCCTAGAGCAAGAGGCCTGGGTCTGCAGCTGCAGTTTGGGTGGCTGCAGAAGCATGGGGAGCTCCCATCCCAATTCAGAAGGGGCAGGGCTCTCACTGGCTTCATGGAGTGTGCAGCCCCATCCAAGATTCCCTGCTGCAGACCATGGGCATGATGGCACCAGCCACTGCCATCAAAACTCTGGCTTGGTATGAAGGGAAACAGAGATTCTTCCAGACCTTCTTGCATATTTCCAACTTCATTAGACTCCCCTGATCTCTAATCCTGGTGTCAACTATTCACCGTTCTCAGCCCTTCTCTAACCATGCAGAACATGGGAAAGTAAAGGCTTCTGTATGACCTAAAGTTCTTCTGCCTATTATGGACATGGGAGACATGAGGTTATAGCAAGAAGAAGTCATTAAACCTCTGGGAGCTAAGAGGAACCGAGCCCCAGAACAGAAATAACAACCCCTGCCCTTTTATCCAATTTGTGGCCAGAGCAACACACAGCACAGCATCTGATTTAATCCTTGACAATTGAACATATACCAAGGTTTTAGGCACTGACATTTTGTACAGACATCAGATGCCAGACCAGATTAAGTGTATTCATATATAAATAGTATTTATACCATGAAATCACTTGAAATATGGTGAACCTGCCTGTTCCTCTTTTTCTACTCATGCCAAATGTATGTCTCTAAGTTCTACCTTTAGTCATGATTCCCATTTCTTATATTCCTTAAAGTAGCTCTACTCTTTGATTTTCATAATTGTTGGGTTGAATTAGAGACAGAAGACTTTCACCTCAAAAAACAATATTAAATAAGAATTCTGGAGATGGATGGTGGTGAAGTTTGTACAACAATGTGTAGGTACTTAGTACCATTCATCTGTACACTTAAAAACAATTAAAATGGTAAATTTTGCCATGTGTATTTTGCCACAATTTAAAAACAAATTTTAAAAAGGTATTAAATAGAAGTCCTTTTGAATTCACACCCTTCTCATCCTTCATCTGAACTTTTGGTTCATAAGCAGGTATCATATTTTATAGTTTGTTAGTCAAGTAAAATTTAGTTATTTACATCTTTGAATCTGTTATTCATCACCACTTCCTGATTTTTGTGGTCATAGGGAATAACCAGAGAAAACAGAAATACCCTCTCAATCTCTTACTCGATGAAAGTTTCCATATGCCCCATCACCTTACCACTGGTAAAGTTCTCCATAATGAACATGTATCCATAAACAGACTGATATTTTTACTAATTCCAGAATTGATATATTAAATTTTGTGGCATAAACCTATCAATCTACTCAAATTGTGCAGTTAAAAGTAATTTTAAAATATCTTTTAGGGGAACAGCAGATACTGGGGCCTACTAGAGGGTGGAGGGTGGAAGGAAGTAGAGGATCAGAAAAAAATATACCTGTTGGGTTCTATGCTTAGTATTAATACCTGGGTAGTAAAATAATCTGCACATCAAACCCCCAAGACACAAGTTTACCTATATAACAAACCTGAACATGTACCCCAAACCTAAAATAAAAGTTAAAAGAAACAATATATCCCTTTAAACAATTAGATAAATACACTATTTCAGAAAATATGAAAATGACAGATTTGCTCATCAGTTTCTGCTTGGATATTCTGAAAAAACTAAAGAAAACAAGGACATTTGATTTGGGTGCCTCTGTTAAATGAGGCATAGTTTGTAAGCAGGGCCTTGAAGAAATCCAGGAGAGCAGTTCATTTAAAATGTGTCTCACATTGACCTTGTGAGCCATCCCTTCAGCATCTTTAATAAAAGAACACTGTAAATAAGCCTATATGCTCCCTTACCCTTGAGTTTTGATGGCCTTAGAAGCCACTCAAGCTTCACCTTTGAGGCTAATGTGTCATCAGAATCCATTTCCAGTCATGTGTGGATAGTTTTGTTGCAGCTTCCAATTACCATAGTATATATGCTTCTCTCTCATGTTCATCTTATTCCCCAAAGCACTCTACTTACTAAGCACAAAGTTACTTCATGTAAGATTTACTTTAAATTTTTTTTAACTTTAGGCTTTTTTCCCAGTGCTTGAATAATGCATTTAGCATATCAGTCTTAATTCCAGACTTGAAATCTACCTCATCCAAACATAATCACATGATAGCCACCCTTGTATTCTACCTCAGCCCTCTTGATTTCCCAAATAATTGATTATATAGGAAACACAGTATTACTTAAGGGATGAGGAAGCACACTTAAAATTTAGGCTAACTATGTGAATACCTGTTTTTGTAATGAACTAACCTGGTTAAGCTAAAGGCATTAAAGAGGGCATATTTTGGCACTGTCCTAGTACCAAAATGAACTTCTAGACAAAAATGGCAAGAAAAAAGAGTTTCTAGTCAAGAATTCTGTAGTTCTGGTCTATGGTATACAATGACTGTATTACAAGTTGTTAAAGAGAGACAGTCAAATATACCTAGAATTTCAAGGACAAAGCAATGTAAATAGCCCTGGCTACATCATATTTTATGTAACTACTAATGATCAAATTACAATCAACACTAAGAAGCTAAAATTTGGCCAAAAGAAATTTTAGAATTCACATAATAATCAAAAGATGAAGAAGATTTATAGGTGCACACCTTGAAGTGTAAACCTTTTTATAAATAAGGGAATCTCAACTTTGGAGCCCTGGATTCTTTCCTTTCATCTAGCTTTAGTTGGTTTCCCTTAGTTAAGGAAGTATAGCTTATCCAAAATGTTAGTGGCATTTTATTTGCTTTAAGTAAAGAATTATGAAATAGCCACCAAGGGTAAAAGATATCAAATGCATTTCATCTCTTGGCCAATTCATATTCCTTTAATTTTTGGATACTCCTCCTGAAAACTTTTAGGCCCACATCCAGGAATCCTTTCCAAATGACTCCTACATATCAAATTCTTATTATTACTATAGTCTACTCTGCTTAATCTAGTGACTTCCAAGAATGATTGCTTTTTCAACTTCCAATTCTGACACTGATTATCACTAACACCTCCTCCCGCTCAATTTAAGAGGAAGAAATGGAACAGGATTAGAAAAGTAAGAAGAGGAAGGGAAAGGTAAAAACATGAGAAGAAACTAATGGAAGGAAAAAATAAGTAAAGTCATTCTTAAAATGAGGCAAAATACCTGATTCCATTCTTCCCCACCCCCTACCAATTTACTAAATTCAGTAGCCATGTACTGAAAAATTCTCTAATAATAATTGCCAACATCTACTGGGAACCTTACAAATATTATCTCATTTAGTACAACTCTGTGAGATATTAATATTCCATTTTACAGTCAAAGAAACTGAGGCACAGAGAAGTTAAGTTACTTACCCCAGTCACACAGCTAGTAAGTAGCAGATCCAGAATTCAACCCAACTAATGTAGTTCTGGAGCCCATATTTTTACCCACTGTTATGTTGGTTTTCTACATAAGAGGACATACTAATCACACTGCTGGAGGTTCCATTACAATACCATGCACTCATGGGAAGGGAGCACCTAGGGACTCATTCCTTAAATAAGCACTTATGATGAACAGTCTCAATGCCATGCCCTACTTGTCACCACTGGAAAGGACCACAAAAATGAATAAATCATGGTCCAAGCATTAGACAAATTCACAGTCTGGTGGAGAATATGTTATTACAACACAGTTAAAACAGTTCTTGTAAAGCTGTGTCTAAAGTGCCATTGAGGATATGATGGGAGAGGGTGCTGACTAGCTTCTTGCAGAATGTCAGGAAGATGTCACACACAAGGTAATAAATGATCAAAGTGTTTTAAAGAACAAGTAGGAGTCTTCAGAAAATAGGAAAGGCAAAAGGATTAAGTAGGCATCCATGTTTTAGATGTTAATAATGAAGATTTATTTGTTAATAATTTTCTGTTTTTATAGTTATACACAAGGCTTTATGCTGCGTACATGGAAGATTTAAAAATAAAGTATAATCTCTTCTTTCTATAAATTTATAATCTATGAGGGATATAGCACACCAGTGAATATTACAAGGCTCTATGTTTTTGTTAAAGTGATTTAATAATTCTAGGGGGAAATCTTTTAGATGGTTTAAGAGTTTCTTAGTGTGAATCCAAAGAATTCTGGGATACTGATGCCTATTCTGCTTCTACAGATCTGAGTTCAAGAATGTGGTTGGATCAGCTGAATTAGTCTCAAGAGTCTCAGAGTAATGAATGAACGTACTGCCACAACTGTATTTTTCATCAAATAATGCTGAGGTTGAAGAGGTATACCTGGACCATTGGGCATGGAAGGGGACAAGTTATGCTTGCAAAAGGACTTGTAATCTGCGCTCACAGCTGTGTAACCCCTGGCTAGATAAAGTCACGGGAAGTCTGAATCTTTGTCTTAGATGATGCTGCTGATCTTGCTATCATTTATCAAAACAGTGTTTTCTACTGCATTATTACTATAAGTAAAACGCATTTTATGTACTCAAAGGGTATTTATGTCTTGTCTTTCTGTCGATCCAACCCTGCTAATGACATTTTTTTAGTATGACAGTTGGACAAGGAGTTTAACAAATTACATAGGAGTTCAGAAACAAAGGCTACTGTAGATTAAATAATCAGAGAGTTCTTGAAGGAAGTAGCATTGGAGTTATAATTGATTGAATCTATCATCAATCAAGATTTCAGTCTGACTCATCCCCTTTCTGATTGGTACATTCACTTATTAGATAAATTAATATATTCAAATATAATAGAGGTCAGTCTTGCTGGCCTAGAAGACCTCCTGCCCTTCACAAGGACTAATTTTACAATTTATCTATAAAGAGAAAATTCTTAATTTCTTCATTCCCATGTTCTTAGAGGTATCATACCAGACTGACCAAGTATGTCAATAATAACAATAAACATCTATTGCATAGCTCTCTTCCATTTACATGGTATATTTTCATAATATAATCTCATTTTATTCCTCCAGTAATCACATGAGGTATTAGTCAAGTTTAGTGACTTGCCCCAAGCCACATAGCTAGTAAGTAGGGGAGTCAGTTTTTGTCTGTTTTCCCACCATGAAGCCTGTATTCATCTGTTCTCACATCACTATAAAGAAATACCTGAAACTGGGTAATTTATAAAGAAAAGAGGTTTAATTGGCTCATAGTTCTGTAGGCTGTATGGGATGCATACATCGAAGGACCCTCGAGGAGGGTCCATGTTTAGGAATAAATAGATGGGGGAAATACAACTAAAATCCCACAGGAAAAGCAGAGGAGATCAGGAGAGCATACGCTGATGATGTTAAGGAGTTATACGGAGAGTGTGGTCACTGTTTTAAGCACCTCAGAGAGGTCGGAAAATTGAGAGTTTAAGAATAGCCACCAAAATTCACAATTGAAAAATGACTGAGCATTTTCAGTAGCTTGATGAGAGAGAATATCAGATTAGAAAGGAGAAGTCTTTCAAGTAAATTAGGAGAAGAAAAGCAGAAAAGAGAGGACTGACCATGAGCCTTTCTGTTTTTTTTCTTTTTCCTTTCTTGGATATTGAAGATCTGATTGTAGCAATAGGGGGTTTCAGGAGAAAGGACGAGTGAACCCAGAGTTTGAAAATGCTTAAAAGAGAGTAAAATTAGTAGAAACAGGATTCTGAAAGGGGATCTGAGGAGGAAAGTGATCCTGAAGAGAAAAATCTGATTTGGAGAAGAACATAGTTGACAGCACGATGTCTTCCAGCCTCTCTGTAAAGTCACAAAAGGGGTCTATTGAGAAGGCTGATAGTGTCAGCTTGCAAACCAACAGTCCACAGCACAGGCCTAGCAGATAGTCAGCACTTAACAAATGTTGTTGAATGAATATGATTCTGCTACTCAAACATTCATGTGTAAATATGTACATAGATTTTGTTACTGGTAGTTTAAAAAACTAGTTCAGAAAAGAAAGAGCATTCTGCAGCCGTTAGCCCTAAAGAGGCAAAAATAATAAGCTCTGCTTGCCTTGAACATCAGAGAAGTGCAATTACGTGATATATCAGAGTTAATCCGGCCACACCCATACACTCAGAAAACCATTCCATCAGCAGAATCATTTGCCATTATGAAAAGCACAGTAATACAAATACATAGCATTTTCATTTCCATAAAGGAAATTCCATGACACTCTTTCTACATGACCTTCCTTCCTCTATTGCCTCTCTTGTCTTATAAAATGACTTTGTGCCTTCCAGCACTAGCATTCTGAGGGTAGCATGCTTCTTTTCATTTCCAGTGACAAATCAAACAAGGTAGGTCAATATACGAGAAAGGCAGAGTAAAGATTTTCACACATGCAAAACCAAAAATTGAGAGCTGCCAATGATTGATGATTATAACCTAGTGCACCCTTTGGCAGAAAACCTAATAAGTTTTGTTCAATGTGATAGCAAAAGAGTTGTTACATATAATACAAATAGAATGTAAAGTTTTGTTGTATAATAATATGCAACTTCTTTGTTAATATATTAAATAACTCCCATAATTTCAGTATGGTAATTACCATGTACAATATTTCAAGACAACTTCCCCATGTGAGGAAATTTTAAAAATCAGTAGAGGTTTCTATTGTAACAGAATCACAGGTATATACTAATACAATGTAGTACTCCATGGCTCCGTGGTTTAGAGCCTACATTTATAGTTGAAAGAAATTCTCATTTTCAGTTTGAGCTTAATAAATATTCCCCTCCCCTTACATCTGAATACACAGACTCCAGATTAAGAACTCTTGGTTGCACCTTTTAGTAAAACTACAACGATAATTACTGTTCACCAACTGTGATTACTGACTAAATGAACGCCAACTTTCACTTTCTAGAAATATTAAGACCACTGAGAATTCAGAGAGTGCAGAAATACAACTGTGGCTGCAGCTGACAAGGGGAAGATTAAAGTCCACGAATGTGAAGAATCTCTGATACACTCTGAGAAGTAACATCCAATAAATTCACCACAAAACTGGCTCCCAGAAGGGCCCTGGAGAAAAATGGGTATAGGGGAGTTCCTTCAGTTATCCCAGCACAACATGGTTTTCTCTCTGTGTCCTGAAAACCCGTAAGTACAAATGGCAATCTCAGGTTTCTAAGATCATATTGCTAAGCATGCTTTCTCTCTGCACAATTTTCATTAAAACTTCTCTAGAAGGCTCCAGATTCTACAAAAAAAAAAAAAAAATTTTTAGTTTTACCAAAATCCTAAGTTGACCATTGTTTATTAAAATATTACTAAACATATGATAACAATAGGAATTTTATAGTAAGTGTATATGTAAAGCACATGGAATATTTAAAAAGTAAACCCACAGAAGTACAGATTAGTCTTTATTTAGTTAGTTGGTACTGAGTTGCTTTTACTATAAAGGGTGGGAGAAATAATCCTTAACACAGATAAAGTGTACATTTTGTCATGCGCATCCGTGTGAAGAGTGTTCACCAAACAGGCTTTGTGTGGGCAACAAGGCTGTTTATTTCACCTGGGTGCGGGTGGGCTGAGTCCGAAAAAGGAGTGAGCAAAGGGTGGTGGGATTATCATTAGTTCTTACAGGTTTGGGATAGGCGTACAAAGTACATTCTCAAGGGTGGGGAGAATATTACAAAGTACCTTCTAAAGTGTGGGGGGCCAGGGCAGAATATATCGTATCAGGGTGGGGCAGGAACAAATCACAGTGGTAGAATGTCATCAGTTAAAGCTATTTTCACTTCTTTTGTGGATCTTCAGTTGCTTCAGGCTATCTGGATGTACATGTGCAGGTTACAGGGGATATGATGGCTTAGCTTGGGCTCAGAGGCCTGACATATTTGATGATATACGACAGAAAATAACCTTAAAGGATGCAATGGTCAGTAATAGGAGAGCATCTTCATGGCATTACTCAAGCCGGAACTTATTTTCTCGCCTATAACCAGGTATATTCACTTCTTAAAGCCACTGTAACAAATTACCACAAAATTAGTGACTTAAAACAACAAAAATGTATTATCTTACAGTTTTAGAGGCCAGAAGTCCAAAATCAAGATGTCTGCAGCATTGGTTCCCTCTGGAAGCTTGGAGGGGCAATCTCTCCCATGTCTCACTCCTACCTTCCACTGTCTGCCAGCAACCCTTGACATTCTTTGCCTTGGGGCCACAAAAATCTAACCTCTGACTCTGTCTTCACATGGCCTTTTCTCTATGTCTCTGTATCTCAAATTTCCATCTCCTTTCTCTTATAAGACACCAGTTATTGGATTTAGGGCCACTTTAAATACAGAATTATCTCATCTCAAGATCCTTAACTAGTAACATCTGCAAAGACCCTGTTTCCAAATCAGGTCACGTTCACAGGTACCAAGGGTTAGTACTTAGACATTTCTTTTTGAGGGACACAATTTAACCTACTATACCAAAGATTCCTAAAATCCCACATATTCTAGCTACAGAAACTTTACTAAAAGATGATCCAACATAAAGCACAAAGCACTTATTTTTTCTTACAGCCAGTGTAAAAGGAAAATAAATCTTGGGACCCCAAACTCATTAACCCAAAGGGAAAAGTCAGGCCAGGAACTGGGTCACACAAATCTGCTTACCCTTTTTGGTTCCCAATTAAGATGGCTACAAGATGAAAAACTACACACCTCCCTCATATTTTCCCCACAAGGAAATTCCTGATGAGCTCCAAGATGTTTACCCTAAAGCATTTCTGTTAAAATTCACCAGGGCAATGTAAACTGATAGCTTATCTTTACAGATGCATTTACCCCTCTGCTCACCTGGCACAAATGCATATTTGATTGTTCCCCAGCTCCATTTGTGTTTGTTATCTTATGTAAAAATGCAGATTCCCTGAACCTTGTCCTATCTATGTTACCTTATGTAAAAATGCAGATTCACTGAGCCAGACAAAGCCAAGAATGACTATTTTCCCTTATCCACCTCCTACATGAAAAAATGTGTACTTCTTGGCTAGGCACAGTGGCTCATGCCTGTAATCTCAGCACTTTAGGAGACCAAGGTGGGCAGATCACATGAGCCAAGGAGTTCGAGACCAGCCTGGCCAACATGGCAAAACCGTGTCTCTACTAAAAATGCAAAAATCAGCCGCGCATGGTGGTGCACGTCTGTCATCTCAGCTACTTAGCAGGCTAAGGCATGAGAATCGCTTGAACCCAGAAGGTGGAGGTTTCAGTAAGCCAAGATCACACCACCACACTCTAGGCTGGGCGACAGAGTCTTACTCTGTCTCAAAGAAAAGAAAAAAGAAAATTGTGTACTTCTCAATATCCCTCCCTTACCTCTTTAAATTTGGAGTCCGCAAAATCATCTTCAGAGAAAGGCATAGATCTGTCTGCCGGGCGTGTCCTTAACTTTGGCAAATAAATCTCCTAAAATGATTAAGACTTGTCTCATTATTTTTCTCAATTGACAACACTATTAGTAGATAATACTATTTTTTAAAACTGCACATAATTACTGACATTTGCAGATCTGTACAAAAATCATAGGGAATATATATAGCTACAGAATAAAAATGGAGTTGGTATAATCTGTAGCTAAGACAGAAAGTTAAAATATTTTAGGGGTGTAACAGAAATTATAAACACAAACCAGGAATTCTCAGCAATTACCTCTGAAATTAGATGGGTCTAGACCAGCACGGAAGGGTGTGGGCCACTATAGGGTATAAAAACAAGATAAACACAGACGTCCCCTTAGTCACAACTGCCTAAGGGTGTTCCCAATTCTCTAGTGAAATAGGCTAACCCACATTGGAGATATTACTGAAGGGTTTAAAATATGTTGCCTATATTTATGCTTAAATTAACTCTTTGTGTTTTAAGTAATTTATAGTTCATCTACTGGCATGTAGCCACTTCTTCTAAATGAATGTTTTTATGTTTACAATTAACCTAAAATAATTGGAGAAAAGATTTAATGTAACACAAGGGAAAAAATGGTGTCTGAACTAGGAGTAGCCACTAATACTTGCGGTCACATTCTTCAGAAAGGGCAGACTGCATGATGCCCAAATAGAGATATTCATTTTTTGATCCAATACTTTTCACATATCTTAAGATTTTAAAATCTAGGGGCCAATGTATGATGATGTGGCCTTTATCCACATATCCAACTTCATAAATATTTCTATGTCTTCAAAATAGAAAGCATATTGTCATCTAAAAATCAGAAGTATGCATGCAAAGGTATAAATATTTTATCAACCTATCTGTTCATTGTATTTAGTGATATTATGCAGTTCTTTATAGATGTATAGTCCTTCTTAGACTTATTATTATACATAGAAGAATACTACGTCTTTCTAGGAAGGATTCTGTTTTATTCTTCTTAGGTAGCTCCCACAATGCCTAGCACAGTTCTTGGTAAATCTGCAATCAATGGTAGTCCCCATATTTCCTAATACTTCCTATAAATAGTTGTTTCTTCTTGTGGAAAGTACCACTTACACATGTGAGGCTGCTGAGGGAATTCATGTAAGATAAACCTGACTCAATATTTTTGCATTGAAGCAACTATGAAACCTCAGTGAGGGGAGCACCTAATTGTAATGTGCCCCAGTTTCCTCATTTGTAAAATAGAATTTATAATCATATCTGCTTCACAAGGCTGTTGCTTAAGTAAGTTAATATTTATAAAGTGTTCAGAAGAGTATCTGGCATATAGGAAGTTCTATATAAGCACTTTTATTAGTAGTAGTGTTGGTATTGTAATTATTCACTACCCTTATAGAAATAGGTTTGTCTGAAGGAGTAAATACAGTAATACATATTCTATTCAGCATTGTTGGGGAACAAAATCTTCCAAATTATTTTATTTTATTTTATTTATTTATTTTTTTAGACAGAGTCTCACTCTGTTGCCCAGGCTGGAGTGCAGCGGCACGATCTCAGCTCACAGCAACATCTGCCTCCCAGGTTCAAGCAATTCTCCTGCCTCAGTCTCCCTAGCAGCTGGGACTATAGGTGCCCACCACCATGCTGGGCTAAATTTTGTATTTTTAGTAGAGACGGGGTTTCACCATGTTGGCCAGGCTGGTCTTGAACTCCTGACCTCAAGTAATCAGCCCACCTCAGCCTCCAAAAGTGCTGGGATTACATGTGTGAGTCACCATGTCCAGCCTAAATCGTCCAAATCATTGACATTACTACCATTAAATAGTCAATCCATCAGTCTATCAGTATTTATTAAATATCTATTATTGTATGCCAGGCATGTTCTACAACAATAAAGAAGAGACAGTTCCTACTGTCAAGGAGCTTATACTCCAGTGAAAAATGAAACAAAACAAAACATGAACACATCGATAAAAAATAAGATACTTCCATAATATGAAAAAAAAATAAAATTGTGTAATGTGACATACGAGGCCTGCTTGAAAAGTGGTGGATGAAAGAGCTAATTTGAACTAAGAAGACCGGTAAAGGCCGCTAGTAGGGAAGTTTAGCTGAGACCAGAATAATGAGGTAGCCACTAGTAGATCTGAGCAAAGAGCTTTCCAAGCAGAAGCAATAGCAACTGCAACAGGCAAACATCCTGTGATAGAATGTTCAAGGTTGGTGCATTAAGTTACCGTGGCACACTGTTAGATATGGCCCAGTGGAAAGGAATGAACTGACAACTGAAAAAGCGGGGGAAATTGGAGGAGTGAATTGTTGTTGTTGTTGTTGTTGTTGTTGTTGTTGTTGTTGTTGTTTAGACAGTCTCCCTCTGTCACCCAGGCTGGAGCACAGTGGCACAATCGCCACTCGCTGCAGCCTCCGCCTCCCAGGTCCAAGCAATTCTACTGCCTCAGCCTCCCAAGTAGCTGGGATCACAGACGTATGCCACCACGCCCGGCTAATTTTTGTATTTTTAGGGGAGACAAAGTTTCACCATGTTGGCCAGGTTGCTCTAGAAATCCTAACCTCAAGTGACCCGCCCACCTCTGCGTCCCAAAGTGCTAGGATCACAAGTATGAACCACTGCATCTGGTCTGGAGGAGTGAATTCTTTATGATGGTATGAGGTGGGAATCCAAAGCACATCAGGAGGGAATTGCCTTAGAGCAACGAGAGTTGGAAGAGTATGTGGGCATGAATATAGTGAGCTAGTAGAACTAGAGGTGGGAAAATGAGATTATGGTGGGATCATAACCTGTGAGTGAGTGAGCGGTAAAGGAACTAGAAGAGGTTTGAGAAATCATTCTAGAGAGTTAGAAACGGAATATGCTCCACAGGTGTGGTAGGATGCCACTAAGTGTAATACGCCCTGACATTTGTGGTCACGGTTTTGAAATAACCAAAGCTAGCAACAATTATTTTATTTTCTCCAGTAACATTTAGCTGCTTGGGTGAAGATGCAAAGTAGGCAGTCACTTCAATATAACCGTGTTGAAATTTTGCCAGGCAAAAAAGTGACAAAGAGATGGCCAAGGTAATCAAGAAGCATCTGTAAGAAAATCATCATGACAGTATGTGAAATCACAGCTGGTAAGAAGGAAGTGAAAGATAGAGAATGTGATGAATATGATGAGTATAAAAACTAAATAACAAAGTCAGGGGATTAGAAAACTTTGGTAACTTGCAAGACTGGGATAAGCAGGGTAAGTGAGCTGGATGGATAAGAGAGAATGAACAGAAAATGAGACATTTGAAATGAAAGTGGGGCAGCTATTAGTAAGGAAAAGGTAGATGCTGTGACCATATGAATAGCATCTAAGTGAGAAGGAAGGTGGATAAAAAAGATCCATATCAAAAACTGACATTGGATTTTTTATTACTTTACAATCATTTGAGATGGAAATGCTATTAAGATTATTTTTACAACATTTCTTTTTTTTCTTTTTTCTTTTTTTTCTTTTTGAGATGGAGTCTTGCTGTCTCCCAGGCTGGACTGCAGTGGTACGATCTTGGCTCACTGCAAGATCCGCCTCCCGGGTTCACACCATTCTCCTGCCTCAGTCTCCTGAGTAGCTGGGACTACAGGTGCCCACCACCATGTCTGGCTAATTTTTTGTACTTTTAATAGAGATGGGGTTTCACCGTGTTAGCCAGGATAGTCTCAATCTCCTGATATCGTGATCCGCCCGCCTTGGCCTCCCAAAGTTCTGAGATTACAGGTGTGAGCCACCGTGCTCGGCCTTACCCCATTTTTTATATTATTGATGTAGACTAAACAATTCTGTTTTTTTCTGGTCATAAAAGATGATCAATATAAAAATTAATTCTGGTATGATATATATGGTAATTTCCTAAGTATCTCCTGATTGTTTTGCTTGTACAGTAAGTTATCCTAGACAATTGTGTTTGGAGTCCTTAAGTCTGCTTTTTAAAAATTTTCCTGTCTTTTACCTCTGTTCTGTTCAGGCACAGGAGGCTGAAAACTAGACTTCTTAGAATTAACTAAAGGATTTCTTAGTGAGAGCCTTGAGGGCATACCTAGATTGAAGTCCATGAACTTGACTGAATCTGTGTGGATTTCTTGTGTCCTTTCCTTGCCTTCCTTCCCTCTAGACAAGTGAAGCTTTACTCTTTGAGGAGGAAAAGGGGGCACCAAGGCTGACAGAAGTCAACCACTGACAATAATAATCCTTTATTTCTAGCCAATGGATTTTGACAAGATTTGACAAATTTCTGTATTTAAATTTCTAGTGTTCAATTAAGATACTTCTTTTGCCTATGAACAATCTTCTTGTGGGATAGTCATAAAGTTATGAATGGCCCAGAATTTAATTTCGATGTTAAACTAGTTCTGATTTGGAGTTTTAATTAATTCACATTTGAATAACATAAAAGTTTATAACCTACCTCCCCCTGCTTTTAAAGATTCTTTCCTGTGTGGCCTTTCTCATGTGTAAAATCTATGCTATAATCACTGCTATACAAAAAGCAAGAAAGCACAAATTAAGACTATTCCCAAATAGCCAATAGCCCAACCAAAGCAGATATCTAAAGAGGACTGGTAGAATAAGCCATTTGTTTTGTTTTTCTTCACTTCCTTTTTTTACTGCTAAAAATTTTTTTTTTTTTACTTACACCAATTGATAGTACATGTCCACATCCTCTTTCCTGTAGTCATTACACACGCAAAATGAGATGACAGCTCTGAGGCATCAAAACTCTTTCAGCAGCTGCTGTACAGTTCTGTAATATGAAGAGGGAAGTCTCCACTTCCTTCTATATAATGAATGCTGCACATTCTTCCACAGACTGTTTATAACAGCTGACTCCTGGGACCTAGTAAGCAATATCTCACTACAGAGATCCTTTCCAAACAAAAAGGGCTTAGGAACTCTATTATATTTTCACAGAATGCTGTTACAGACATAGGAGATATGGAGTTGGGAAAGAAGTAATTAAATGAAAATGTTATAGATTAAAAAGGAGTCTGAAGAAAAAAAGCAGAACCCTGGGAATAGCAAGAGATAAAGTAGCTGGAGGCATCTGGCCTTTTCTGAATAAATTTAAGCACAAACTGGCAATCAGTAGAGGCAGTTACTTGAGCATTCTGCTTTAGCTAGGGAAGCACTGATTTAACCTCGCCAATACATTTTTGACATGAATGATTTCAAAGATCTTATATTTCTGCATACTTGTTTTATAGGTTTCTACCAGTCCATCATTTTCCCTTCAAACCATTCATTCACTCATTCAACATATTTATTGAGACCCTACTATGTGCTGGTCACCATTGTAAGTAGTACATATACAGTAGGGTGAAAATTACCCCAAATATCTTTGTCCTCATGGCTCTTGAGTTCCAGAGGAAAGAAAAACACTAAATGTAATAAATAAATAAAGGACAGTATGTCAGAAAGTAATGAGTGCCATGGAAATAATGAAGAGCAGAGTAAAGGAGAGCAAGTGAAGGAGGTGGGCATGGATGAGTGCGGTTTGACATAGGACTGCCTTGACCGCTCTATTGTGAATGATATCTAAGTTACAGTGTTAACTGAAAAGAAGGAAGGTGTAGAAGAATGTGACTAGTAGGCTTCCACTTCTATTTTTGTTGTTGTTGTTGTTTTTGAGACAGGGTCTTGCTCTGTCACCCAGGCTTGAGTGTAGTGGCATGAACACAGCTCACTGCTGCCTCGACCTCCCAGCTTCAAGCGATCCTCCCACCTCATCCTCTTGAGTAACTGGGACTACAGGCATGTACCATCATACCTGGCTAGTTTTTGTGCTTTTTGTGCTAGTTTTGTGCCCAGGCTGGTCTCGAACTCCTGGGCTAAAGCGATTTGCTCACCTTGGCCTCCCAGATGGCTGGGATTACAGACATGAGCCACCGTGCCTGGCCACCATTTGTAATTTTTAAGAACAAATATATATGCTTTTATATGCATAGTCTGTCTATGAAAGGAGCCCAATAAATCATCAACATGGTTGCCTCCAGACAGGAGAGCTCAATGTCTGCAGAAAACAGCTTTTCAACATACCCCTTTTATATCTTGAATTTTGCATCAATTCTTTACATATTTTAATTGTTTAAACTAAAGTGTTATGTAATGTAAAACAATCTATAGTAACTAAATCAATTGTTTAGCAAACATTCTGTGAACATAAATCATCTGTATTTGGTACTATAGAATCATCTATAGTTAATACTATCAGCATAAAAATAATGTATATAATTATGTTTAAAGAAACCCCAAGAAAGAAAATAACTTTTAGCAAGTAATTGATCTCTACAGTTAGAAAATGAAGAAAAAAATAGCCTCATATTTTCAGTATTCTTGTCCTTTGCTTTTCCTCCTATGATTGGTTTGATACAATTTTCCCTGCTAATTCTATTTGAAAGTGACCAGGATTACATTCACTCTAATTTTTTTTAATTTATTTTTGTCTCCTCTTTAGCACATGAAAAATCTAAGTAACCTTCCTTTACTGGCACTATGCACAAATTGCCTGGACTGGAATTGCTGTTGCCAATAATACTTCCAGTACTAACAGTAACTATCACTCAACTATTGATTCATAGCTCTGCTAGCAGCTAGATATATCATAGTGTATACCAGCAGGCTGGGGTGAAATGAGATGACATATCTTCAGTTTTCGAATTACAAAAAGAACATCTCTGTTAATACCAGCTGCATTTATCAAAAAATTAACTCAAATATTTCTCCATCTCTTCAAACTATTTTGCACATCTTGTTCTTTGGTAACATCGTGCTTAAGTGACCTCTTCTGAGGTCAGCAGGTGTGGTCTTGGGCCACCTCCAGATTCCTATTGGTGATAGTCAGTCCATAGCCCTACCAGTGCCTTAGAAGCCTCCAAAATTAACACAGACCTTGTAATCCAGGGAGTCAGAGACCCAGATTAAGAGGAAAGGGTTTCCTTGCCTATTTTCAATTTCTAGAAGTAGCCGCAGCTGTCTGTCACTTCTAGGCTTTGTCAGTGATGTTTTAAAATATTATTATTCACTTAACCCACATACTCAACTCTTCCTCTTCAACCTTCTCTTGAACCTAAAGTCAAGTTCTTTAGGTTTTATTTTTAAGTTCTTTATTGTCATTCCTGACATTATCCCTAGTTCAGACTCCAATACTGTCAGTGTCTGACGTATTTTCCCATCAGTACTTTTTTTGGGTACAGGTGGGTAGTAAAATATTGTTTGGTTTTACTTCCTGGTCTGTGTTGGCAGGAGTCCTAGAAATTGGTTAAAACCAGGTCAGTGGCCTGGTTTCTTCACTATACCCTTTGCAGTTTCAGGAAAGTGGAGAAGAAGGATTCTATCTGTCCACCCGCACTAGAATAGGAAAGAAGTAGAAAAAAAGTTTCCTGAGACAGGAAAATGAATTTCTGAATATCCCAGGAATTCGCTGAAAAACTTCAGTCACAGAAATTGATTATCCAAGTCCCAAAACTACTACAAGACAACTCAGAAACGTTTTTGTTTTGCTTTGTTTTTTTAACAACAAATGCCTTCCTCATTCTGACCGCATGTTGTGATGAAATCACCTCAGTAGGCATTACAATCACAGAAGTCTGACTGAGCAGGTGCCTTTCTCCTCCTACCCAATCCCATTTTATACAAATAACAGACATTCAGTTATTGACTAATGTCACTAAAAAGCCCAGAGTATACAGCTTTCTTCAGATACAGCACTCTAACAATTGCAGAAATCTGTCTCTTCTCATCTCTTCGCTCTCTTTTCTCTTGAAGTGGCCTCTTTCTCATGCTGACTTTCTCCTCACAGTGACCCAGGCTTGCTTTCTAGCAGTTCCACAAGCCTTTATAAAGAGTGTGCTGCTTCCCAGGTTGTTCTAGGAAAGATTCCTATTGGCCCAACTCAGGTCATATGCCATCACTGAACCAATCACTGTGGACAAGGCTTTATGCTTTGAATGACCAAGCCTAAGTCATGTGCCTGATCCTGGAACCCCAGTAGTGCTGTCTGTTCAACTTGAACCACGTGAATCAAGATTGTGCAAGGGCATTTATCAAAGGAAAATGAAGATATAATTAGTAAAGAGAAATGGATGCTGCAGGACCAGGACTAGAGCAGGCAAGTGAGGCACCAAAGGAGCAACATTTAAGAAGCCATTTATTTTCAGGTTCATGCAGACTGGGTTTTGAGAGTGAGCACCTCCACAAATTTGGTTCCCTAGCCTCCTCACTCACTTCACTTAGTCCTGGTCCTGGATGCTAGGTAAGCAAAAGACAAAATATTCCTTACACCAATACTCAAATATATCTCCCAGAGTGCCTGAAATCTCTGCCATAGAGATTCATTTTTGGGGGTTAGACAGAGACATCTCTAGGAAGCTTTCAAAAAATTTTTTTTTCAAAAACAGCTAGAGGGCAAATCTTTAAGTCAATAAGAGATTCGCATATACATGCTAATTGTAGACCATCAAGTCAATCACCTCCTGGTCCCGCACCTGTTGAAAGTTCCCTCCCACCATAAGAAGGTGTGGAACACTGTAAGGAGAGGCCTTGGGGAAGAGGGATAAATGCCCAAGACACAAAATAGTGCAGAAGGGAGCACCATTTTTCTCCTTTACTGGGGAGAAAGGAGAAAAGGAGAAAAATGACATTGAAAGGGAGATACAAAAATGTTAAAGGTAACGTGTATTCAATCACTTAATAACATTTAATGAACACTGGCTCTAGGCCTACTTCATCAGTTTGCCTAAATTCTGCCATTTGGGGCCTTTGACATAGTAGGAAGAGGAGAGAGGAAGTAACAGGAAAGACCCAGGGGCACAGTAAATGTGGAAATCCCTAAGTAAGAACCTTTGGTGGTGCACAACACCTGGGAAGGTTTATCTGGAGCTCTGAGTATAAAACTACAGGAAGAAGGATGAAACCTGCCAACAGGAAATCCTTGGGTACTCAGGTTGCTGGCATCTTTGGGAAACTTAATTTTCCCCTATGGCAAGGGTTTACAGAAAGACTAGGAGAGTTATGAATTGTGTGTCCCTCCTAGGCCCAAGGGGAAAATCAATCTTTAAACCACAAGATAAATATGTCAAGTGCCTCTTAAGTTTTGCACTAATAAAGGCATTTTTTTCCCATCCTTCATATCCCGGTAATTTAATCTTCCTTTTCTAGGACTCCAGTTGCCTTTGGCAAAGAAAAGAACTTACATAACTGAAATATATCTGCCTCTCATAAAAATCACATTTCAAAATTTTTTATCCACCTAATAATAAGTTTATAAAGCAACGATTCCGTTATTACTTGGAGGATGCATTTGAGAATATGGTTGCCCATTATGTCAACTCATAGTGGATCCAAACACCAGCTAGAAACCAGAGTGACCTGGTCCACAGACCCCAGCTTCTGCTTCTAAATGGCATGCATTGATGTAGGTACTCTCTTAACCAGATGTCAGTAAACCTTGGAATTTTATAACTCACTCCTCTGTTTATCCAGCAGTCTTCTGCATATAAAATAGCATCCACAGGATATGTCTACATGGAGAGAATGTGATGGCCATAATGTCTGGTGCCCTTAGCAACTGTATTTTATAGTAACTATTTGTTTTATATTCCATTAACAACTAACAAGTCACCATTTTGGTTGTTTCAGGCTCAGTGTGCTTATCAAGCTTCTGCGCCCATCAAGGCTTAAAACCAAATGGTAGACAAGGGTCAAGTCTCCAAAACTGTGTTGATCATCTATGAAGACTCTTAGGGACACGCAGAAGAACTTCTTCCATGGGTGCATACCCCTCTCTTGCCTATTAGTCTGCAAACTGGGAAAATCAGATGCTATAAAATCAATGAATATTTTAAGTTCTTCCCCAGCCAAAGAATACTATCGGATGAACTTTTTGCAAAATATAATAATTGGCAGTAGATTTATTAATTAATGAGTGCAATAAATATTAAGTACCAATTACACTCATGCACCACCTAACAATGTTTTAGTCAATGATGCACTGCATATATAATAACGGTCTCATAAAATTATAATGGAGCTGAAAAATTCCTCTTGCCTAGGGACACTGTAGCTGTTGTAACATCACAGAGCAATACACTACTTGCATTTGTGGTGATGCTGGTGTAAAGAAACCTACTACACTGCCAGTCATATAGAAGTATAGCACATACAATTATGTACAGTATGTAATACTTGATAATGAAAATAAATGGCTATGTTACTAGCTTATGTACTTATTATATGTACTTTTAAAATTATTTTTGAGTGTACTCCTTCTACTTGTATTTTTTAAAAAGTTAACTGTAAAACAACCTCAGGAAGGTCTTTCAGCAGGTATTCCAGAAAAAGGCATTGCTATCACAGAAGACAGCTCCATGCATGTTACTGTCCCGAGGACATTTCAGTAACAAAAGATATACAGGTGGAAGACAGTGATATCGCATATCTTGATTCTGTGTAGGTCTATGCTACTATGTGTGTCTGTGTCTTCATTTTTAGCAAAAAAATTAAAAATTTTAAAAACAGAATAAAACTTATAGAATAAGGATATAAAGACAAAAACTATTTTGTACACAGTATACAATATGTGTTTTAAGCTGTGTTATTACAAAACAGTCAAAAAGTTCTTTAAAACCTAAAAGTTTAAAAAGTAAAAATGTTACAGTAAGCTAAGGGTAATTTACTATTGAAGAAAAAAAATTTCTCATACTTGCGTAGCCTAAATGTAGTGTTTATAGAGTCTACAGTAGTGTACAGTAATATCCTAGGCCTTCACACTCACTCACTCACCCAGAGCAACTTCCAGTCCTGCAAGCTCCATTCATGGTAAGTGTTCCATACAGGCATACCATTTTTTATCTTTTATACCACATTTTTACTATACCATTTCTACGCTTAGATACACAAATACTTACCATTGTGTCACAACTGACTACAGTATTCAGTACAGTAGCACACTGCACAGGTTTGTAGACTAGGAGCAATCAGCTATATACCATCTAGCCTAGGCATGTAGTAGGTGATACCATCTAGGTTTGTGCAAGTGCATTCTATGATGTTCACACAATGATGAAATTGCTTGATGAGACATTCTTCAGAATATATTTCATAAATTGCTTAATGAAGCATTCCTCAGAATAAATTCCCATTGTTAAGTAATGCATTTTGCTAGGTGTTGTGAAGAATTCCAGACTGAAAAGACTGGAGTGTCATTCCTCAAAGACTGCAGTCCGGAACAAGAGACACATACATGATAATAACTCTTTTGAAAGACAATAATTACTATGCCAAAAGTATAAACTACTGTATAGAGAAAGAAAATATTAATTGCAACCAATGGCTCAGAAAAGACTTCTTGAAAGACATGGGGTCTGACCGACCCCACAAGAAGCTATGAGGAGAGTTGCAATCCAGACAAAGGGAAAGTTGACTTAACAACCCCCTTCCATGGAAGGAACAGGCCTCCCATGTGACTGGGCCTCTGGAGCTTGGCAAGTGTATACTATGGAATTTAAGACCTATGGCTGGGTGGAGATCATTGAGAAGACTCTGGGATTTAGATTACAGAGTTTGGGAGTGTGGGGATGCTTTGCTCCATAGGTTATCAGGATTATTTCAATCTTAAACAACCATGGCTGTGGTTTTTATCTACTATGTAGAAAGACACACGAATCCACTTGCATATATATCATAAGGTATCCCTATCCCTCTTTCATTTGTTTTATTTCTTTAATCTACCTAAATTAAGACCTGAAAACTCAAGATCTTCCAAGTCATGAGCCCCATAAGAACCCATGGCTTCCAGGCAGAGCGGAAAGATACCACCTTTTCTATAAACTAAGATGGCAAAAGAATTGCCTAGAAGCCTAGTCCAGGTGCTGTTTTCTCAGCTACTCAAAGAGATCCTTCTTGCTCCTTTAGGAAAGGGGGATTCCTAGACCTCTCCAAACCTCAATCACCCTGGGATGCACAGATGCCAAGTCTCCGGCGAAACCCTTAAAATCCCCGCTTCCCGGGGGTCAGCGGCACCATCAGCAGCACCGCAGTATAGAAGTTCCGGTCCTTCCAGCTGGGATTCTCAGCTTGATCTCTTCCAGGAAACAAGTTCCTCTCCGCTTCTCTTGCGAAATTTCGCGGACCGTCCCGCCCTTCTCTGGCTTCTTATAGCAGCGAGAGCCACAAGCCCCAGCACTGAGCTGCAGGCGCCGCGAAACTTCTCTCTACCCGCCCGGTCCGCGGCGCGCACCGGCTGCGCTGGACGCTTCCTCCTCGGAAGCGCCTCTCCCACAGGTGGGTCACTTTTCGCCACAAGGCTCCCGTCCCTTATCTGCCTCAGCTCACCTCCAGTCCCTGCTGCTAGGACCCCACTCCCCAGCCCACTAGCACTGAGGAACAGGTGCTTGCAAACTCCCCGCCGCGCCCTGGCATCCCTTTCGGGGAAAGTCACCTGAGGCTGCTCAGCGATTCAGCAAGCTTCTAACTTCCTGGAATTTAACGCTCATCCCTACCACAGGGTGCGGAGAAGCCCAAAGGGGGAAAATTAGGGGATTAGATTCTTCTCTGCATCTTACTTCTGGATTGGCGCACTCTTGGGGTGCCCATCAAAAAGCAGGCTGGAAGAATGTGGCTTTAGCAATCTCCAAGGTCTCAGATCCGAAGCTGCTTCTTGACCAGTAGCTAAAAATTTGTCCTGATACCTGCAATGAAGACTTCCATCTTTGATCTTGATTTAAATTTACTCATGCAATTTAAAGGTTACTTTTCTGGAGGAAGAATGTTCAGAATGTAATTTATTGTGAAAAGTAAATAAAGCCTCAGTTCCGTTTGTTTGTCCAGAGACAGAATTTTATTATTCTTTTTCCCACCTCTAGATGGTTATTTAGGAAATTTCTTTAAAAGATTGGTGTACTGAGGCTGGGCACAGTGGCTCAAACCTGTAATCCCAACACTTTGGGAGGCCGAGGCCAGTGGATCACTTGAGGTCAGGAGTTTCAGACCAGCCTGGCCAACATGGTGCAACCCAGTCTCTACTAAAACTACAAAACTTAGCCAGGCGTGGTGGCAGGTGCCTGTAATCCCAGCTACTCAGGAGGCTGAGACAGGAGAATCGCTGGAACCCGGGAGGCAGAGGTTTCAGTGAGCTGAGAAAGTGAATTGGATAAAGAATGGGGGAGGGAAGGGAGAATACTATTCCTAGTTCTATAATAACTAGAAGCTCAATATCTCAGCCTCAGTTTCCACAGATGTAAAATAAAAGGCTGGCTATTGGGCCAGATGATCCAGAAAGTTCAACTCTAACAAGGTGAAAAGCTGTGACTAAAGATGCCTGCAAGTTTGAAATATATGGAAAATCTCCTTAATGCTACAACTATAATTCAGTGGTTACTTTTTTCATAATAATGCAGGTTCCACTTTTATAAGGAAACTCTCCAGTTGTGGGGGGAGAGTCTCTTCCCACAGGAGTGTCTTCAAGTTCTACCACATTTATCATTCAGAAAATACTCTCAGCTTACAAACCCATTCTTCAGACTTGCTATGTGAGAATGCCCTATTCCCTACAAACGGCAGTCATATAAATGTCACTCACATGAGAGAAAATTTTTTTCTGATACAGTAGGTATAATTTTATAAAATGGCACATTTATTTGAAGCAGTAACTTTTCTGAGATATGGCCTTTTACAAGGTCCCAAGTTTTTCAGAATGCTGTGATTTAGCACAATATGAGATTCGACCTACATGTATTCTACCTGCATGGCAAACACTGCCAACCCAGAAAACAGGATGAGACACTTCCTATTTATCAAGCTCCAAGGTTGTAAAGTAAATAGTACATGTGTACAGACAAATTGGGTCATAGCACTTTTTCTATTTGGTAACATTTTACGGTTCCACTGAGGTTCACATTGTTCACATTGTTGAAGTTCACATTGTTCAGAAATCAGGTGTACAAGGCCCGGCCCCTGGCTGAAAAACAATTTCCAGACTTCTGTCTTACTAAAGCTTGCTAACTGTTGTTTAGAAGGAACTAAATAGACTTTTTCAGCTTGTTAAATTAAAAACCCTAGGCCTTGCACTATGTGTGAACAATTTTAAGAAAAATAAGTTATGGAATTTTATATTCGAAGAAACTCGGAGTGGTCACTCTGCATTACTTTGTCTCTTGAAGGACTTCCCCTGAATCACCCTACTATTATTCTGTTATTAAAAGGATATAAATTCTCCTTTTAAAGGATGGGTAGCTGATTCTGTTGTCACTCTCAGAAACACGTTCCACTGTTTTAGGATCCTTACCATCTAGTTCTCTTCATAATTAATGTAGACATGTTTATCAAATGCTACTTAAAAATATTTTTTTTTTTTTGGAAAATCTTAGGGAAACTGGTAAGTTGCTAGCAACACACACACACACACACACCAGCAGCAACACAGTAGTCCTTCAAAACCTGAAGATTGAGCACTTTGCTAGGGCACTTTGTAGCTAAGTTTTCTCCGGGTAGTCCTCTGAGAAGGTCATTTGCTAGTGCCTGCAGCTACATCTACCAAGAATTCATACTATAACAATGCGGAAGAGGATGGGGATAATGAAGTTTTCTGGGTGGGGTTTTGTTTGTTTATTTGTTGTAAGTTAATGCCAGGTAATAATAATGTAAGGTTTACAGAGATAAGACCTCTGAAGTTACCTGTTTGTTCTTTACAGATTTAAAGAGAATGGTTTATTAGTTAATTATGAAAACTTCCTAAACAGTTATATATGCTGTGTTAACTCCACTCAAGATATTTCTAATGACTTTTAGGTCATTTCCGAAGTGATTTGAATTAGCATTTGTCCTTTTGTTGAAAAGAAATCAGTCCTGGAAGGAATCAAACTAAATAAATAACTAAGGAATAATTAATGCATAAAACAAAGCAGGCTAAGAAAACATACTTGGCCTACATACATTAACAATTTGTTCCTCCCAAATCATTAAGGAGTAGAAAACAGTGGATCCTTGTGCTGTTTAAAGATCCTCTTTCAGAAACATATCCTTGCAAAAGAACATGCTATTCTACTGAAGGAAGTGTGTACACTCTAATTAACTAGGCAGGACATTGACAGCCCAATCTAAATTCTTCTCCACAATGTTCTGAAGAGTTTATTCAGTCATGTGTGGAGAGGTCTTACTGTACTGTACTTTGGCAGTCACATATTTCTATTTTGGGAGGACATTTGTTTTGTTTTGTTTTGTTTTGTTTTGTTTTGTTTTGTTTTGAGGCTGAGTCTCACTCTGTCACCTAGGCTGGAGTGCAGTGGCAGGATCTTGGCTCACTGCAACCTCCGCTCCCTGGGTTCAAGCAATTCTCCTGCCTCAGCCTCCTGAGTAGCTGGGATTATAGGTGCCCACCACCATGCCCAGCTAATTTTTGTATGTTTAGTAGAGACGGAGTTTCACCGTGTTGACCAGGCTGGTCTCGAACTCCAGACCTCAGGTGATCCATCCGCCTTGGCCTCCCAAAGTGCTAGGATTACAGGTGTGAGCCACCGTGTCCAGCCAGACTTTTGTTTTTGTTTTTGTTTTAATGTAGATTATATGATCAATCCTAACATCAGGATAAAGTTCCCTTTTCATTTTAAAAGGAAGGAAAATATGTGCAAAGAGTAATTTTGAAAAGTTAGGAACTATAATTCTAAATAAAAAGAAGGCTAAAAGATAATTTAATAGAACTATATAGCACAGCTCTTGGAAGGTTATTAGTAGAATACAAGCTAGTCACTTTGGCCTCAGCACCCAATTTTTTTCTTTTTTTTTTTTTTTTTTTTTTTGAGACAGTCTCACTCCTTCACTCAGGCTGGAGTACAGTAGCGTGATGTCGGCTCACTGCAACTTCTGTCTCCTGGGCTAAAGCAATTCTCCTGCCTCAGCCTCCTGAGTAGCTAGAATTACAGGCATGTACCACCAAGCCCACCTAATTTTTGCATTTTTAGTAGAGATGGGGTTTCGCCATTTTTGCCAGTCTGGTCTTGAACTCCTGACCTCAAGTGATCTGCCCGTCTTGGCCTCCCAAAATGCTGGGTTACAGGAGTGAGTGACCGTGCCTGGCCAGCACCCAATATTAAAGGGAAAAAAAATGCATTAGGAACAAAGCCAGGGCTCAGAGACCTGATGGCATCAGCACTGTGGAGCGCGGAAATAGGAAGGGATAATTAATGGTCATCGCTGATTGTTCATCTTCCATCTATACCTGCTCTTTTTACAGGGTGTAAAAACAGTTTTGAGCTCAAGTTAAATTGTGGCTGCAAAACTTTTGCACAGACTTTGGAAAACTTATTTGTTCTGCTTCCCGGCAGATTCAAGTCCCTCCTCGCCTGTAGGCTCCCATCCTCTCTGCACATTCCTCTGCTCTGGCCCTTACACTATGCATTGCAACAATTTGATTATATGCTTCATCTTTCCCAAGACCAAAGCTCCTTGAGGACAGGGTCCATCTCGTTTCTCACTTTATCCCTCTTGGCATGGCTATTCAATAAATCTCTGTTGAAAACAAGGCTTTGCTAATAACACTGATTTTTACTTTTGGAAGATGCTTACCTTATGGACATAGTACATAATAAGTATGGATGCTGCCTACACAATGTTAATTAACAGGGTCAAAGTGCAGTGGCAAAGTCCACATTTTAACTTCCTACCATTCAGGGAGAGGCATGAGGTTGCTTTGAACTGTATAGCACATATAAAGGGAACAGTTGAAGTTATTATAACGTTTTATTTAAAGTAGAAGAAACTGCAGGAACCTTGGTATTTCCTGATTTAATGTCCCTATTATGTTGCTATACTGTATTGTAGTTACAAATTTATTTGTAATATTTTGTATTCTAATTTATTTTAAAGAGTGATATGGGGCCAAACACAGTGGCTCACGCCTATAATCCCAGCACTGTGGGAGGCTGAGGTGGGCATATCTCCTGAGCTCAGGAGTTCAAGACCAGCCTGGCCAACGTGGTGAAACCACGTCTCTACCAAAAATACAAAAATTAGCTGGGCATGGTGGTGCACACCTGTAGTCCCAGCTACCTGGGAGGCTGAGGTGGGAGAATAGTTTGAACCCAGGAGGCAGAGGATGGCACCACTGCCCTCCAGCTGTCTGGAAAAAAGAAAAAAATGTGATATGGGGCCAGGTTCAGTGGCTCATGCCTATAATCTCAGCACTTTAGGAGGCTGAGGTGGGAGAATCACTTGAGACCAGGAATTCAAGATGAGCCTGGGCAATGGTAAGACCCCATCTCTACAAAAAATAAAATTAAAACATTAGCTAAGTATAGTAGTGCATACATGTAGTATCAGCTACACGGGAGGCGGAGGTGGGAAGATCTCTTGAGCCTGGGAGGTCAAGGCTCCATGAGCAGCCATAATCATGCCACTGCACTCCTGCCTGGGCGACAAAGCAAGACCCTGTCTAAGAATGATATGCTCTTCTCCAGTACCAAAGTACTAAAGTGATTTCTTCATCCTATTCAATTCGCTGACATAAGTGGTACAAGAAATGGGAGGAGATTGAGGAGAAAGCAATGAGCAGGTTGGTAAATGGTTCATTGCAGTTAATAATGAAAGTGTGCCACTTGCCTCTGGTTGTCATAGTTGAGATCCTACACCGCACTTACCTTATGTTTTAGGTGTGTCTGAATAACTGTAAAATATGTGCTGGGGATGGTGGTACACAGATGGGTCCCTGTATCTATCTCCCTTAGGGAACCAAGATTCTAAAGGTATCAGGTTTATAGCTAAAATTGTGTTGATGCCATGTGTGAGGTAGAGAGGGTCTGGAACCTTTGTTGGGGTAGGGAAACCACATGGATTCTGTTTTTATAAAAAAAAACTTAGGAACCTTGTAAGAAGGGGAGGCCCTAAGGAAATAGATTGAGGCCTAAGATTCAGCCAGGACTGGGAAAATGGTATTATCCCATTTATTTATTTGAACTATATAGCACATAGAAAGTGAATAGTTGAAATTATTATATTGTTTTATTTAAAGCAGAAGAAACTGCAGGAACCTTGGTATTTCCTGATTTAGTGTCACTATTATGTTGCTATACTGTATTGTAGTTACAAATTTATTTGTAATATTTTGTAATACCAGTCCAATTATTTTCCCATTTTTGTGGTCACATTCCAGAGTCTTGGGGAGAAGGGTATAAGAGGCAGGGGAAGAGCCAGTGGTATGTTGGTAAATGGCTCTCTAAGGAAAAAAAAGTCCTGATTTGTAGCATTTGGTGATTATCAAAAGGTAAAAACTCCATGACCGATTTCAAGCTCCTAGCTGGCAAGCTGGCCACAGCCACACCAATGAAAGGCTGAGATTAAACACCTGAAAACTAGGCCAGGCACAGTGGCTCATACCTGTAATTCTAGCACTTTGGGAGGCTGAAGGTGGGGAAGGGGGCATAGGGGACGTGGAGGGAGGGGCTAATCACTTGAGGCCAGGAGTTCAAAACCAGCCTGGCCAACATGGTGAAACCCCATCTCTACCAAAATACAAAAAAAAAAAAAAAAAAAATGAGCTGGATGTGGTGGCATGCACCTATAATCCCAGCTACTCAGGAAGCTGAGGCTTGAGAATCGCTTGAACCCGGGAGGCAGAGGTTGCAGTGAGCTGAGATCACACCACTGCACTCCAGCCTTGGTGACAGAGCAAGAGTATGTCTCAAAAACTAAAATAAAGTAAAAACCTTGAAACTAAAAAGAAAGAGCTGTTTATTTTAAAATATTTATCAACTAGCACTGCTCTCAAGCTTGTATATCAGAATATTACAAAAGGTTAGAGGAGAGAATTTCAAGAGCACTTTCTCCCCTGGGGTCAGAAATGGAGCAGCTGCAAGGCCAGATTACGCCCAGCAGCTCCATCTGATGGGTCTCAGCAAACATCAGAGGCATTGGGGCCATGGGGAGTCCTTGCCTCTCAGTGCCACATTAGAAGTTACCCAAAAGAAGATGAAGTAGGCTATATTCATAAGCATTGCGGACCGCCCCTGGAGATTTCTAAAAATGGTTGGGAGATACCTTAAAGCAGAATGGAGCTCCTCCAACAGCAAGGACTGGGGCTGGGGTCAAGATCCACAACAAAACTGCTGTCTCCAAACTAACTGGCATTAGCAGTATTTAGATAATTCCTATTGGCTTTAATGTAAAGATAAATGCCCATTCTTAAGAAATTTTATTTGAACAAAGTTAATTCAAAATTGAAATTACAATTTATTTCCCAAATATCTCTGACCACAATAGACCTAGAAAAGCAAAACTCACTAATGAACACTAAATATTAGGGGAGTTGATGCAGATCATCAGATTAAGCAAATGCTTATGTAGTGTGTACAAGCCAAATGCCATCAAAGCCATGAGATAGAGCTGTTTTTCTGATAGTGGCAATCCACTGGTCCTGGTCTGACTGGATGCCTAAACTTTGGTGACCCACAGATTTGTAGGAACTTCTTCAGGATTTAAAATGTAAATGGAAGTCAAGGTAAATTAACCCAGAGACACAACTGAATCCCTGACCTTGTCGTCATGAGTCCTGGGCTTTAATCAGATAAACTAACCAGCTTGAACAGCAGATAATGAACCTACCTGATGAAATTCTTGGCCAGAGAATTATAAAACAATCTTAATTTATCTTGACAGATACTGCTGAGATCAAAATGTGGCAACATGTATTAATGAGATTTTTAATTGAACTAGAATTTCAACAAAGAACCTACATTTAAGATAAATAATTTTCTCCTAAAATACAATTAAAATAGTTAACATAGATCTCTATTACCTCACTTTCCTCATAATTTATAGTGTTAGTAAAATATTACTAACAATCACTTTAGTTGCGCATATGACATAGTTCATAGCTAGTTGTTAGCAATTCATGTAAGATATATGTCCATAGAACATTAATGTAAAGATTGCCTTTAGTTATGCTGTTGTGGCTTGAGGAAACTGTGCAAGTTAAGATTACTGTGTTTTTGGCCAGGCGCGGTGGCTCAAGCCTGTAATCCTAGCACTTTGGGAGGCCGAGACGGGCGGATCACGAGGTCAGGAGATCGAGACCATCCTGGCTAATACGGTGAAACCCCGTCTCTACTAAAAAATACAAAAAACTAGCCGGGCGTCGAGGCGGGCGCCGGGAGGCTGAGGCAGGAGAATGGCGTAAAACCCGGGAGGCGGAGCTTGCAGTGAGCTGAGATCCGGCCACTGCACTCCAGCCTGGGCGGCAGAGCAAGACTCCGTCTCAGAAAAAAAAAAAAAAAAAAAGAAACAAACAAACAAACAAACAAACAAAGATTACTGTGTTTTCGTGGTGCCATTCTATGGTCTAGCATAAAAACTAATCAGCAAATTCAGTTGTTATGGGATACAAAACATTTTCTCACAAAACAATTGAAATAATCAGTTTTTTAGCAACCAACCTGAAGTAGTTTCTTTATGTAGAAAAAGAGCTTTAAATGATATATTTATATTAATCTATAGCCATTAGTAACTTAAGTAGTTACTAGAACTTATTTTGGAAATCACAAGTTGATGATTTATCATGCTACAGGATTGCTGTAATTTTTACTTAAACTGATGTGATAATAAGAGAATGGGCAGCAATATGAACTTATGAGAAGTGCACATGTCTAAGAAATTAGATGTAGGTTCTGAAAATTAGTTTGGGCAAGCTTTTACTCTCTTTAACTCAAGTTCCTCTCCCCCTGGAGTAAAAGGTGTGTGTGTGTGTGTGTGTGTGTGTGTGTGTGTGTGTATGTTTCCAAGAACCACTTTGATGTAATTATAATTAAAATTTCCAATCAAATTATATTTTAATATCAGAATGGTTTATCTTAGTTCTGGTTGATATTCAATTAAGAGGAGATACTAATACACAAGCTTGAACTTTCTTTCCAGTGGACCCTGTTCCTCTGACAACATTCTCCATTTCTCACTCAGTTAAAAAGAGCTACAAATATGTAAAAGCATTTCATAATCTTTCATTTCATATGACCCCGCTATGAAATTATTTTTAAATGTCAGTAATAGCTTCTTTACTAACCTAGTTGCAAATTAGGCTATTTTAAATTGAGTACAGATTGTCCCCAACTTATGTAAATTAATGGTTCAACTTAAGATTTTTTGACTTGACAATGGCACAGAAGCAATATGCACTCAGGAGAAGCCATACTTTGAGTACCCAAACAACTGTTCTGTTTTTCACTTTCAATACAGTATTCAATAAGTTACATGAGGTAATCAACACTTTCTTATAAAATAGGCTTCATGTTAGATGACTTTGCCCAACTGTAGGCTAATTAAGTATTCTGAACATATTTAAGGTAGATTTGGCCAAGCTAAAATGTTGGCAGTTTAGGTGTATAAATTGCATTTCTGTTACAATATTTTCAACTTATTATGGGTTTATTGGGAGGTAACTCCATCACAAATTGAGGGGCATCTGTATTTTTGTAAGGGTTGCCCTTTGCTACCACAGTTAGTTCATACATATGCACTCACTTTCCCCTCTGCATGGAAAACTCACCTGCAAACTCCTTCTTGCCTGTCAGATCTCAGCTTGATTTAAGGTTGCCAGATAAAATACATCATGCCCACTCAAACTTGAATTTCATATTAAAACACATTTGTGTTTTTAGTACAAATATGTCCCATATATTGCAGAGGATATACTTATGCTAGAAAAGTATTCCTTGTTTATCTGACATTTGAGTTTAATTGGCATTATGTATTTTTATTTGCTAAATCTGGCAACCCTCACTTGACTGGTACCTCCTTGGAGAGACTTATGCTAAACAATTCTCAAAACTAGTCTCCCTCTCTCTCTCCTCCCAGCATTTTCTATTCCATCACTCTACTCAGAATTCTTCTGAACACTTATTACCATCTGAAATCATCTTATTTTTATGTGTGCATTGTCCAACTTTCTTATAATAATATACACACACACAGTTTTTGAAGCACACAAATTCAGAGATCAGGCTTAGCACTTTGTAAGGAGATAACATTTTCAAACTCTATGTGAGATCTGTATTCTTCACCTCTTTACCCTCAACCTATAGAACAGTATGTGCTACACAATAAGTGATCAAAAAATATTTGATGAAGGAATGTGTTAATGTGTATATTAAAAGAAAGAATTTGAAATTTATACATAAATATCACCAGGAAGAAATTGCCCTTGCAAACAGCACTACTTCTACCTACAAAGCTAAATTTTAAAATATACATTTATATTTTCAAATGACTTATATATGGCTTAAAGATTGAACTGTCCAAAAATGTTAGAAAAAGCCATTTATTATGGGCATTTTTAAAAATAAACTGTAATCAGTGATCTTTTTAAACCAAGGTCTTCTTATTTTGCTACAGTAATACATACCTGCCAATAAAAGAACATGTACTTGAATGTGAATGTTTGTTATCCCTAGAGAGCCTTGATCTCACTAAATACAGAAATAGCTCAGTGAATAATTGGATACGTTTGTGTGTTCATGGAAGGTTTTTATTTTTTTAATACTTTTTGCTTTCTAATTATCCCTGGGATATATTAAAGCAAATGCTGTGAATCACAACAAGACTGACATAGTTGCAGAACCCCCTCCTGCCCTTTTGCCTTGTGATGAAAGGAAACCTTTGATTGATGGGTTTCGGCTCATTACAAATATGTCATCAAGTCATCAAGGGCTTTTGGGATGAAATTCAGAAAGAATAATAAAACAGAAGGAAGGACTTTAAAAAAAACCCTCCTATTTACAGCCGTTAAATTAAAATAAAAAATCCTGTCACATCTCATACAGTTTGAAGGTGTTATTTGCATTCCAACTGTGGAAGGTGCCAAGCCAGATCTCTGATTTGTGTGCTACACTAGTGGTTGTATGTGTCCAGAGGGGATAGCGTCTGAAGAATTCAGATGTTTGGATGAATGATTATTTCAGAATTCAAAGCTGAATTCTCAAAAAGAGAAAGAGGCAGAATGATTTTATTAATGGTTTCACCCAACTGATTAATGACATGTTATCACATTATGCTGTACTATGTGATAGTTGCTGCTAGGGGTACTGAGTAGATGTATAAGTAGATCTGATCAAATTATGATTTCATGGCTCTTGGAAGACAACTCTTTAAGGTTTCCTAGAGAGAGTTACGGAACAAACCTTACCCACAGTTTGACAAGTCTTGAATCTGGCATACCTTGAACTCTCTCTTTTCCAAGGCCTGCACACTCAAACGCACTCATTTTGCCTCTGGTTCTCAAAAAGAGAGGAATTCTAGCTTCTCAGCGAAAGAAGACTTAGAGGAAAAAATTGTAAGGAAGGTGCAGTTTCTGCAACTCCTTACAACCTCAACATCCTGTTCTTCCTCTTATCTTTCCTCTCCCTACCACACCTCTCCAAAATAAAAAGGAAAAGAAAAAGATAACTTTACCTTTTTCCACCTCCAGTGGTTCTCCAAAACGGATGCTCTTTAGAATCACTTAAGTTTGTTTTAGTTTGGTTTTTAAAATACAGATGCCTAGGCTCTACCTCAGATCAATTGATTCAGAATCTCAGGAGGTGGTTTCCTAGCATTTTAACAGCTCCCCAGCTGATTCTAATGTGTTACCAGGAAGTAGAACAACTGTAGCAGGCCATTAAATGAAAGCTAACATAAAAGCTGATAAAAGCTTTAAGGCAATGGTTCTCAAGCTTGGCTGTACGTTTGAATCACCTGTGGGAGCTTAAGAAAAATGCCCAGGCTCTACCCTAGACCAGTTGATTCAGATTCTCCAAGAGTCTGGGTCATTAGGCTCTCTACCTGATTCTCATATGCACCAGGGTTGAGAACCACTGGTTTCTAGTGTAACCCTTTGCATTTTCATAAGCCTTAGTGTAGCCCTTTGCAGAGGTATTTGTATTTTCATAAGCAACTAAGAAGTTGTTTCAATGATTAAAGACAGGAAAGGGTGCTAAGAAAACATCTGTCTGTCTGTACCACTACCATGTCCTCTCTCTTTCTGAACCCTTCCAAACCAAGCTTTGTAGATAGGTTCTTCTATGCCAACTTATCTAATGATGGATCCCAGCATACTATTTTCTTTTTTTTTTTTGAGACGGAGTCTCGCTCTGTCGCCCAGGCTGGAGTGCAGTGGCCGGATCTCAGCTCACTGCAAGCTCTGCCTCCCGGGTTTACGCCATTCTCCTGCCTCAGCCTCCCGAGTAGCTGGGACTACAGGCGCCCGCCACCTCGCCCGGCTAGTTTTTTGTATTTTTTAGTAGAGACAGGGTTTCACCGTGTTAGCCAGGATGGTCTCGATCTCCTGACCTCGTGATCCGCCCATCTCGGCCTCCCAAAGTGCTGGGATTACAGGCTTCAGCCACCGCGCCCGGCCTATTTTCTGTTACTAAAAATTATGTTGTGATGATTGAAACTGATGAAAGACTGTTGTCTTTACAGTTGTTTTTATAATGATTACCTCCAAATTTTTCTTTTTTTTTTGAGACGGAGTCTCACTCTGTCGCCCGGGCTGGAGTGCAGTGGCGCGATCTCGGCTCACTGCAAGCTTTGCCTCCCGGGTTCACGCCATTCTCCTGCCTCAGCCTCCTGAGTAGCTGGGACTACAGGCGCCCGCCACCGCGCCCGGCTAATTTTTTGTATTTTTAGTAGAAACGGGGTTTCACCGTGGTCTCGATCTCCTGACCTTGTGATCCGCCCGCCTCGGCCTCCCAAAGTGCTGGGATTACAGGCGTGAGCCACCGCGCCTGGCCCAAATTTTTCATATAAAACTTTTTGCATTTAAAATTTGTATATTTTTGCAAAATTAGGTGAGCTAAGAAACAAGTTAGACTCCTAATGATGTGCATAAACAATGGTTGAGTCTTTACATAAAGAAATCTACCTTCATTTGTATACTTTGTGTGTTTTTTAAAAATAAAAGAAATAAGAGGGATTCATGGAGGCTAATTTTCCCTTCCAGGCCTATCTGTACCAAAGAAAGGGGAAGATTTTCTTGCCTTTTCTTTGTCTACAAATGGCATTATATGCATAGGTATGTATATATTTTTATCTTTATGAAATTTCAGGGGGAAACAATTGGCCCATTTTCCAAGTGTAAGACAAGAAAGTACCACCATTTAGAAGAGATATGGTTAGGTTGCTGACTTCGTTCTTATCACTAAAAGAAACGAGAAACAGGATCTATTCCAGGGAATGGGAGGGACGAAGGGACCATTTGGTCCCAGGCTGCTTACACACAAAGACCTTCAAAATTGATTTTTATTTATTATTTAAATGAGATCTATGCATATAGTCCATCATATAACTTTAAATTTGTGCCCATTTATTATGTACAGGTTGAGTATCCCACAACTGAAATGCTTGGGACCAGAAATGTTTTGGATTTCATTTTTTTCTTTTTTTTTTTTTTTTTTGCATTTTAAGATACTTGCATATACATAATGAGATATCTTGAGAATGAGACCCAAGTCTAAACATAAAATTTGTGTTTCATATACACCTTATACACATAGCCTAAATGTAATTTTATACAAACTGTTTAATAGGCTTATGCATAAAACAGAGTTTTGACTGCTTTTGACTGCAACCAGTCACATAAAGTCAGGTGTGAAATTTTCCAATGGTGGTACCATGTCTGAAAGTTTGGATTTTGGAGCATTTCTGAGTTTATATTTTTGGGTTAGGGATGTTTAACCTGTACCTACACATTGCTATTATGCTTTTGTATGAATTAATTTTTTAGCACAGTCATCTATATTTTTCTCCTAAAACATGAACTAATTTGCATTGAAGTTTTGGAATATTTTTAAGCATTTTTTTTTTTTTAATTTAAGCATTTAAAGTACACTTTTAAAAATTTATGACAAGTTTATTCTAAAATGTATAGGAATTAAAAGGAACTAGAGTAGCTATAATAGTTTTGAAAAAGAACATAGTGGGAAGAATCACTGTACCCAATTTTAAGACTTATTATAAAGCTACAGCCATCAACATTATGTGGTATTGGCAGAGGGATAGACACATAGATCAATGGAACAGAATAGAGAATGTAGAAATAGAACCACACCTCTATGTTTAACTGATGTTTCACAAAAATGTGAAAGCAATTCAGCAAAAAATAAGGATAGTTTTTTCAACAAATGGTAGGAGAGTAGTTATGTATTCATAGGTCAAAAAATAAAACTTGTCCTAAACCTCACACTTTGTATGAAAATTACTTAAAATGGATCATAGACTTACAAGTAAAACTTTTAGAAGAAAACATTCAGGACTAGGGTTTTGTGAAGAGTTTTTGGGTAAGATACTGAAAGCGCAACCCATAAAAGAAAAATAAATAAATAAATTGGACATAATCAAATTAAAAAATGTTTGTTTTATGACTTTGAATGTGTTAAGACATGAAAAAAACAAGCTATAGACTGGCAGAAAATGCTTGCAAATCACATATCTAACAAGAGATTCATATGTAGAATATATAAAGATTGTCAAACTCAACAGTAAATAAACCCAAACAGTTCAATTAGCAAATAAGCAAAATAGATGAAGAGACATCTCACCAAAGAGGACACATGGAGAGCAAATAAACACATTAAAATATACGCAACATGATTAACCATTAGACAAACGCAAATTAAAACCACAATGAGATACCAGAATGGCTAAAATAAAAAATCATGACTCATAAATACCTGGTTAGAAGTAAATTAGTTCACATTCGAAGTCAGTATAGCCAAGTTGTATAATGCTAAACAAACACCATATGACCCAGAATTTGTATCCCGGGGTCTTTATCGCAGAGAAACGAAAACTTATTTTCATACAAAAACCTGTACGTGAATACTCATAGAAGCTTTATTTGTAATAGCCAAAACTGGAAACAACCAAAATGTCCTACCTTAGATGAAGAGTTAAACTGTAGTATATCTATACTGTGGAATACCACTCAGCAATAAAAGGAAAAATAATTGATGGATCTTAAGGATGTTATACTGAGTGAAAAAATGCCAGTCTCAAAAGGCTTATATTACAGTGTGATTTTATTCATTCTCAAAATGACCAAATTGTAGTGTTAACAAACAGATTAATGACCTCCAGGGGTTCAGTTGATAGTAAGGAGGGCAGCATGAGGGATGGTCTAGTCTGTAACCTCATTGAAGTGATGGGTACGTGAGCATACACACCAGATAAAATGACCTGGAAATATACATGCATATGGCTCCAATGTCAGTGTTCTGGTTTGGATATTGTACTCTAGTGACATAAACCTGGAGGAAACTGGGTGAAAGATGCACAGGGACCTCCTGTACTATCTTTACAACTTCCTTGGAATCTATAATTATTTCAAACAAAAGTTTGATTGATTTATTTTTTTAGTAAGCATTGACTTAAGTATAAGAACTTAAAATAGGTTATTTTTTGTAATTCTCTTTGGACCTTTTTATGTTTCTACTATGCTGGCATCCTCAAAAGCTGGACGAGGCCTGAGCCTCTCAGACCTCTTACTTCTGAGAGGTGAGAGAAGTAAAATTCACCAGCCAGGCTGGCCCTAACATCCTCATGGGAAGCCTAGTTGGAAACATCCCAGAAGAATACTGCCTCAGGTTTCCAAGGCCTGTGGGGTGGGATCTGCAAAGAGAGAGATGATAAACAGGACTCCTCCTGACCCACACCTGGTCCCTCATATGACACACACACTCACATACACACACACACATACACACAACACACACACACAGTTTCTCAAAGTCAGCTTCTACCATGGCTTCGTTGTCATCTTTGCCACCTTCATATCTGCGTCACTGATTGCTAATTCCTAGTCTATGTAAACACCCTTGTGAGATCACTTTACCCATCTTGGCTATCATCTCTGGGAGATGATTCCATAAGAGGCAAAACCAGTCCTGCGGATTTTCCAAACTCAGAAATATTTCTGTTGTATTTCCTGTTACATAACTGAGGTTTGTGGAGAGCCCATGAGACTAAAGTAAGGAGAGGAAACTCCTATGTTATGTTTTAACTATTTTAACCCACCTTTCCCTTAATAACTCTTCTTTCTGTTTACTATCTTTTTTTATTGTTTTCTTTATTATTTCTATCCTAGATATAAGAGTAAAGTAGGACTAGAAAACTTTTTTTAAGTCTTTGAACAAGGAACCTCCATGAATGCATATTTACACACAGATTTTGAGTTTCAAGATGCCTGAAATGGGTGTAGCAGCATCTTTTATATAGTACTTAATGCAAAATACACCCTCAACTTGATCTCCCTTGTGGTTGAGAGTATGCATACATATATCTATTTCTTTCCTTTTCTTTTTTCTTTTTTCTTTTTGAGATGGAGTCTCGCTGTGTTGCCCAGGCTGGAGTGCAGCGATGCAATCTCGGCCCACTAAAACCTCCACCTCTCAGGTTCAAGCAATCTTTCCCCTTCAGTCTCTCCAATAGTGGAATTACAAGTGTGTTCCACTATGCCCGGCTAAATTTTTTTGTATTTTTAGTAGAGGCAGGGTGTCACCATGTTGGCCAGGCTGGTCTCGAACTCCTGACCTCAAGTGATCCTCAAAAGTCATTTTATATAGAGTTTTATTTATAAGAAATAAGCGGGACGAGTAGGAGATTCTTAAGAATCACTGCACTCTAGTTCAAATATTTTTATATATTTATAAAAATCACAGTTATATAAGCATAATTAACCCTTAATTTGTAAAGTTTATATAAAGGCTATGTTAATTAGATACTTTATTCAGTAACTAATAGATTGCCAATCTATTTAAAATAGTCATTTTCTTAAGCACTTATTAGGTCTCAAGAACTGCTTTGAGATACAGGAATTCATCTAATTTTCACTGCTGGGCAAGGTGTGAGAGCCCTAGCATCTGAAAGTGGTCAACTTGTGGGTTGGTAAGAAGAATTTAATGACAACAGTATAGTTTTGGAAAAGGAAAGTTTAGTAGAAAGAAAGAACACTGCAGAAGAGCGCAGCAGGGTGCCTTAGCAAGATAGAACTGAGCAGACCAGGGGGGATTCTCCTTAGGAGCATTTATGAACCTTAAGACAGAAGCTTGAGGGTAATTTGGACCATATTAGCCAGATAGGTCATGATAAATGATGACATTTATAGTCATTTTGGTGCCTTACTGTCAGCAAGGGTTGCACAGTGAGTTTCAGCATAGCGTTCTGGAGATGTATAGAAATTTTCGTTACTTAGAAATTTTTTTGAAAGAGGCCTGCAACCAGGTGCCTATTTAGATACTAAAGAACTTTAATTACTTCTAAATTCCCTCGCTATGGAGTTTTGCCTCTGATGGCCTATTTGATGGTCACCAGGCGGTCTTTGCTCCCTTCATGATACTTCTAAATTCCTCAGATATGGAGATTTTGTCTCCAGTACCTGTTCGTGGTCATTAGCTGATTTTTGCTCTCTTCACTCACAGTATCTCTGAAGTAGGTACTAGCAATCCCTCAGTTTACAGATGATGAAACTGAGACACAAAGAGTTTGAGTAACTTGCTCAAGGTGACATTGCTGGTAAGAGGCGAAGCAAAAAATAGGGCCATGTAGTCAATATCTTCATTAAAAAACTTCATGAAAGATTAGAATAAATGAATATGGTGACCAAACAGTCAAAATAGTCTGGAATCACTCTCTCTTTGCAATGATTAAGATAATCCAAATGAGAATATTTCAAGTGACAAAATCCATCTCATTACAGGATACTGGCAACTGCATCAAATCTACATTTTGCTTGCAAATGTTCATCCAGTATGAAAGACAGAATAAAAATATTAGGATAAAATAATTTTTTTAAGTGAGGGGATAGGCAGTCAGACATTCTTTTGTGACACAAACCAGTTCTACAGTAGAATAATGAAGGCATTGTTCAGCAGTTTGAAGGTTTGATTTATAAAACTAGGTGTTAACTGATTGGCAACCAACCAATAGAAGGTAAATGGCTAAACTAGTCTGCATGTGCAGGTGCTAGTAAGAAATTTTCAAAGGCACAGCTGCACTTTTATACAAAGGTCCCTGATCATCTACAGGTACTTTCCCACATGTGGTCATGACCTTTGATGACACCCATTCAGGATACCAGGCACCAGTTCGTTTATAAAATGATTCAGATGTTGTATTTAATTAGATTATTCAGAGTTTCTGTGGGAGTACAGGAATGTCCTGTCTTTCTCCCATAACTTCTACCTCCCTACAAAAACCTAAATGCTCTGCTTGTGGTAGAGGCATGCAACTTCAGATAAGCTCAGGTAAGAATATAGGTGTTTTTGATAGGTTAAAATGGAAAGCGCAAATTTCTGAAATGCCAGGAAAAAGGTGCAAACCCCACATATGCTGTGCAATCTGCATGAAATCCATCATAGGAGAATTGAGTAGTGATTATGTCTGCTTTGAAAATTCTGCATCAAATTCACAGAGTTTTACTTTCAACCCATTTGGGTGAAAGAAATAATGTCCTTACAACATCTCTTCCACTTCTTTCCTTCTTTCTCATCTTCTCCATTGGTTACTCTTTAATCATTCAGCATCTTCCTCTTTATTTATCTCACACTGTGCCTGGGACACAGAGTAAACTTTTCCACTTCCAGCCCCTTCATCCTACCCTTTTAATGTTGTTCAACGAATATTTGTACATTCCTAGACTGTGGTAGTTAGTCCTTTTCTGAGCACTGAAGATACATCATCGAACAATAGACACACACACACACACACACACACACATATGCACATGCATGCACCAAAAAAATAAAAGATCAACTGAAAGCTTAAACTAAATATTGGGAAAGAAAGATTTTTGAGAAAAACTCAACACTGAAGAAAAAATATCCTTCAAAAGTATAGAAAGCAACCTAGATTATTGCAGATCATAGAAACTGGTTTTTTATTTAAATTTTACAGTCACACGATTCATAACAGTATTTCAGTTTAGTTTTAACATGCATTTTTTTTTTAGTTTTGGGTAATATTAAGAATCTTTTACTGTGTTTAAAAGTCTTTTATATATTTCCTTAGGACAAACTATCAGCTCATATACTTTGCCCAATTTTCTAATGGGCAATTGTTTTTTTCTCATTGATTTATATGAGTTGAAAATACTTTTTCCAGTTTGTTGATTATCTTCATTCTGACATTGCTTAGTGCATTTTGCACTGCAGAAGCTATTTATTTTTATGCAATCGCATTTGTCCAACTATTTGTTAATGGTTGAATGATGTAGGAAAAGGACCTTCTTCTCTAAGATTATGAAAGAATGTTCCATGGTTTCTTCTAGTTCTGTTCTAGTTTCATTTTTTAAAAAATAAATCTTTCATTTATTTTGAATTTACCTTGGGGTGGAGTATAAGGTGTAAATTTATTTTTTTCTTTCAGGTAACTGTTGAGTTGCCCCGACATTGAAACCACCTTTGCAAAAATTATAACTGAAGAAATTATGACAGTGACACAGATCAGACCTAACTGACTCCATCTTGCTTCTAACCTTTAAGCTGTCCTTGTTCATTCCTGGGTGTAGGAAGAACTAACCTTAGGAAGGAATTTAGTTTATGGTTTGACTCTGAAACAAAATTGATCATGTCCCTTTTCCCAAAAAGACCCACTTCTTGCCTGGGGACCAGTCTGCCTTTGTGGGACTAACAAATTAACTACATGATTAGTTATTACATTTTAGGGGTCAGGCAGCCTCTGGCTGCAAGAGTCTGACCTTCCCCAAATTGCTCCTGTGGATAGCATTACTATTGTAAAACCTAAGATCAGTGCTTCAGATATTTTGCAGACCCTGCACTGGATGGATCAGCTGACATCACCCAAATTGGTAATCTGGCTCAACCAGTTCTGCGATCCCCTTTATGAGTCCATCTCCAATGTGACCAATCAGCACTCCCCACTTCCGAGCTCCTACTTTAATTTAAATTATATTTAAGAACTCTGATCTTCATGCTCCAGGAAACTGATTTGTGTAATAATAATACTCGCATCTCCTGTACAGCCAGCTCTGCCTGGATTACTCCTTCTCCACTGCAATCCCCCTGTCATGATAAATCGGCTCTGTCTAGGCAGCAGGCAAGGTGAACCCACTGGGCAGTTACAAATTTGGGGGCTCAACCACGATTGCCTTTGTGGTTACCTACTGTGTAGCCCACCTCTGATGATGGATCTGGAGGCCAGCCCAAGTGGCTACCTAGATCTCTTGGACTAGGGGCTGACTCTGGCACTCTCTGCCAGTGGTGTGCTGCTGACCCAATGTGCATGGATTCAATTGTAGTGGAGAAATAATGCTAAGGAGATATCCCATAACTGTAGCTTCATCACTGGGTGTCTATAGCTGTAGCCTCAACGCGAGGTGTCTGATTTGGTGAGTATTCCAGTCAGCTACCAACAGCCCCTTCCTTCTCCTGATTTATTGGCCTCTCTGGAGGTGCTGCTGTCTCTTAGTAACCTCCCAGGGTGTCTATCTATAGCCCCATCACAAGGTATCTGCCTGTAGCTCCATTACAAGGTATGTGTAACTGTAGCCCCATTACAGAGTGTCTGTCTGTAGCTCCATTAGGGGGTATCTAATTGGACGGAGAATAAAGAACTTGTTTAGAGGACTACTCTTGGTTTGAGACTGGGTCTGGAATCTGTGTCTTGAAGGCCTTCTGTTCGTCTTACATTGTGTGTGTGTGTGTGTGTGTGTGTGTGTGTGTGTGTGTGTGTGTTTATATGTATGGAGGGCTCTGAAGGAATTGCTGCCAGCAATTTTCTGGGGGCAGGGGACAGACTCTCGCTCTGTCGCCCAGGCTGGGGTGCAGTGGTGCGATCTCGGCTCACTGCAACCTCCACCTCCCAAGTTCAAGCAATTCTCATGTCTCAGTCTCAGTGTAGCTAGGACTGTAGGTGTGCACCACTATGCCCAGCCCTGAGCTGTCATTTTGAGTAAATGAATAACTTATGGTGACATGGGACTCTATTTTGTGATATCCAGTGTTTTAAACCTTTGATATTTGACAAACCTTCCAAGATCAAATTCTAAGTTAAAAAAAAAAAAATTACATCTCCTAAAGTTCAAAAAGATATATTGGGCTTATTTAATGTATTAAAATCGTTCAAGAAACATTGTCAAATATAAAAGGGTGTTTAACTTTCTTTGAGTTATAGTCATATAAACATGTTATTAGTATGTTATAAAATTGTATAAGATTTCTATAATTCTAATATGCCTCAGTATATGTTATCAGTAATAACTACAATTGTTACGTTGAATTTTTGTGTGCCACAGAGGTAACAAGTTTCCTTGTCAATTTCTTTGACTGTGGCTTCCCTAAAACATTTCTGTCATCTGCAGACAATTGTTATCTTGATTTGGTCCTCTTTAGGAGATGGTTTTATAATCAGCTATAAAACTTTGACAGGTGCTCTTGAATGCAAGTTTCTGATAACCTTGGCGATTATGACATTAAAATAAAGGAAATTTCGGGACTCTCCTAAAGAGCTGAAATGTTCTTTCATTTGAATAAATCAGCTCTGTCTAGATAACAGGCAAGGCGAACCTGTTGGGTCATTACATTAGCAATTAAATAATCTGTTTTCTCATTGACCTGAGATGCTATTTATCATATGTGCTTGGGTCCATTTCTGAATTTTTTTAAACTCATTCATTAAAATTTGTCTACTTTCTTTTTTCTTTTTTTTTTCTTTTTTTTTTTTTTTTTTTTTGGACACAAAGTCTCTCTCTGTTGCCCAGGCTGGAGTGCAGTGACCTCCTGAGTAGCTGGGATTACAGGCGCATGTCACCACACCTGGCTAATATTTGTATTTTTAGTAGAGATGGGATTTCACTATGTCGGCCAGGCTGGTTTCAAACTCCTGGCCTCAAGTGATCCACCTGCCTTGGCCTCCCAAAGTGCTGGGATTACAGGCATGAGCCACCGTTCCTGTCCAGAACTTTATCTATTTCTTTCATAGTACCACATTACTTAATTATTTTGGCTTTATAAAAGTGTTAATATTTAATATGACTAGCATCCCATTTATTAACCTACTTTTCAGAATTTATAGATTAAATTAGGGAAAACTGACATCTTGTGAGCCTTGCCATCCAAGAACATGCTGTACATTTTCATTTATATAATTTCTCTTCTCCTGATTCTTAAGAGCATTTAAGATATTTTTCATATAGGTGTTGCACATACCTTGCTATCTTGTTACATATTGTCTTTATTTTGTTGCAGCTATAAGTAGGATCCTTTCGTGGATTAAATCTTCTTACTAGTTTCTTTTTTAATATATGAAGAATATTGATTTTAATCTAGTTCCCAGACTAGATGTTGAATTGTTTTTGTATGTATGATACTTTTTTGGTTGATTTTCCCTTGTTTGATCATCTGGAATCCCTCTTGAATTTCCGTACCTCTGATTTCTTTCTCTGATCTAGTTATGTTAGTTAGAACTTCCAGAACAATAACTAAAGTGGTCATAGCAGACATATTTGTCTGGTTCCTGACTTTGTTGGAAATGTTTCTACTCATGTTTTTAGGCATAATGCTGAATTTTAGGTTAAGATCAATAACTTTTATATGTTAAGGAAATATCTATGTATTTCTCTTTCACTGTGAATCAAGAATAAATATTGAATTTTAACAGATGTCCTTTTTAACATACACAGATATGATGGACTTTTTCCTTAAATCTTTTAATATAAGATTAAATTTTAATCTTTTAAGTTGTATTAATGAAGTTTCTAAAATTGAACTTGTAGAGCTGATCTTCACATTTGTAGAATAATCCCCATATGATCAACATATACCTTCTATTAACAAGCTGCTGGATTCTGTCGGCTAATGTTTTATTTAGGTTTTTTTGTATCACTAAACAAGTGAATTCATCTATAATTTATTGGTGCATTTTTTGGTCAGATTTTGTCCTGTATCCTTTTATCAAACAAAAGCTTTTCACCAGTGATTCTGTTACATAAGACACATATGAGAATATATATGACAATTTTCACTCCTTCCAAATTTGGGGGTAAATATAGTTAAGACAATTAGATTAGAACAAGTCAATTACTATACTTCCTGGATATAGCTCTCTTTAATTTTTCATGCACAGAGCATTTATATTTTGTTGGGCATTTGTGTTATTATTTTTCAGTTATGGAGAAAACTTGTATAGATGTACTTCCTCTTACTATGAATTCTTCAGAAAAGCAAGAGGTTGTATGTATTTTTGGAACTGGTGATTTTGGAAGATCATTGGGATTGAAAATGCTCCAGTGTGGTTATTCTATTGTTTTTGGAAGTCGAAACCCCCAGAAGAACAACCTACTGCCCAATGGTGCAGAAGTCTTGAGCTATTCAGAAGCAGCCAAGAAGTCTGATATCATAATCATAGCAATCCACAGAGAGCATTATGATTTTCTCACAGAATTAACTGAGGTTCTCAATGGAAAAATATTGGTAGACATCAGCAACAACCTCAAAATCAATCAGTATCCAGAATCTAATGCAGAGTACCTTGCTCAGTTGGTGCCAGGAGCCCACGTGGTAAAAGCATTTAACACCATCTCAGCCTGGGCTCTCCAATCAGGAGCACTGGATGCAAGTCGGCAGGTAAGATTAAACAAATCTACACTCAATCTTTAAAAAATGAATCATTAAATGTGCACTTGCCTCAAAGATTCTAAAATATAATTCCAAGATCAAATACCCACTAAATATTACATTTTGCTAATATGTGTTGTGAATAATTTTCTTGAGCTTGACCAAGTAAGGTGGTCAACTGTTGCAATTCATCTCCCACTGTATGCACCCTCAGATTTTAGTTTGATGGAACCCCATGGTGTCAGCCTCTGGAGGCTTCTTTTCAGTGCTAGAAACTAATACTTGGTGAATATCCTTTTCTACTTCCATTACCTTGTATGAAACTGGTTCCATTTATGCACTGAGATTAGAAGCATTCATAAGTGATGCGGCACCACAAATACAGAAGAAAGATCAAACTACTCATTATGCAGAGAACCAGGTCTTAAATAAGTGTGATGTGCCTAAAACCATCATCAACTAAAAACCATGGTACTTACCTATCTAGGACACCACAAACAAGTTTAAAGCATCTTGTTAGATACGTTAATTCTACGTCCTTATTTTAAAAACCGTTCACTGTTACATGTCATCATTCTGTATGGTGCTGTTGTAGCCTTTCAAAATAATTATTAAATAAAGAAAAGGAGTAAATACAGAATTAATTGTTTTTAAACCAGGTATTTGTGTGTGGAAATGACAGCAAAGCCAAGCAAAGAGTGATGGATATTGTTCGTAATCTTGGACTTACTCCAATGGATCAAGGATCACTCATGGCAGCAAAAGAAATTGAAAAGTACCCCCTGCAACTGTTTCCAATGTGGAGGTTCCCCTTCTATTTGTCTGCTGTTCTGTGCATCTTCTTGTTTTTCTATTGCGTTATAAGAGACGTAATCTACCCTTATGTTTATGAAAAGAAAGATAATACATTTCGTATGGCTATTTCCATTCCAAACCGTGTCTTTCCAATAACAGCACTTACACTGCTTGCTTTGGTTTACCTCCCTGGTGTTATTGCTGCCATTCTACAACTGTACCGAGGCACAAAATACCGTCGATTCCCAGACTGGCTGGACCACTGGATGCTTTGCCGAAAGCAGCTTGGCTTGCTGGCCCTGGGATTTGCCTTCCTTCATGTCCTCTACACACTTGTGATTCCTATTCGATATTATGTACGATGGAGGTCAGGAAACCTAACCGTTACCCAGGTAAATATCTTCTTATGTATTTCCTCTACTCCTGAAATCAGAGACTATTGCTATATCATATTTCATTTCATAATTATAGAAAGTCACTCTTCTAAGCATCTTCTTTTTTAAAGTAACTAGAATTAGAAATGTCATGTCAGTTTTTTAAAATGAATCCAGTTTAGATCTCATACAACTATTAAGAATAAAAGTTTGCTGGATGTGGTGGTTCACGCCTGTAATCCCAGCACTTTGGGATGCTGAGGCAGGTGAATCATGAGATCAAGAGATCAAGACCATCCTGGCCCCAACATGGTGAAACGCCATCTCTACTAAAAATAAAAAAATTAGCTGGGCATGGTGGCGGGCACCTGTAATCCCAGCTACCCGGGAGGCTGAGGCAGGAGACTCGCTTGAACCCAGGAGGTGGAGGTTGCAGTGAGCCGAGATCATGCCACTGCACTCCAGCCTGGGTGACAGAGCAAGACTCCATCTCAAAAAAAAAAAAAAAAAAAAAAGAATAAACGTTTGCTTTCCAGGGTCACTTGGGTCCAGATCTGTATTCCCAGGGCTCAGAGAGATATTGGCAAACCGACAGATTTCATGGCTCAAGAAACCTAAAGACACTTGCTTGAATCCCTTTGGTTGGCAGTCATATGTTAACTAACGTGTTTTCAAGCTTCTTCTATTCTTATGCATGTTACTTCCTTTTGGAAGTCAAAACCAACCATCTTATAAGTAAGTGGGCTAACCAAACGTGTGCCACACTAAAGCAAACAAATTCACAAAAGAGTGCTTATAATTCCCTTAATGTTTGACTTGGGGGAAGTTGGCCTCAATAACTAGAAAACCAAATAATCCTGAGCAAATATCAAATATTATCTTATGCATAATCAAAAGATTCAGTGAGAATCAGTTGAAGGAGTTTTAAGAAACTCCCAGAGGAAGGGCTATAAGTCAGTTCTAGTTTAGAAATAGCTAGTTTTGATAGATCTTACTTCAGTCTCAAAAATTATTAGTCATTAATGTTGCTTCTATGGGTTTCTCTACATTATTTTCCTAACAAATATATGTAAGTTTCCTGGGTAAGAGTCACACTACAAGTGTCTGATTCCTCTCAACTTGTGGTGCAAGACTGATGTATTATATTATGACAGAACAAACATGAAAGAACCCGCTGTGAGAGTGTGAGTAATCCACATGTAAAGCAGAAAAACAGAATTCTGATGTAATTGTTTGAGAACATCAAGTTTTGCTTGGGGAACAAAATGCAGATGGTAATGAAGGTTTAAGTGAGTGTTTACTGTCTTTTTAGAATTTACAGGGAAAATCAAAACTTTCTACACAACTCCTAGAATCAAGTCCAAACAGAACCAATTACTTTTTTTTTGGCCAAAAAATGTAATTTCTAAGTGCATTTTTCACTAAAGTTATTTTAAAATAATTTTTAAGAAATGCCATACAATTTGCTTTGAGCAAATAATTCATGCAGAGGTATTTTTCAGTCCCCTTCAAAGTATGAGCAGTTTGTAAAAATGTAGTTTTATAATTGCTTATAATTTTTCTTAGGCAATACTCAAGAAGGAGAATCCATTTAGTACCTCCTCAGCCTGGCTTAGTGATTCATATGTGGCTTTGGGAATACTTGGATTTTTTCTGTTTGTACTCTTGGGAATCACTTCTTTGCCATCTGTAAGCAATGCAGTCAACTGGAGAGAGTTCCGATTTGTCCAGGTAAGAACTTCAAGATCATTCCTGACTTTTCATTTTGCTCCATCACTTCCCTAGCAATCACATTTAAAAATTCAAATTAGAAAATGTTGAACCAAGGTACAAAAGGCAGAATCCATAATGGTTTGATTTCTTAATGCTTGCCAAGATTCCTGACTGCCTCCAGATCTACAGCTAACACTATAGGGTGAAAAGTACCAAGAACTATTACGATTTATGTGAGGAGATGTACTAGGTACAAGGTGAAAAGAAACCCCAAGACAAAATTTCACCATTTAAAAATTAACCTTACAACATGGACATATAGATATGGAAAACCAGATGTTGAGTTGAAGTTTAAAATTTTCACAGCAAGATTTGATAGATGTCATCATACCCGAAGACTTAATGCTCTCCTATAAGAGGAAAAATTGTTTTCTTCCACATGTCAACCACCAACCAACCCCTCTTTAAAGGCAGTTAGTAACTACACATTCTTGTAGACCAGTGGTCCTCAAAGTATGGCACTTTGAGTAGGACCAGCAGCATCTGCATCACCTGGAAACTTGTCAGATACACAAAACCCCAGGCCATGCCCAGGCCTACTGAATCAGAAACTCTGAAAATGTGGCCCAGAAATTTAATGAGCCTTCAAGATGATTCCGATGCATGCTTATTATGAGTATAATAGAAAAGACCATTAGTCTTTAAAATCAGGTTAGAAATTTTTAGAACTATTGGAATCTTAAGTCTTGCAATTTCTCCCAGGGACCAAATTCAGTCAACATGTTCTCAGTAACACTTTTGTTCAAGGTATTAAGATCGAAATAAACAATAAGCTTTAAAATGTAGGCTGAAACAAGTAAGATTGGCTATTGCTCTTTGTTGTGATAGAAATGAGCTAGGATCTGGTTTTAGTCAGTAACATATACTAAGATGGTGCTTCTTGAGGTCATACTGTGTCATATTCATTTCTGACCTCTAGAAAAGATGATAAATAAAAGAGTTTCACCTTTGGGAACCAAGGCAAGCTAATTATTTATTCTAACTTGGAAGAGTTTACTCCTGGGAAACTTTTCCATCCAGCTAGGTTAAGGTAAAGCTACTATGTCATTTGTAAGCAATGACCTTGTTTTAAATGAAGTATTTATCATCCTGAAGAAGGGTTAGTGCTTTTTTTCAATACTTAACAAAGTGTCCTAAACATTATAGGTCTCAAATGTTTGTGATTGTTGACAAATATCCATCACTGGCTTAGAGTGTTTCACTTTAAGATGTAAATAATGTTAACTTACATATTTTTGTTTCTTGTTTATAGTCCAAACTGGGTTATTTGACCCTGATCTTGTGTACAGCCCACACCCTGGTGTACGGTGGAAAGAAATTCCTCAGCCCTTCAAATCTCAGATGGTATCTTCCTGCAGCCTATGTGTTAGGGCTCATCATTCCTTGCACCATGCTGGTGATCAAGTTTGTCCTAATCATGCCATGTGTAGACAACACCCTTACAAGGATCCGCCAGGGCTGGGAAAGGAACTCAAAACACTAGAAATCAGCATTGAATGGAAAAATCAGATATTTAAAACAAAGTTCAATTTACCTGGAGTTCTGAACTATAGTGTTGAATGTTTAAAGAAGAATGACAGGTACAGTTAGGAAAGCTTTTTTCTTTCCTGTGACTGAAGGAAATGTGACTGAAGGAAACATTGCCTGTCTTTGAGAAATTGACATACTGGAAGAGAACACCATTTTATCTCAGGTTAGTGAAGAATCAGTGCAGATCCCTGCCTCTTATTTTCCCGGAGGCCATGGGGCTGAGATTGAAATTAGCTTTGTGGTTTTACACTAAAGAATTTCCTTACTATGGGCAACATGCATGACCTACTATCTTGCAAAATCCAGTAGAAGTATGTGCAACTTCCTTCTCTGGCTCAAGGGCTGAGTTAAGTGAAAGGAAAAACAGCACAATGGTGACCACTGATAAAGGCTTTATTAGGTATATCTCAAGAAGTGGGTCACATGAAATGTGAAAAGGGAATGAGTTTTTTTGTTGTTTTTTGGAAGTAAAGGCAAACATAAATATTACCATGATGAATTCTAGTGAAATGACACCTTGACTTTGCTTTTCTCAATACAGATATTTACTGAGGGGAACTATTTTTATAACACAAGAAAAATTTACAATTGATTAAAAGTAACCATGTCTTGGATACATGCAAATCTATAGAGTTGGCATGTAATTCTTCCTCTACAAAGAATAGGCATAGGAAAGATTGAATAAAAATTGAGGGATATCTACTGGATTTCACTTGCATTGTGCATAAGCAAAGAAGGGTTGATAAAAGTTCTGGATCAAAAAGTTCAAATAAACCAGAATTTTAGACAGCAAGCTAAATAAACATTGTAAAGTTGCACTATATTAGGTTTAGCATTATTTAGATATTACAATATGCTTTGTAAATTTTATATTCCAATTATTGTTCAGTATTTGTCATCTATTAATTTCTAGTATAAATAAGTAGCTTCTATATCTGTCTTAGTCTATTATAATTATAAGCAGTAAAATTAAATAAATAATCTGCAGGTATAAATTTGAACAATGCATAGATGATCGAAAATTACAGAAAGTCATAGGGCAGAGAGGTGTGAAGATTTGTCATTATGTGAAATTTGGATCTTTCTCAAATCCTTGCTGAAATTTAGGATGGTTCTCACTGTTTTTCTGTGCTGATAGTACCCTTTCCAAGGTGACCTGCAGGGGGATTAACTTTCCTAGCTCAAGCATGGAGCTAAAAGGAGCCTTATGCTTGATCTTCCCACGTACCAAAATAACCAATAGGCACTGAGTTTGGCATTTTTCTGCCTGCTCTACTAAGACCTTTTTTTTTTTACTTTCATTATAACATATTATACATGACATTATACAAAAATGATTAAAATATATTAAAACAACATCAACAATCCAGGATATTTTTCTATAAAACTTTTTGAAAATAATTCTGTCTACCTTATATATTCAATTTTACATCCTTTTTTTAAAGGCTTTGTTTTTCTAGAGGCTTTGTTTTCCTTTTTTTATTATTTTTTATTTTTTTGAGACAATCTTGCTCTGTTGCTCAGGCTGGAGTGCGATGGCACAATCTCAGCTCACTGCAACCTCCTCCCAGGTTCAAGCGATTCTTGTGCATCAGCCTCCCGAGTAGCTGGGACTACAGGCATATGCCACTATGCCTAGCTAATTTTTGTACTTTTAGTACAGACAGGGTTTCACCACATTGGTCAGGCTGGTCTTAAACTGCTGGCCTCAAGTGATCTGCCTGCCTCTGCCTCACAAAGCACTGGGATTACAGGCATTAGTCTGGCCTTATGTGATATATTTTCTTAATGGCTGCATAATATCACATCAAATAGGCATTTTTCAAACCTCTTTCCTTATTAAACATGTAGACTATATCCATTTTTTTACTAAAACAAATAACATTTCAGGTATCTTTGCACTAATAATGTTTTTCCATATTTTTAATTATTTCCTCAGAATACCTGCCAAGAATTGGGAGTATAGAATTAAACAACTTTTACTAGCATTTGCTATATATTGCCAATTCATTTCTAAAGTGACCTTATCAATTTCATTACCATTGGATGAGGGTGTTGCTTTTATTACACTATTGTAGATAGTCTTTTTTATTTCAATTTGTGTTTATTTATAACTAGTTGCAAAGGTACACAGAACACATGCTCCTTCAACTTATCTTTGATAAACCCAAGCAAGAATACAAAAAGCTGGAAGACATTGAGTAGAGTCATGTTATATGGTGCTGAACCTACAGTATCAGTGGAAAAGACAGGGAAAATGTCACTACTCATCTATGTTATGCAGAACAGTCAGGTGTGCTGGGGCTGGATACTGCTCTTTGACTTGAGCATTGGTTGATTAAAGTTTAAGTATCACTCAGGTTGGTCTAGAGAAGCCTTTGGAGTTAACCATGCTCTTTTTTGTTAAAGAAAGGAGTAATGTGTTTATCCTGGCTCACAGTCCATCACCGAAAATAGAAAATGCCATTTATAGGTAAAATGCTGACCTATAGAAAAAAATGAACTCTACTTTTATAGCCTAGTAAAAATGCTCTACCTGAGTACTTAAAAGCAATCCATGAAGCCTGAAGCTAAAGAGCACTCTGGTGGTTTTGGCATAACAGCTGCATTGCCTAACCTGAACTTTGGCCCCAACCACAAGAGCTCCAAGCCCCACCAGCTGACCAAAGAAAGCCCAAGTTCTCCTTCTGTCCTTCCCACAACCTCCCTTCTCCCAAAACCATGAGATTAATTTGACCATATTAACACAGCTGACTCCTCCAGTTTACTTAAGGTAGAAAAAATGAGTTTACAACAGATGAAAATAGGTGCTTTGGGTGAACAGTATTCCTTTTAACAGATCCAAACTATTTTACATTAAAACAAAAGTTAAACTAAACTTCTTTACTGCTGATATGTTTCCTGTATTCTAGAAAAATTTTTGTACTTTCATATTATTTTTGTGCACTTTCCCCATGTTAAGGGATGATGACTTTTGTAAATGTGTATTCATTAAATGTTACTTTAAAAGTATTTTCTAGTTTTGTTTAATTCTGGTTTTAACTCATCAACATTCCAAAGAAAGTTACTAAAAGGTTTTGAATCACAGTAGTTCCAGCATCTAAGACTAGAAACACTTCCCTTCAGGGATAAGGAAAAGAGAAGGCAGTGCATGGGTTTGAAAGCGCATTAACAGATTTGCAGCTTCTTGCAATGTAAGCTGGAGCTCAGTGGGGTGGCACAGTCCAGTATCCTGCGTGTGCTTCAGTATTATCCTTAGAGAGGGGAGAGCATCAGATGGCTAAATGGGGAGGACTGCACCATCCCACGCTGGACTTTTGTGAGAATTAGGAGGTAAAAAAGGCTTTCCTTCTCTAGGCAGACGCCACAGGGGTAAGGCTAATGGCTTGACAAGCCGACTTCAGGTTGGATTCAGACTGTGTGACTGGGCATTAAATGCCTTGCACAACTGGACTGCTGCAGCCCTGATGGGTGTTATCCTGCTTTCAAAAATAGTATTAAAACTTATAAATAAAGAGAGGACTGACAATCTGGAGGAAGCTAGAAGCAAATGGGAAGTCCCTACTGAAAAAGCCATTTCAATTAGAAATTCATTCAGGAGCTCTTCATGCATCTATTGTTCAGGGATCACAAAAGATCCATGATAAAAATAAATATATATTGTGCATTTCACCTCTGAGAGTGTAAAAGCTTCTGGAGCTCCTTTCCAAAATTAAGGTATAATGGCAGTCAAGGTACTGCACACAGTAGTTGCAATTTTCATTCTCCATCATCACAACCACAACCATCATCTTCACTACCACTTGTCCAACACACACACACACACACACACACAAACACATACACACACACCCCACCACCCACAGGTAGCCTTACAGGGTCCTACTTCAATTTTCTATAATGAATTAGGTTTACATTCTAGAAAAATATTTCACTCTTCTCAAGGTTTGTTCAGTAGAATTTGGGAAAAGAGTATAAGTTACTCTTCAATGTATCAGAGGCATTTGAACCAGGGTGACTCCATCTTCAACAGAGGTTGAGTAAAATAAGGCTGAGACTGCCCGGGCACAGTGACTCACACCTGTAATCCCAGCACTTTGGGAGGCCGAGGCAGGTGGATCACCTGAGGTCAGGAGTTTGAGACCAGCCTGGACAACATGGTGAAACCCTGTCTCTACTAAAAATACAAAAAATTAGCCAGCGTGGTGGCACATACCTGTGATCCCAGCTACTCTGGAGGCTGAGGCAGGAGAAGCGCTCGAACCCAGGAAGCAGAGGTTGCAATGAACCGAGATCGCGCCATTGTACTCCAGCTTGGGTGACAAGAGTGAAACTCCATCTCAAAAAATAAGTAAATAAATAAATAAAGACTGAGACCTACTGGGCTGCATTCCCAGGACAGCAGGTGTTCGTAGTCACAGGATGAGATAGGAAGTCTCATCCTGTGACTTGAGATACAAGGTACAGGTCACAAAGACCTTGCTGATAAAACAGGATGCAGTATAGAAGCCATCCAAAACCTACCAAAACCAAGATGGCAATGAAAGTGATCTCTGGTCATCTCAACTGATCATTATATGCTAATTATAATGTATTAGGAGCCTAAAAGACACTCCCACTAGCACCGTGACAGTTTACAAATTCCATGGCCACATCCAGAAGTTACCCTATATGTTCTAAAAGCAGGAGGAGCCCTCAGTTCTGGGAATCGTCTGAACCTTTCCTGAACATCTCATGAATAAGCCAACCCTTGTTTAGCATATAATCAATAAATAACTATAACTATACTCAGTCAGGCAACCCATGCCGCTGCTCTGCCTATGAAGTAGCCATTTTATTCCTTTACAGTGTTAATAAACTTGCTTTCATTTTATGGATTCACCTCAAATTCTTTCTTGTGCAAGATCCAAGAACTCTCTCTTGGGGTCTGGATTGGACCCCCTTTCTGGTAACATATGCATTACCTCTCCTCAAGCTCAAGACAAAGTCCTGCAGTTTCAGATAAGACCCATATGAGGGAGGTGAAGGATGAAGGAATTGAGAGCAAAGGGACTGAGAAAAGGGGAGTGTGGAAGAGCAAGACAGTGCTCTTGCCATTACCCAGCAAAAGCCAAAAGGATCCAGTGCTACTTGCTTTCTGCTGTAAGGGAATTTTGGAAGGCTTTTAACAATATTTATTGCAAAATGCTGTGAGCAAAGCCTATGCTAACGATTTCACATGCCTTACCTTATTTAATCCTCATAACAATTCTCTAAGATTCTCTTCTTATCCTCAGAAGAGGAAACTGAGATTTGAAATCTCAGTACCTTGACTAAGTTCACACAACTAATAAGAAGCAGAGCTGGGATCTAGGCAGTCTGACTCCGGGGCCATCTCCTTTTAACATAACAATATAATGAGGGACAACAATGCTGTCCTCCTAAGTGTCCCTTTGAATCCACAAAATAGACTAAGTGAACCAAACCACTGCAACGCTTCTTTAAAACATTTTTAAAGACAAGAAGCTTATTCGCATTTTAAATATTCCTGATTGCCCAGTCCTTAATACTCCAGGTTTACCTGAAAGAAATCAGGCACATTCCTCAGTCCTGGGCCCAGTACAAACACCATATATCTCTCAATTTCCTGGGCCCAGTACAAACACCATATATCTCTCAATTTCCTGGGCCCAGTACAAACACCATATATCTCTCAATTTCCTGGGCCCAGTACAAACACCATATATCTCTCAATTTCCTGGGCCCAGTACAAACACTATATATCTCTCATATCTCTCAACTTCCCGAGCCCAGTACAAACACGTCCCACCATATATCTCAACTTTAGAAAAACACCACCTGGAAAAATCCCTGATAACGACACAGCCGTTTGTAGTTTTACTGAAAGCACGGGAACCAATAGATCACCGCTAAATGTATAACTTAATATGTTAACCAATTGTAATGCTGTAACCTAAAGAATTCCCTTGTTCCTCTGTAACCTTACAAGTCCTATTTACATCGGGCTATAAAAAGCGAGCGCACGCATTGTTCGGGGCCCTCTTGTATGTTGTGGAACAGAGGGACCAAGTTCGAACTTGCAGTAAAGATCCTCGCCGCTTGGCTTTGACTTTGGACTCTGGTGGTCTTCTTCGGGGAATAAACGGTCTGGGCATAACATACCTATGTTGATTTCAATTCGTCCTCTAAGGTTGTAGAAACACAGGATCTGTGGTTCTCGCATTAAGTTCAATTTCATTGCAATTGCCATTTTAATCTTCCCACTCTAGTCTGGCCACAAGCTTTCCTAAACTCTAAAGGGAGCTTTGTTTTGGAGGTAGGTAAAATCCCCAGACCTGAGGACTCAAAGGGGCAGTCAAGGAGAGGATATCTCTTCTCCAGAGCTTAAAGGCAAATATTTTCTTTTTCCCTGGTTTCACCTTATTACTTTGTGTACTGAGTGAACTTATTTGTTCTTGAGATCCAGTAACCCACGCAAGAAATTTCATAACACTTCTCATTTAGTACTTTAATACTAGTTGAAGAATCTAGGGTTACACATGCACACACACACACACACCAGGCTTAGTTCCATTACTTATAGCTGTAAAAATGAGCTTTTTCTCAGTTTTGTAAAAATGAAAGGCTGCTGGACTGGAACTCACAGTATTGTATATCAAAAAGTATCAGATTGTGATAAAATAGAAAACTAGAATTAAACTTGGCCTTATGATTTTTAGAAAGTCAACAGATTTTGAAGGAGCGCAACCAGTGTATTCATTTCATTTTTATTAATCCTTTCTTTCATTCTAAGATAGAGATGAAAAAGAATGACAGAGTTCCTGCTCTCATTTCATCAGAGCAAAATAAATAAGTTTTAGTGTTCCATAGCTCTGTAGGATGACTATAGTTAACAACAACATATAATTTCAAATAGCCAGGAGAATATTGAATGTTCACAACACAAAGAAATGATAAATGTTTGCAATGATGGATATGCTAATTACACTGATCTGACCACTATACATTGTACATACATAAACATAACTATGTACCTTATGACTATGTACAACTGTTATTTGTCAGTTTTAGAAAATAAAAAAGCAGAAGAGATCTGCTACCAAATGCAGGAATTTTCTATAGAGTCTCTTATAGCTAGCCTTCTAAGCAGGCTTAACTCTTCTCATGATAGAGTATTGACTGTCACCAAGAAAAAATCTTTCATTTTAGGCACTCCAGGAAATTATCAGGGAGTTCTCTCTGTAGATAACCAAAGTTTTCCTAGTTGTACTCCTACCCATTTTTCTTAGTGTGGTCATTTAAAGCAGTGCCTCACCAGCTATCAGAGATGAGGGCCAGTAATTTTTGTTTCATTTTTTTCCAGTTCATTACAAATCAATACATATGTCTGTAAAACACAAAATCACATGCTTAAATATGATGGCAACATCAAATTTCCATAAAAGTTGCTAAGCTTTTCACCCCAATTTCTGAATTTATTACAGACTGGTAACAAACAGCTCACAAGCCAGCACCACGGGCAGACCACACTTGGCACAGCACTCAAACGTAGGCCTAACAACCTGGCTTGGCTTGGCACTTCTAGAAAGTGATCCTGAGGCAAGACTTCTTGTAAAAGAGTTTATACCGGAAGTTAAAAATCATCAAATTATTAAGTATTAGGAATGGAGTAGTAAAGTAGACAGAGCAGGGAAGGAATAAAGTATGAATTTTCCCGCTGGTTACCCATCTGGGCAACTGGAGCTCAATTTTGCTGGGAAACTCTGGAAGACAGTGTCAGACATAACTAAGAGTTATTCCCATCAAGGGGAAAGGAAGCTGTGCTTTTCATCTACCAAATCCTTGCTTAACATTGGAATACAGATGCTTCCAAGACATTAACTTTCGCTTTTCCTACACACTTGCTGTGCATGCCACCATGTCTGGAGGAAAAAGGCCCATAGGTAAAGCGGTACCAGCGTTCATACAACCAGCTTTCAGCTTGTAGAGGTGGCTGCCAAGAGGAACTTGTAGTTGGCAGTGCCAACTACAACTACTACACTCTCCAGTTGGAAATTATACAAAGAGTATGAACAAAGTTCACAGGAGAAACAAGGCTCTTCAACATATAAAAAGATATTCTACTTCATTCATAATGAGATGTGTGAAAATTGTAACCGCATCAATACCATTTCTCACCTAGTAGATGGGTAAAAATCCAAAAGTTTGAGCACATGTTCTGTGGGTAAGGCTGTGGAAACATAGGTTCACATACATTGCTCTTGGATATGTAAATTAGGACCACTCCCGTGCAGAGCAATTAGGCGATATCTTTCAAAATAAAAATGCGGAGTTAAGTTTTGATCCAGGAGTCTCACTCCTGAGAATTTATGCTATAGATACGCCTACAGGCATTCGAGATGAAAAATAAGCATTGCTATCTGTTTTTCTTGTTTTTCATGAATGACATTGTAAAAGTAGAACATGGGCAGTGACTCAATAATTCATCTTTGGGACTGGTCAAAGAAACAATGATGCTTTCACAGAATGGAATTCTATACAGCTGTTTAAAACAAACCAAGGCAGCTTCTTTTACATATATGGAAAGATGTCCAACATGTACTGTGAAATTTTTAAAAAGGTACAAAATAACATATATAGTATGATTCCTTTTGCATATGTGTATTTGCTTTTAATTGCCTAAAGAAACTCTCAGAAGGATTCAAAAGATCCATACCAAACAAGATGGGAGAACAGAGGAGTCAGGAGTAGAAGCACCGTAGACCTTTCCATATCGTTTTGGATTTTTAATTACATGAGTAGGTTACCTAATTATTAAAATAAATTTAATTTAAAAGGTAATGGGGGATAGGAAAGATACAAAATGACAAGATAAATATACAAAGTTACAGCTATATAGGAGGATTAAGTTGTAGTGTTCTATAACTCTATAGGATGACTATAGTTAATAATATATATTTCAAATAGCTAGAAGGAGGATATGATCTCAACAGAAAGAAATGATAAATTCTTAAGATGATGGATATGCTAATTACCCTAATCTGATCACTATATATGTATTGCAACATCACTATGTGTGTCAATTAAAAATTTTTAATTAAAAAATTATAAACAAAAAAATTTTTAAGTAATTGATTGCATATCCCTGCTGAATCTTATCTTACTCATGCTAAACCTCACCAGCACATTCATTCTTTTCTCATATATAAACATTTCTAAATCTTTCATCTTTCTGGCGCCTCTTGTTTAGATCTACAAACATTTCGATGTTCCTTTTGAAACACAGTTCCTTAAGCCAAAAACAGGACATTTTTCCTTTCTTTCACATTCTGTAATTAAAATAGTATTTAAATTCTTGAATTTTAGGAATATTCAACAACAAAAAGTTGTCCATTATTTCATCTCTATTGGAATTTTTCCCCATATGAAGAAGACTTAAAATACTTTAATGTAAAACAAATTTTCAATCAAAATAGTTTTTATAAAACTGGCTAAAAATAGCAAGTAGACATCAAAAATATAACTCCAGATGAGGTACAGGTTTAGAATATAATGTGATTGTTGCTTCTGTTATTCTAACTTGTGAGTCTCTATTAATTTAGTGTACACATTCACTGTAATTTTTTTATAGTCACATAATTTCAGGATCACACCAAATAATATGCCTAATGTCTTTTCACATAAAGTATTAATTCCAGTCTCTCCATAGTCTGCCCCGCTACCCCATCTCTGCCCGCTTCCACCACCAAACCATCCACCCTACACTGATTACATTAATATTTTTAAACCTAAGTGCAAAGAAAAACTATCTTGCACTATCTGCACTGTCTTTGCAATAATGCTATAAATCTAAAAATATTTTAAAATACTATAACTCTAAAATTGTTTTAAAATAAAAGGCTTATTTTAAAAAGTATACTATTCTTATTAAAGTTTATCTCATAGAAATTAACCTATCCTTCAGCATAGAAAATTGTTTTAAATATTTATTCCATTTTCCAAAATATATGCTCCACACATATTTCCTAAACATGGCCTCCATGTCTTTATTTTAGTTTTTGATAAGAAATACAGAAACTTTATCCATAACCTCCTACTCCAACTATAGTGGTTTTTAGACTACATGAAGCCTAGAGATTATCGAATCGTATGAATTCATTTCACAGATGTGGAAACTGAACCCAAGAGGGTGAAGTAATTTCTGCAAGGTCACATAGCTACATTGCAACAAAGCAGAATTAGACCACAGATGACCTGATTTTCAGGCTAGGGTTTATTCCGATCCTTTTGAAATCAGGTGATTAAGTTGAAAACAAGTTGGTTGTAGATCCAAAAAAAGGGGGGGCTCAAAAGGACTGATCCAAAACAGGTATATCCAGTTACAATTTTGGACTTTTCAGTCAGTGATGACTACTTTGCCTTTAAAAAACATGACAAAGACTAAAGAAACAGAATTATCTAGTGGTACATTTAGGCTTACTGTGATTATTGGAATTCTAAAGAATGATACACAACATTTTCCCCTTCTTTCATGTTCTCTTATTAAAATAATATTTAAAGTCTTAGTAAACATTTTAGGAATATTCAACAACAAAAAGTTGTCCATTATTTCATCTCTGTTGGAATTCTTCCCCATATGAAGAAGACTGTTAAAACTGCTTTAATATAAAATAATTTTATAATAAAAATAGTTTTTATAAAACTGGCTAAAAATAGCAAGTAGACACCAGTGGCAGTCATGGAAGATGACCTACTCAGATGTTCCTTCGAGAGACCCTGCTGCAAGGAAACATAACAAATAAACAGCCTTCAACTGGCCCACATTATTGATAAGCACCACATTATTCACATGATCCACACTGTCCTTGGGCTGCGCCCAGCCAATGACCATGCATAACAGAGATACTAGAACAAAGCCATCATTGTCTCATATGAGCATCCTCTAATGGATCATTGCCTCATACGAGCTTCCTCTAATGGGCAGCATTTGCTTGGCTATTCCCACTGGGCCAGCCAAGACTTTTTCACATCTGCACTATGACTTGGATCTCCTCCTCTCCAATGTTTCCCTCGCCTTCATCTTTTGCATGTGTAAGGCCAGCATTGTAATATGAAGGCTCCCTCCTCGTTTATCCTTTAAGTCATTTCCTCCAATAAATCTCCCATCTTACCTTGGTATCTGCTTCTTGGAGAACCTAACTGACAAAGCATCACAGGCAAAAAAGCAGCAAAATAAATAACTTTTGTTAGTAACATTAGATAATAATTATGACATTTATTAACCCTTTCACTTAAACATAATCCTCAACAGATAGTTTCGCCAATTGTTATGTCCTAAGATGTTAAGCATAAATAAATGACAAATGTACGTCACAGAGTGTGTTAGGGAAGCATATCTCTTTTTCCAAGTTTCAATCCCCTACCTATGAAAGAGAAGAAAATATGTGATTCTTAAGGTCTAAAGATACATATAAAAGAAAAAATGTATTTCTGTTTCACTGAACATTATGAAGCTGCTATTCTCAGAGAAGGACTAAATGTGGTAAAGAGATAGTGAAGAAAAGATGCTTGGGGCAAAAGTTGAAAATGGCTGAATCTGAGAAAAAGGTACGGATTTAATCCCTCCACCACCCTGAATGTGAGGCAGAGGAACAAGGATTGCAGAATGAAGTATCCCAAATGCTGAGAGTGGCCTCACTACTTTAGTAAGACACAAAGCTTTTAGTAAGAATCTTCAGTCAATACAGTAAAGTGCTCTGAGAAACACTTCAAAGGCCACGAAAAGCCAAGTGACTAAATCGACCCAACTCTTAACAGCAGTATCATGTGGCCAGAAGAGCCAGAATAAAGATGTCAACCACCACAGGCACAGACCAGACCCCTTCCCCACCTTCTAGCCCTAATCAATTTCTGGACTCTGATTTGAGAAAAGGATGAGAGAAAAAAAGACAGAAAAATTAACTTAAATTGAATGTGATATTGGCTAGGTGCACAGTAGCTCCACAAAAAGTTATTCTGACTTACAGAATTAGAAAAAATTGTAGTATTCCTTATACCTAGGAGTTGTACCACAAGTTTATAGAAGAAAAGAAAATAAGAATTAACAGATGCCAAGAAAGAATTTGGAGGGTAAAAGAGCAAACAATGAGAAATCAGAACTATACTTAAAAAAACACACAAATAGATGACATAAGTGCAGAGTAAGGAAAATGGAGAATGGAAGATGGAGAATAGTAAGTAATGAAAAATGGAGAATAGTAAGGAAAATGGAGAATGGAAGATGGAGAATGGTAAATAATCGAAAATGGAGAATAGTAAAGAAATGGAGAATGGAAGATGGAGAATAGTAAGTAATGGAAAATGGAGAATAGTAAGGAAAATGGAGAATGGAAGATGGAGAACAGTAAGTAATGGCAAATGGAGAATAGTAAGGAAAATGGAGAAGGGAAGAAAAAGGGTACATGAAAAGTAGAGTAGATATCAGATGTTAGCTTCCTACCTATATCTTTTAAGATACTTGGTGAAAAAAAGACCATATGAGCTAAGGATATCACTTGAAGCTGATAAACCAAATAGTATTTTAAGTATACTTAAGAATACAAAGATTAAAATGAAGGCAAAGCTGTCAGAATTGTTTGAACCACAGCAACTTCATCTTGATTAGGGGCTGCATAAAACAAGGTTAAGACACGTGGGCTGCATTCCCAGACGGTTAAGGCATTCTAAGTCACAGGATGAGATGGGAGGTTGGCACAAGATACAGGTCATGAAGGCCTTGCTGATAAACAGGCAATAAAGAAGCCAGCTAAAACCCACGAAAACCAAGATGGCAACGAGAGAGACTTCTGGTCATTCTCACTGCTACACTCCCACCAGCATCATGACAGTTTACCAATCCAGTGGCAACATCAAGAAGTTACCCTATATGGTCTAAAAAGGGGAGACATGAATAACCCACCCCTTGTTTAGCATATCATCAAGAAATAACCATAAAAAAAGGCAACCAGCAACCCTCCAGGGTTACTCTGTCTATGGAGCAGCCATTCTTTTATTCCTTTACTTTCCTAATAAACTTGCCCTGAATTCTTTCTTGCATGAGATCCAAGAACCCTCTCTTGGGGTCTGAATCGGGACCCCTTTCCTGTAACAAAACTACTTAATAAAATTGAGTGGTAGCGGAAAAAGAGAAAGCAGTAGGTAGTTATTTTAAGTGTTGATTCTCATAGGAAATCAACAGACAATATCTAAAAAATGAGAAGATGAAGAGCATTATTACAATTTTTTTTTTTTTTTTTTTTTTTTTTTTTTTTGAGACAGGGTCTCTCCCCGTCACCCAGACTGGAGTGCAGTGGCACAGTCTTGACTCACTACAACCTCCACCTCCCGGGCTCAAGTGATTCTCCTGCCTCAGCCTCCTGAGTAGCTGGGATTACAGGTGTGCACCACCATGCCCAGCTAATTTTTGTATATTTTGTAAAGATGGGGTTTAGTCATGCTGGCCAGGCTGTTCTTGAACTCCTGAGCTCAACTGATCCACCTACCTCAGCCTCCCAAAGTGCTTGGATTATAGGCGTGAGCCACAGCACCAGACCAAAAGTAACACTTAGAATAAAAATGGGTTGGATGTGAAGGCTTAGTCTTTGACTCAGCAAAGTCAAAAGACGAATGATAAACTGAAAAAACATATTTGCAATTAAATGGCTAATATTCTTAATATATCAAGATTTCTTACAAATTGAGAAAAAACTAAAATCTGATAGAAAAATGGCAAAATATATAACCATACATTTCAAAGAAGAAATAGCACTAAATGCATGAACTAATGCTCAACCTCACTCTCACCAAGGGAAATGCAAGTAAAAAGTGCAACAAGCTACAGTTTCTCATCTATCAGATTGGCAAACATCCAAAAGTCTGACAACATACTCTGTCAGCAAGGTTGTAGAAAACAGCTGATGGGAATGCAAAGTGGTACAACTGTTAGGCAAAGAAATTTGATAATGTCTAGGAGAAAAAATGCACAAGCAATCTGTATAGCAATCTGACTTCTAGGAATCTACTCCAAAATATTCTGGTTAAAAGTACAAAATGATTTATACAAAATATATTTTTCCAATGGCAAGATGCAAGATTTTCCAAGACACAACATGCAATATTTTCCAATCTGCAAGATGCAGAGCAGTATACATAGCATGATACCATTTGTAAGAAAAGTGATTATTAATATATATATGAATGTGTTTTATTTGTAAAAAGAAAAACTAATAAAAAATGGATTACTAGATCAGTGGTTCTCAAACTTCAGTGTACATAGAAATTGTCTTTAGGGACTGATTCCCAAAGTTTCTGACCTAGAAGAAAATCGAGGACCTGAAAATTTATACTTTTAACAAGTTTTCAGGTGATACTGAAGCAACTGTTTTGGAGACCACAGTTTGCTAAACTAAAAACAAATGAAAACAGTTGAACCTATTAATATGTCAAATTAATTATATTATATACAGTTAATAGATTTGTTTGAAATGACTTTTGAGTATTTCAAGTGTACATCTTAAGTAGAAAGAGTTCCAATTATAAACAGAGCTTAAGATGAATCTTAAACTCAATTGAGAAACTACTAGCTATATTAATATTATTAATTTGAAACCAGTTTGTATACAAATACATATATACATTTGTGCATGAAGATAAATCAAATAGGTTATGTTGTCAATGTTGTTAAGAACCAAAATCGTTAGTATAAGAGAAAAGAGTTTTAAATTAAGTTAAATGAAAATTCTATAATGTCAAATTTTGATTGGAAATATCAGTATTATTTCCAGATTTTGGTTTTCTTTTCAACATTATGTTCCTTAGCGCTACAACTGCAAAAATCTGGAGGACAATGACCACCCAAAAACAAGATTGTTCCTATTGCCCACATTTTGGTCTCTGATTAGCATTTCCCACAAAAAGCAACCAGAGTTCTATGGCAGAATTCTGATTCCAGATTTGGGGCAGAAAACACATGAAATGGGTCTGTGACAAATTGTTGTACCAGAAACCAAGGAGGGTAATTAACGACTAATGGGAGGCAGAGTATGGTGGTTCATGCCTGTAATCTTAATGCTTTGGGAGGCTGGGGCAGGAGGATTGCTTGAGGCCAGAGGTTCGAAACCAGACTGAGCAACATAGTGAAACCATGTCTCTACAAAAATTAAAATAGTCATACATGGTGGCATGTGCCAGTAGTCATAGCTGCTCAGGAGGCTGAGGTGGGAGGATTGCTTGAACTCAAGAGTTCAAGGTTACAGTGAGCTATGATTACACCAATGCACTCCAGTCTGGGCAACAGCGCAAGACTCCATTCTTAAAAAAATAAAATAAAATAAAAAACTGACAGGGCATGTCCAAAGGCCATAGGAGCAAACAAATATGCAGGAGGAATCCACTGGCCAAATATGAGAATAATGAAAAGAATAATGGCTGCAATTAATTTGTTATAATCCATCAGTTCATTTCATCACTAAAAAGCAAAACACACACACACAAATTTAGTTGGTCACCATTATAAGTATTTAAACATTTCCTTACCTTAGAAGTTGGCAGTAGAAAGAAAAGAATTAAGCATTCATCCTGCATTTTCTGTACTGCAGAGTGACTGAATAGTCCTAGTTGACAGTGAAAAGTTCTCTACAGAAAAATGCCAGTTAATAAAAGTGAAAAGAAAGTGAAAATTAGTTTGAAGTCAGGTAGCGTGACGCCTCCAGCTTTGTCCTTTTGACTTAGGATTGTCTTGGCAATGCGGGCTCTTTTTTGGTTCCATATGAACTTTAAAGCAGTTTTTTCCAATTCTGTGAAGAAAGTCATTGGTAGCTTGATGGGGAAGGCTACAGTAACCAAAACAGCATGGTACTGGTACCAAAACAGAGATATAGACCAATGGAACAGAACAGAGTCCTCAGAAATAATACCGCACATCTACAGCCATCTGATCTTTGACAAACCTGAGAGAAACAAGAAATGGGGAAATGATTCCCTATTTAATAAATGGTGCTGGGAAAATTGGCTAGCCATAAGTAGAAAGCTGAAACTGGATCCTTTCCTTACCCCTTATACGAAGATTAATTCAAGATGGATTAGAGACTTAAATGTTAGACCTAATACCATAAAAACCCTAGAAGAAAATCTAGGTAGTACCATTCAGGACATAGGCATGGGCAAGGACTTCATGTCTAAAACACCAAAAGCAACGGCAGCAAAAGCCAAAATTGACAAATGGGATCTAATTAAACTAAAGAGCTTTTGCACAGCAAAAGAAACTACCATCAGAGTGAACAGGCAACCTACAGAATGGGAGAAAATTTTTGCAACCTACTCATCTGACAAAGGGCTAATATCCAGAATCTACAAAGAACTCAAACAAATATACGAGAAAAAAACAAACAACCCCATCAAAAAGTGGGGAAAGGATATGAACAGACATTTCTCAAAAGAAGATATTCATACAGCCAACAGACACATGAAAAAATGCTCATCATCACTGGCCATCAGAGAAATGCAAATCAAAACCACAATGAGATACCATCTCATACCAGTTAGAATGGCAATCATTAAGAAGTCAGGAAACAAGAGGTGTTGGAGAGGATGTGGAGAAATAGGAACACTTTTACACTGTTGGTGGGATTGTAAACTAGTTCAACCGTTATGGAAAACAGTATGGCAATTCCTCAAGGATCTAGAACTAGATGTACCATATGACCCAGCCATCCCACTACTGGGTATATACCCAAAGGATTATAAATTAGTCTACTACAAAGACACATGTACACGTATGTTTATTGCGGCACTATTCACAATAGCAAAGACTTGGAATCAACCCAAATGTCCATCTGTGACAGACTGGATTAAGAAAATGTGGCACATATACACCATGGAATACTATGCAGCCATAAAAAAGGATGAGTTTGCGTCCTTTGTAGGGACATGGATGCAGCTGGAAACCATCATTCTTAGCAAACTATCACAAGAAGAGAAAACCAAACACCGCATGTTCTCACTCATAGGTGGGAACTGAACAATGAGATCACTTGGACTCGGGAAGGGGAACATCACACACTGGGGTCTATCATGGGGAGGGGGGAGGGGGGAGGAGGGAGGGATTGCATTGGGGAGTTATACATGATATAAATGATGAATTGATGGGTGCTGACGAGTTGATGGGTGCAGCACACCAACATGGCATAAGTATACATATGTAACAAACCTGCACGTTATGCACATGTACCCTAGAACTTAAAGTATAATAATAAAAAAAAAAGAAAGTGAAAATTAGAAAATTGTCACTTTGCATTTCCTGACAAAATGATACGGCAGCTTTTATCAGTAGATGAAATTACTACATGATAAACTGTTAGGAAATTGTATCCTGTTAGCATCACGAAAGTAGAATGACTGGACAGTAACACTATGTACATTTAATGAAGCAAACAGCACCACAAGTGTGTGCCAATAAAGTTGAACCTGAATCTCATCTAACCTTGAATGCTAACTCCTTCAATTATCAGGGATAATTGGGGATATAAGGGTTGGAGTAACAAGTTAAATGTAACCAAGAGGAAATATATAGATTGATCCAGAGTTTTTGACAGTCTACAGAATAAGTAACCCAATTTTTTTCAATAAGTCAACAACATTGATATAGAACAGCTCTAGATTAAGAGATGTAACAAAATGCAGTATGTGGACCTTGTGTGTTCCTTAATTGAACAAACCAGAAGTAAAAAGTTATTTTTGAGACATTCAAGAAAGTGTAAGCATTGAATGTATTACATTATAGCAAGGAATTGTTCATTTCATTACGGGTGATGATAGTTTCACAATTTTTTAAGTCTACTTTTTCGCTTACTGAAATATGTCACAGTAGAATAACACAATGTTTTGGATTTAAAATATTTCAGTAAAAAATAAAGAAAAAAGGGACAGAGGAGATAACAAGTGAGATAAAATTATGATTACTGAATCTGTCATATGAGCATTTATTATACTATCCTTTCTATTTTATGTATATTTAAAATTCAAAACATATTTAAAAGGTAGAAGTTGGCTCAAAGAAAAACTCTATCAAATCTTTTTAAAAGTATTTCATGTCACTTTTCAAGAAATAGAATGGAAGATTCCAGATTATTGGTAATTATATTTTTCAATAATTTGAGACTTTAATCTAAACCCCAGAGTAATAGAAAGTGTACTAAAATACAAATCCAGCAGGAAACCTGGGGCCAGGCCACGTTTTGGACAAAACCTTTTGAATTTGGGCAAATCATTTAATCTTTTCAGATCTCATCATCTGTAAATTAGGGACTTAGTCCAGATGACTTTATGTCTTATGTTCACATCTAATCACTAGAAAGTAATATGAATGCACTCTTGCTGGTAAGCAAAGGGCACAGAATTGAGTAACAACAGCAAAAAAAGCATGAAAGAGCAGCTTAATCGGAATAACTTCCTTGAGGTTACTCACATATGTGAAATATGTGGATTAGATTAACTTATCTTTAAGATATTCCCTAGCCCTAAAATTTTATGAAATGTAATAGCTGTAGTCACAGGCCAGACAAATAATTATTTTACATCAAATTCTAATTCCTGATGTTATCTCTCAGTTTCAGCAAGGCTAATGTATCTGTATGCTAGAAAGACAACACACTTATTAATCAATAAGATAGAAAACATAGGTAGACCAGGTGTTCTCCAACCTTCTTATCCCTGGATATAATCCATGACCTGCATTAAGAAGGAGCCTATTAACAATGGAGAGGGAGCAAGTTAAGTTTTTTTCAGTGTTGTATTGCAATATCTCAAGAGACACTTAATGCTGTAACCCCAGATGAGTGTCCTTTAGTATAAGCTCTCAGGAAAAAAAAGTTATGATTAAGACAGTAATTGATATTGAGCTATAGAGTGTAGAGTGTCTACAATTTAAAAGGAAGACAAGGATTTAAAGCAACCATGGTAAATGATCTTAAAATATTATATTTGATTAGTTGGCATAGTATGTGGAGGGAAGTAAGGGGAAGCAGTTGACTAGGATCAACAGGTAAAAGTTGTAGGGAGCCATTTTTCACCAAACATGGACTCCTATGAAACGTACTTCATAAGGGCTACTGCAGTCTGAAGAAGGGATAGAATGAATCATTTTGAGAGTGAGCTCACTACACTGGAGATTATTTCACCAGAGGTTGTTGTGCATTTTTTAAAGGCCTCTCAAGCCTCGGGCATGACACAATTTACACAATTTTAAAATTATAGAATAATGGAAGTGGGACTCAAATAAGCCACTTCATCAATTTTTTAAATGTATGTCATGATACTGTCACAAGAGTATGATAAAGAGCTCTAGATTACTAGTAATCACTGTTATCTATTTACCTGAGAAAATTTCAACTCCCAAGTAATGGAATTTATAACTGGAAATTCAAGTTTGACTATTCTGTATATGAAATAAGGAGAATGTTTATAAATATCTGTTAAATGAATAAGTACATAAGAACTCACAATTGTGAAATTTAGGAAGAAAATGCAATTCATTCATTCATTCACCAAATAGATTTTGAAAGCCATCTCTGTGCCAGAAGTTGGCAAAATTCCTGCATTCATGGTGCTTTTATTCTAGCTGGAGGAGACAGATAATAAACAATAAAAAACAAATAAACATCAAGTGATAAGCTTTATGAAGTAAATAGTAAAGCAAATTAAGTGAACAGAATGGATAAGCTACTGTTTAGATTGGGTTTCCAGGAAGGTATCTCTAAAATGATAACATTCGAGCAAAGAGGCCTGAAAGAACTAAGAAAGTGGCCAGGCGCAGTGGTTCACGCCTGTAATCCCAGCACCTTGGGAGGCCAAGGCAAGTGGATCACCTGAGGTCAGGAGTTCAAGACCACCCTGGCCAACAGGGTGAAACCCCATCTCAACTAAAAATACAAAAAAATTAGCTGGGTGTGGTGGCAGGTGCCTGTAATCCCAGCTACTTCGGGAGGCTGAGGCAGGAGAATTGCTTGAACCCATGAGACGGAGGTTGCAGTGAGCCGAGATTGCACCACTGCACTCCAGCCTGGGTGACAAGAGCAAAACTCCATCTTAAAAAAAAAAAAAAGAATTAAGAAAGTGAACCATATGGATACCTGATGGAAGAGCAAGTGCAAGGACTTCCAAGGCAGGATAGAGTCTGGTGCTCACAATAGAGCCAAGAGGCAAGCATGGCAGGAATAGAATGAGCATGAAGAAAAACAGGTAGTGACAGATTAGGTAGGTAGCAGGGCCACTCAGCCTTTGAACCCCGTTAGATTAGGGCAAGGACTTGAGCTTTTTTGTCTCTACAAAGGGAAAGTCATTGTAAGGTTTTTAATGGAGGAGTAACATGTTTCTTTTCTTTTCTTTTCTGTTTTTTTGTTGTTGTTGTTGTTTTGTTTTTTGTTTTTTGTTTTTGTTTTTTTGACAAGATCTCATTCTGTTGCCCAAGCTGAAGTACAGTGACACAATCTCAGCTCACTGCAACCTCTGCCTCATGGGTTCAAACAATCCTCCCATCTCAGCCTTCCTGGTAGCTGGTACTACAGGCACACGCCATCATGCCCAGCTAATTGTGTGTGTGTGTGCGTGTGTGTGTGTATTTGTGTGTGTGTGTGTGTGTGTGACAGGTCTTGATCTGTCTGCCAGGCTGGATTGTAGTGGCACAATCTAGGCTCACTGTGACCTCCGCCTCCCAGGCTCAGGCAATTCTCCTGCCTCAGCCTCCCAAGTAGCTGGGATTACAGGCGTATGCCACCATGCTTTGCTAATTTTTGTATTTTTAGTAGAGACGAGGTTTCACCATATTGGCTGGGCTGGGAGTGACATATTTCAAAAGGATTGCTCACTTCGCTGAATATAGAATAGACTGTATAGGGGCAAGAGGAGAAAGAATGGGGAAATTAGAAGACAATGATCCAGGAATGAAAATGCAGTACTTTGGATTGGTGTTGTAGCAGTATAAATTGTAAAATATGATCCCAGGTTTTGAGGAAACAGTTTTGAAGAGAGAAAATTCCATTTTGGACAGGTCAAATGTAAGAAGTCTATTAGACATATGGGTGGAAATGTCAAGTACATAGGTGGATATATATGCATGAGAACCAGGCTGGAGATGTAAATTTGGGAGTCCTCAATACACAGATCTGTATTTGAAGCCATGGGATTGAACAAATCACCGGAGACATGAGTATAGATAGAGAAAAAATCAGATCTAATGACTGAGACACAGAGCAGCCTAACCTTAAAGAGTAGAAACATGAGAAAGATCTAGCAAAGGAGATGAGAAGAAGTGACCAGTGAGGAAGTAAGGGAACCTGGAAAGAGTGGTGACCTACAGGTCATATGAAGACAGTCAAGCAGGAGGGAATGAGGGCTTCCGATATGCCCAATAAGATAAAGACTGAAAGTTGACCACTGAATTTGGCAACATGGAACACACAGGTGATTCTAGTAACACCTCTTTCAGTGGAATAATGGGGATGAAAGCTTGATTGCTGTGGGTTCAAGAGAGAATGAGAGGAGAGAATATTGTGACAGTGAGTACGAACAAATTTGAGAAAACTTATTATGAAGGACAGCAAACAGCTGTGTAGTACCTGGCAGTGGGGATGTAGATGATTGAAAGAGGAGGGGAGGCAGATGTTATGGCTAGGCTAAAGCCTAGGAGTGTTAGGAATGGTGAAAGTAAATGGTCTAGAAGTGATAGTGTGGACTGAAGAGGACACCTATCCAACCTCCAGGTTTAGTCATATGGAATATTTGAGAAAAAACAGCCGCCATCCAAAAGTACGGCAGAAAAAGCTGTGGTCTTAGGCGACCCTCAAGATACAATGAACAAAAAGATCAAGGGAGAGTACAGAGAACAAATTGCATAGAAGGGGCATAAGATGTAAGTTCTTGAAGGCACAGTGGAAAAGTGGAGTAGAGAGATGTATGAGATAGGATTAGTTTCAGCAAAATGCACAACCTCATGAAAGATTCTCTTCAGGATCCTGGGATTTCATTGTGAAGTAGTCAAGCAGGATGAAATGGGATTCCTTAAAAGAAAGCCCCAGGGGGAAAGTTTAATAAATGGAAAGTATAAAGGCATTCTATAGACCAGTCTTTTAGTGATTAAAATGATTAAAAGAAGGAGCAGAGAGCACAGGAAAAAATGTTTGTGAAGAAACAAACTTTGTAAACCTAAAAGGAAAAAATCACCTTTTTGTAAATATCTAAACACACAAAGAGGCTGAGTCATGCCTAGTTGGGGATACTTTTGAGAGGTAGAGAAGTTAGGCAACAAGTAGACCAGTGAACAGAGTTTCTCTTCATTAGATGTAGACACATTGGAACTCTCATTCATTGCTGGAATATAAAATGGTGCAGTTGCTTTGGAAAATAGTTTGGCAGTTCCTCAAATGGTTAAATATAGAGTTTCCATATAATCCAGCAATTCTACTCCTACAATTGAAAACATATGTCTACACAAAACTCTTAAATGAATATACATAGCAGTATTATTTATGATGATCAAAAGGTAAAAACAACCCAAATGTCTATGTATTGATAAACGGATAAACAAAATGTAGTATATCCACAAAATGGAATATTTTTCTTCCATTAAAAGAAATGAAGTACTGATATAGGATACAACATGGCTGAACCTTGAAAACAGTATGCGAAGTGAAAGAAGTCAGACGTGAAAAGGTGCATATTGTACCATTCCATTTACATGAAATTTCCAGAATAAGCAAATCTATATAGGGATAGAAAGTGGATTAGTGGTTGCCAGGGACAGAGCTGAAGGGGATACAGAGAGTGACTGTAATGGATTTGGTTTCTTTTTTGAGGTGATGAAAATGTTTTGAAATCAAGTAGCGGAAATGTTGCACAGATCTGTAAATATACTAAAAATCAATTAATTGTATACTTTAAGGGGATGAATCTCATGGTCTATGAATTATATCTCAGTAAAACTGTTACCAAAAAAAAAAAAAAAAAAAAAGAAAGAAAAAGAAGATATATTCTAGGTGTTTAATTACTGAAATAATTAAAATTGTTTTCAATCCAAAAATCAAAAAAATTTAAAAAGCACCAGTAGGCAGAGCAGGATAGCTGACTAGAGGAGCATAATGCTGGTACACCCTACAAAAAAGGACCTCAGCAATGAATGAAAATTACACTGGGCTGGGGTGTTTGAGGGAGAGCACTGCAGTACAGCAGGGAAGAGAGAAAACCTGTGGAGCAAGAAGACCTTTAGGGAGGGCCACATACGGAAGAGATAGAAACATCCTGCCTCCACCACATGATCTCAGCTGGAATTATCTAGGAACAAGAAGGCACTTGCTGGAAAAAGGTATGTAGGAGGCCTGTAGCATCCCCCATTAATGTGATGAACACCTGCAGTCTTTGCCTCCAGAGAAATCTTCAGTCCTCACAGTCCTTGAGCCCAGTTTGGGGAGGGGCCTGGTATTCATATAGATGCACTGCCCCCAGAAAAGAAGCCCACATTGTGTGCACTCTGACCCTCACAACCCAATCTGCAGCTATATAGTACCCACCTTGAAACCAGAACAACAGATAGAGTGCACGTTGCTCCAGGAGCTACATCTTTTCATCTCTGAGGCTAAAATGCCGTTACACCACCTTCACATAAAGAAGTGCACCATTCCCCCACCAAATTGCTACAGATCCCCAAACCCTGGGAACAAGTTGCCTAGGAGGCAATCTCTGCCTTTCACATCCTAGTGACTGTAGCATCCTGACTCCAGCCTCTTAGAACCTAGGTCCAGCAACCTGGCCCCAGAGCCCATGCAGCTTACTGCCCCCAAAGTAATAGATGATCCTACCCAGCAAAGAAACCTACTCTGGATCAGCCATATGCACAGTCAACACAACCACCGGCCAGACATACTATTTCCAAGAGAGCCCTGCATCGAGCCAGTGGACTGGTCCTTGCATATCCCAATGCACTCACCAGCCAGATACACCAATTCAGGGGTGTCCTGCCACAAGCCAGTGAACCAGGCCCCCACAGACCATCTGCACACTCACCAGCCAAGCATGCTGCGTCCAGGGAGGCCCACCCTGAGCTGGCAAATCAGCCCCCATGCACCAGCAGAGTGCTCACCAGAAAAGTGCACTGCTTATAGGGAGGCCGTCCTCTGAGTCAGCAAAGTGGTCACCATGTACCCTGGCATGATCACCAGCTGGGCATGCTGCTTCTATAGAAGTCCTGTCCAGAGCTGATAAAATGGCCTCTATGTGTCACTGGCAAGCTCACAGTCTAGGCATGTTGATTCCAAAGGGGTCCTGCATCAAGCTGTGAGTCAGACCCACAGTCACCACCCAGGTACTCTACTTCTAAGGGAGAGCTACTGTAAGTCAGCAAACCTATCCACACATACTGCCAGCACACTCATCAGGCAGGCATGCTGCTCCAAAGGAAGTTCCACCACAAATCAGCAGACCACTCCTCACATGCCACCAGTCCATTCACCAGCCAAGTACTGTTCTCCCAGAAAGACTCCACCCTGAGTTGACGGACCAAGCCCTTCACTCACCAGGCAGGCATGTTGCTCCCAGAGGAGACTCACCCCAATGTGGCAGCCCAAGCACACAAACTCCTGCAGCCTAGGCCACCAAGGCACTCAGAAGCATTACCAAAGTTGACTACAGCTGAAGAAACTGCATGCAGACCCCTACTGTGCCCACCCAGAACCAAGGCCAATACACATCCTACCCAACTGACACCCTAAGACACATCTGTAGGTGAAAGTCTGTCTATAAAATACAAATGCCACTCTATAAAATTGGAAGAGGCAACTATTTTACCAGATACACATATATCAACACAGGAGCACAAGAAACATGAAAAAGCAAGGAAACTTAACATCACCAAAGGAGCACAATAATGCTCTAGTAACTGGCCCTAAAGAAATGGAAACATATAGATTGCCTAAAAAGGAATTCAAATAACAATTCTAAGGAAACTTAGAGAGATGCAAGGGAATACAGATAGATAATGAAATCAGAAAAACAATTCATGGCCTGAATGAGAAATTCAACAAGAGACAAATATCATAAAAAGAACCAAACAGAAATCTTAGAACTGAAGAATTCAGTGAATGAGATAAAAATATAACAGAGAGCTTCAACCTCAGACTACATCAAACAGAAGAACATTTCTGAAATTGAAGACATCTCTTTTGAAATAACATAGTCAGAGGAAACATGGGGAGAGAAGAATGGAAAAGAACCAAGAAGGCCTACAGGACTTATGGAATGCAATTAAATAAAAAAATATTTACAATAAGAGAGATAAAGACAGGGAAGAGATAAAGTCACAGAAAAAAAATTTTAAACAAAATAATAGCTGGAAACCTCCCAAGTATTGGGAGAGTTGTGGACATCCAGTTCCATTAAACTCAGAGAATCTCATATAGATTCAACTCAAAGGGGTCTTCTCTGAGGCACATTATAATCTGTGAAAAGTCAAAGACAAAGAAAGATTTCTAAAAGCAGCAAGAGAAAAATGTCAACATATAAGGGAAGCCCCATTAGACTATCAGCAGATTTCTTAGCAGAAACTGCAGGCTAAAAGAGAATGCAATGTATGTAAAGTTATATTCAAAGTCATAAAAGAAAAATTACTTTCACCAGGAATACTATGCCCTGCAAACCATTCTTTCGAAATGAAGAAGAAATAAATTCTTTCTCAGACAAGCAAAAGCTGAGGGAATTTGTCACCACAAGACTGACCTTACAAAAAATGCTTAAAGGAGTGCTTTGAGCAGAAATGAAAAGATAATAACTAATAACATGAAAACATATGAAAAAAGCATAAACTTCATTGGAAGAGGTAAATTCATAATAAGTTTAGAATATTACATAACTGTATAACTATATAATTTTGAAATCTTCGGTATGAACATTAAAAGTCAAAATGGCCAACAATAATTATATCTATAATGAATTGTTAAGAAAGTTACAACACAAAAATATCTAAATTGAGGCAACAAAAATATAAATTGTGGGGAAAGGAAAAGTTGGAGTATTTGTATCCAACCAAAGTTAAGCTGCGGCTCACATCTGTAATCTCAGCGCTTTGGAAGACCAAGATGGATGGATCACTTGAGCTCAGGGGTTTGAGACCAGCCTGGGCAACATGGCAAACCCTGTCTCTTAAAAAAATACAAATATTAGCAGGGTATGATGGTGCACACTTGTAGTCCCAGCTACTCAGGAGGCTGAGGCAGGAGAATTGCTTGAGCTCAGGAGGCAGAAATCACAGTGAGCTGAGATCATGTCATTGCCCTCCAGCCTGGGCAACAGAGACCCCATCTCAAAAATAAATATGTAAATAATAATTTTTAAAAGGATCTAGAAAACAATAAAATGGCAAGAGTAAGTTGTGATATATCAATAATCATCTTGAGCAGGAATGGTGGCTCATGCCTATAATCCCAAAAGTTTGGGAGGTCAAGGCAGGAGGATTGCTTGAGCCCAGGAGTTTGAGAATGGCCTGGGCAACATAGAAAGGCCCTGTCTCTACAAAAAATTAAAAAATTACCCAGGCCTGATGTTGTGTACCTGTAGTCCCAGCTACTTGGGAGGCTGTCATAGGAAGATCACTTGAGCCTGAAAGATCAAGACTATAGTGAGCCAGGATTATACCACTGCACTGCAGTCTGCGTGACAGAATGAGACTCTGCCTCTTAAGTAAATAAATAAATAAATAATAAAAGTTAAAAAATAATAACATTAAACGAGATGGATTAAATTCTTCATTGAAAACATACACAGTGGCATTTTTCAACATAGTACTGGAAGCCCAAGCTAGAGCAACTGAGCAAAAGAAAGAAATAAAGGGCATCCAAATTAGAAAGGAAAAAGTCAAATTATACCTGTTTGCAGATGATATAATCTTATATTCAGAAAAACATAAAGACTTTACCTTCGTTTATAAGCTCTAATACCAAAAAACTATTAGATTATATTAGAACTTATAAACAAATTCAGTACATTGCAAGATACAAAATCAATATATAAAAATCTGTAGCATTCTATATGCAAACAGTGAACAATCTGAAAAAGAAATAAAAACGTAACCCCATTTACAATTGCCACAAATAAAATTAAATACCTAGGAACTGAGGGGTGGAGCAAGATGGCCAAATAGGAACAGCTCCAGTCTCCAACTCCCAGCGCGAGCGACACAGAAGACCAGTGATTTCTGCATTTTCAACTGAGGTACTGGGGTCATCTCACTAGGGAGTGCCGGACAATCGGTGCTGGTCAGCTGCTGCAGCCTGACCAGCGAGAGCTGAAGCAGGGCGAGGCATCGCCTCACCTGGAAGCGCAAGGGGGAAGGGGATCCGTTTTCCTAGCCAGGGGAACTGAGACACACAACACCTGGAAAATCGGGTAACTCCCACCCCAATACTGCGCTTTAAGCAGACAGGCACACCAGGAGAATATATCCCACACCTGGCCGGGAGGGTCCCACGCCCATGGAGCCTCCCTCACTGCTAACACAGCAGTCTGCAGCGATCTATCCACAAGGCAGCAGCGAGGCTGGGGGAGGGGCGCCCGCCATTGCTGAGGCTTAAGTAGGTAAACAAAGCCGCTGGGAAGCTCGAACTGGGTGGAGCTCACAGCAGCTCAAGGAAGCCTGCCTGTCTCTGTAGTCTCCACCTCTGGGGACAGCGCACAGCTGAAGACCAACAGGGGAAGCAGCGGGGGCCAGTGCAGACGCAAACGACTCTGTCTGACAGCTTTGGGGAGAGCCGTGGATCTCCCAACGCGGAGGTTGAGATCTGAGAACAGACAGACTGCCTGCTCAGGTGGGTCCCTGACCCCTGAGTAGCCTAGCTGGGAGACATCCCCCACTAGGGGCAGTCTGACACCCCACACCTCACAGGGTGGAGTACACGCCTGAGAGGAAACTTCCAAAGGAAGAATCAGACAGGTACACTCACTGTTCAGCAATATTCTATCTTCGGCAACCTCTGCTGCTGATACCCAGGCAAACAGGGTCTGGAGTGGACCTCAAGCAATCTCCAACAGACCAACAGACAGTCCTTCTGACTGTCAGAAGGAAAACTATCAAACAGGAAGGACACCTATACCAAAACCCCATCAGTACGTCACCATCATCAAAGACCAGAGACAGATAAAACCACAAAGATGGGGAAGAAGCAGGACAGAAAAGCTGGAAATTCAAAAAATAAGAGCGCATCTACCCCTGCAAAGGAGCGTAGCCCATCGCCAGCAACGGATCAAAGCTGGTCAGAGAATGACTTTGACGAGATGAGAGAAGAAGGCTTCAGTCCATCAAACTTCTCAGAGCTAAAGGAGGAATTACGTACCCAGCGCAAAGAAACTAAAAATCTTGAAAAAAGAGTGGAAGAATTGACAGCTAGACTAATTAATGCAGAGAAGATCATAAACGAAATGACAGAGATGAAAACCATGACACGAGAAATACGTGACAAATGCACAAGCTTCAGTAACCAACTCGATCAACTGGAAGAAAGAGTATCAGCGATTGAGGATCAAATGAATGAAATGAAGCGAGAAGAGAAACCAAAAGAAAAAAGAAGAAAAAGAAATGAACAAAGCCTGCAAGAAGTATGGGATTATGTAAAAAGACCAAATCTACGTCTGATTGGGGTGCCTGAAAGTGAGGGGGAAAATGGAGCCAAGTTGGAAAACACTCTTCAGGATATCATCCAGGAGAACTTCCCCAACCTAGTAGGGCAGGCCAACATTCAAATTCAGGAAATATAGAGAATGCCACAAAGATACTCCTCGAGAAGAGCAACTCCAAGACACATAATTGCCAGATTCACCAAAGTTGAAATGAAGGAAAAAATCTTAAGGGCAGCCAGAGAGAAAGGTCGGGTTACCCACAAAGGGAAGCCCATCAGACTAACAGCAGATCTCTCGGCAGAAACTCTACAAGCCAGAAGAGAGTGGGGGCCAATATTCAACGTTCTTAAAGAAAAGAATTTTAAACCCAGAATTTCATATCCAGCCAAACTAAGTTTCATCAGTGAAGGAGAAATAAAATCCTTTACAGATAAGCAAATGCTTAGAGATTTTGTCACCATCAGGCCTGCCTTACAAGAGACCCTGAAGGAAGCCCTAAACATGGAAAGGAACAACCAGGTACCAGCCATTGCAAAAACATGCCAAAATGTAAAGACCATCGAGGCTAGGAAGAAACTGCATCAACTAACAAGCAAAATAACCGGTTAATATCATAATGACAGGATCAAGTTCACACATAACAATATTAACCTTAAATGTAAATGGACTAAATGCTCCAATTAAAAGACACAGACTGGCAAACTGGATAAAGAGTCAAGACCCATCAGTCTGCTGTATTCAGGAGACCCATCTCACATGCAGAGACATACATAGGCTCAAAATAAAGGGATGGAGGAAGATCTACCAAGCAAATGGAGAACAAAAAAAAGCAGGGGTTGCAATCCTAGTCTCTGATAAAACAGACTTTAAACCATCAAAGATCAAAAGAGACAAAGAAGGCCATTACATAATGGTAAAGGGATCAATTCAACAGGAAGAGCTAACTATCCTAAATATATATGCACCCAATACAGGAGCACCCAGATTCATAAAGCAAGTCCTTAGAGACTTACAAAGAGACTTAGACTCCCATACAATAATAATGGGAGACTTCAACACTCCACTGTCAACATTAGACAGATCAACGAGACAGAAAGTTAACAAGGATATCCAGGAATTGAACTCATCTCTGCACCAAGCGGACCTAATAGACATCTATAGAACTCTCCACCCCAAATCAACAGAGTATACATTCTTCTCAGCACCACATCGCACTTATTCCAAAATTGACCACATAATTGGAAGTAAAGCACTCCTCAGCAAATGTAAAAGAACAGAAATTATAACAAACTGTCTCTCAGATCACAGTGCAATCAAACTAGAACTCAGGACTAAGAAACTCAATCAAAACTGCTCAACTACATGGAAACTGAACAACCTGCTCCTGAATGACTACTGGGTACATAACGAAATGAAAGCAGAAATAAAGATGTTCTTTGAAACCAATGAGAACAAAGATACAACATACCAGAATCTCTGGGACACATTTAAAGCAGTGTGTAGAGGGAAATTTATAGCACTAAATGCCCACAAGAGAAAGCAGGAAAGATCTAAAATTGACACTCTAACATCACAATTAAAAGAACTAGAGAGGCAAGAGCAAACACATTCAAAAGCTAGCAGAAGGCAAGAAATAACTAAGATCAGAGCAGAACTGAAGGAGATACAGTCACAAAAAACCCTCCAAAAAATCAATGAATCCAGGAGTTGGTTTTTTGAAAAGATCAACAAAATTGACAGACCGCTAGCAAGACTAATAAAGAAGAAAAGAGAGAGGAATCAAATAGACGCAATAAAAAATGATAAAGGGGATATCACCACCGACCCAACAGAAATACAAACAACCATCAGAGAATACTATAAATGCCTCTACACAAATCAACTAGAAAATCTAGAAGAAATGGATAATTTCCTGGACACTTACATTCTCCCAAGACTAAACCAGGAAGAAGTTGAATCCCTGAATAGACCAATAGCAGGCTCTGAAATTGAGGCAACAATTAATAGCCTACCCACCAAAAAAAGTCCAGGACCAGATGGATTCACAGCTGAATTCTACCAGAGGTACAAGGAGGAGCTGGTACCATTCCTTCTGAAACTATTCCAATCAATAGAAAAAGAGGGAATCCTCCCTAACTCATTTTATGAGGCCAACATCATCCTGATACCAAAGCCTGGCAGAGACACAACAAAAAAAGAGAATTTTAGACCAATATCCCTGATGAACATCGATGCAAAAATTCTCAATAAAATACTGGCAAACTGGATTCAGCAGCACATCAAAAAGCTTATCCACCATGATCAAGTGGGCTTCATCCCTGGGATGCAAGGCTGGTTCAACATTCACAAATCAATAAACGTAATCCAGCATATAAACAGAACCAAAGACAAGAACCACATGATTATCTCAATAGATGCAGAAAAGGCTTTTGACAAAATTCAACAGCCCTTCATGCTAAAAACGCTCAATAAATTCGGTATTGCTGGAACGTACCTCAAAATAATAAGAGCTATTTATGACAAACCCACAGTTAATATCATTCTGAATGGACAAAAACTGGAAAAATTCCCTTTGAAAACTGGCACAAGACAGGGATGCCCTCTCTCACCACTCCTATTCAACATAGTGTTGGAAGTTCTGGCTAGGGCAATCAGACAAGAGAAAGAAATAAAGGGTATCCAGTTAGGAAAAGAAGAAGTCAAATTGTCCCTGTTTGCAGATGACATGATTGTATATTTAGAAAACCCCACTGTCTCAGCCCAAAATCTCCTTAAGCTGATAAGCAACTTCAGCAAAGTCTCAGGATACAAAATTAATGTGCAAAAATCACAAGCATTCTTATACACCAGTAACAGACAAGCAGAGAGCCAAATCAGGAATGAACTTCCATTCACAATTGCTTCAAAGAGAATAAAATACCTAGGAATCCAGCTTACAAGGGATGTAAAGGACCTCTTCAAGGAGAACTACAAACCACTGCTCAGTGAAATAAAAGAGGACACAAACAAATGGAAGAACATACCATGCTCATGGATAGGAAGAATCAATATCGTGAAAATGGCCATACTGCCCAAGGTTATTTATAGATTCAATGCCATCCCCATCAAGCTACCAATGAGTTTCTTCACAGAATTGGAAAAAACTGCTTTAAAGTTCATATGGAACCAAAAAAGAGCCCGCATTGCCAAGACAATCCTAAGTCAAAAGGACAAAGCTGGAAGCGTCACGCTACCTGACTTCAAACTATACTACAAGCCTACAGTAACCAAAACAGCATGGTACTGGTACCAAAACAGAGATATAGACCAATGGAACAGAACAGAGTCCTCAGAAATAATACCACACATCTACAGCCATCTGATCTTTGACAAACCTGAGAGAAACAAGAAATGGGGAAAGGATTCCTTATTTAATAAATGGTGCTGGGAAAATTGGCTAGCCATAAGTAGAAAGCTGAAACTGGATCCTTTCCTTACCCCTTATATGAAGATTAATTCAAGATGGATTAGAGACTTAAATGTTAGACCTAATATCATAAAAACCCTAGAAGAAAATCTAGGTAGTACCATTCAGGACATAGGCATGGGCAAGGACTTCATGTCTAAAACACCAAAAGCAACGGCAGCAAAAGCCAAAATTGACAAATGGGATCTAATTAAACTAAAGAGCTTTTGCACAGCAAAAGAAACTACCATCAGAGTGAACAGGCAACCTACAGAATGGGAGAAAATTTTTGCAACCTACTCACCTGACAAAGGGCTAATATCCAGAATCTACAAAGAACTCAAACAAATATACAAGAAAAAAATAAACAACCCCATCAAAAAGTGGGCAAAGGATATGAACAGACATTTCTCAAAAGAAGACATTCATACAGCCAACAGACACATGAAAAAATGCTCATCATCACTCGCCATCAGAGAAATGCAAATCAAAACCACAATGAGATACCATCTCACACCAGTTAGAATGGCAATCATTAAGAAATCAGGAAACAACAGGTGTTGGAGAGGATGTGGAGAAATAGGAACACTTTTACGCTGTTGGTGGGATTGTAAACTAGTTCAACCATTATGGAAAACAGTATGGCAATTCCTCAAGGATCTAGAACTAGATGTACCATATGACCCAGCCATCCCACTACTGGGTATATACCCAAAGGATTATGAATTATTCTACTACAAAGACACATGCACACGTATGTTTATTGCGGCACTATTCACAATAGCAAGGACTTGGAATCAACCCAAATGTCCATCTGTGACAGACTGGATTAAGAAAATGTGGCACATATACACCATGGAATACTATGCAGCCATAAAAAAGGATGAGTTTGCATCCTTTGTGGGGACATGGATGCAGCTGGAAACCATCATTCTTAGCAAACTATCACAAGAAGAGAAAACCAAACACCGCATATTCTCACTCATAGGTGGGAACTGAACAATGAGATCACTTGGACTCGGGAAGGGGAACATCACACACTGGGGCCTATCATGGGGAGGGGGGAGGAGGGAGGGATTGCACTGGGGAGTTATACATGATATAAATGATGAATTGATGGGTGCTGACGAGTTGATGGGTGCAGCACACCAACATGGCATAAGTATACATATGTAACAAACCTGCACGTTATGCACATGTACCCTAGAACTTAAAGTATAAAAAAAAAAGAAAAAAAAATACCTAGGAACTAACAATCAAAGAAGTGAACAATCTCTACAATGAAAACGATGTAATGCTGATTAAAGAAATTGAGGAGGACATCAAAAAATCTAAAGATATTCCATGTTCATGGATTAGAAAAATCAATACTGTTAAAATGTTCATACTACCCAAAGCAATCTACACATTCAATGCAATCCTTATCAAAATACCAATGATATTATTTACAGAAATAGAAAAAAATCTAAAATTTATATGGAAATATGAAAGACACAGAATAGTCAAAGCTGTCCCAAGCAAAAAGAACAAAACCAGAGGAATCATATTACCTGTCTTCAGATTATGCCTCAGAGCTACAGTAACCAAAACAGCATAGTGCTGGCATCTGGCATAAAAATAGACACATAGGCCAACGGAACAGAATAGAGAATCCAGAAGCAAATTCATACATCTACAGTAAACATACTTTCAACAAAGGTGCCAAGAACATACATTGGAGAAGAGATAGCCTCTTCAATAAATGGTGCTAGGAAACCTGGATATTCATATGCAGAAGAATGAAACCAGACCCCTATCTCTTGCCATATACAAAAATCAAATCAAACTGGATTAAAGACTTAAATCTAAGACCTCAATCTACTAAACTATTACAAGCAAACACTGGGGGAACTCTCCAGGACATTGGTCTGGGAAAAAATTTCTTGAGCAATACCCCACAAACACAAGCAGAAATGGATAAATGGGATCATATCAAGTCAAAAAAAAACTTCTGCACAGCAACAGAAACCATCAGCAAAGGGAAGACACAACCCACAGAATGGGAGAAAGTATTTGCAAACTGCCCATCTGATAAGGTGTTAGTAATCAGAATATATGAATAGTTCTAACTCTACAGGAAAAACTCTAATAATGTGATTTAAAAATGGGCAAAAGACTTGCATAGATATTTCTCAAAATAAGACATACAAATGGCAAACAGGCATATGAAAAGCTCTTCAACATCATCGGTTATCAGAGAAATGTGAATCAAAACCACAATGAGATATCATCTTACCCCAGTTAAAATGGCTTTTATCCAAAAGACAGGCAATAACAAATGCTGGCAAGGATGTAGTGAAAAGGAAACCCCTCTACACTGTTGGTGGAAATATTAATTAGTACAACCACTTTTTTTGGAGATTCCTCAAAAAACTAAAAATAGAGCTACCATATGATCTAGTAATCTCACTGCTGGGTATACACCCCCAAAAAAGGAAATCAGTATATTGAAGAGATATCTGCACTCCTATGTTTGTTGCAACAATGGTCACAATAACCAAGATTTGGAAGCAACCTAAGTATCCATCTAAAGATGAATGGATGAATGGATAAGGAAAAGAAAACGTGGTACTTTTACATAATGGGGGACTATGTAGCCATAAAAATGAATGAGGTCCTGTCTTTTTTTTTTTTTTTTTTTTTGAGACAGGGTCTTGTGCTGTCGCCCAGGCTGGAGTACAGTGGCATGCTTATGGCTCACTGCATCCTCTACCTCCTGGGCCCAAGGGATCCTCTCACCTCAGTCTCCCTAGTTGCTGGGGCTACAGGTATGCACCACCACATCCAGATTTTTTTTTGTGGTGGGGATGGAGTCTCGCTCTGTCGCCAGGCTGGAGAGCAGTGGCACGATCTAGGCTCACTGAAACCTCCACCTTCCGGGTTTAAGAGATTCTCCTGCCTCAACCACCCGAGTAGCTGGGACTAGAGGCGCATGCCACCTCGCCCCGATAATTTTTGTATTATAAGTAGAGATGGTGTTTCACCATGTTGGTCAGGATGGTCTCAATCTCTTGACCTCATGATCTGCCTGCCTCAGCCTCCCAAAGTGCTGGGATTACAGGTGTGAGCCACTATGCCTGGCCAATTTTTGTATTTTTTATAGAGGCAAGGCTTTACCATGTTGCCCAGGCTGGTCTAGAACTCTTGGGCTCAAGGAATCTGCCTACCTCGACCTCCCAAAGTGCTGGGATTTTACACATAAGCTACTGCACCCAGCCTGATCCTGTCATTTTAAACAACATGGATGGAACTAGAGGTCATTATGTTAAGTGAAATAAGCTAGGCACCAAAAGAAAACCATCCCTTGTTCCACTTATTTGTGTGAGATAAAAATTAAAGCAATTGGACTCATGGAGATAGAGAGTAGAAGGATGGTTACTAGAAGCTGAGAAGGGTAGTAGGGGGTGGGGGGTAGAATAGTAGGGATGCTTAATGGGTTCGAAAAGTACTTAGAAAGAATGAATAAGACCTAGTATTTCATAGCACAACAACGTAGCTATAGTCAATAATAATTTAATTGTACATTTAAAAATAACTAAAATAGTATAATTGGATTATTTGTAACACAATGGATAAATTCTTGAGATGATGGATATCCCATTTACCATGATGTGATTATTATGCATTGCATGCCTGTACCAAAGTATCTCATGTACCCCATAAATATATACACCTACTAGTACCCATCAAAAATTTTTTAAAAGATATATGGTGGTCCAATGGATAAAAAAAAACAAGTCCAGTCACCAGGGATGTTTTCAACAAAGGAAAAATCATAAGAGGACACAGCAAGAAGGCAGCCATCTGCAAACCAAGGAGAGAGGCTTCAGAATGAAAGCAATCCCAAAGATACCCTGATCTTTGATTTCTAGTCTTCAGAATTGTAAGAAAATAAATTTCTATTATTTAATCCTCCTTCCCTATCCCCACCACAAGTCAATTAATAAATAACAAGATCCAACCATATGCAGCCTGTAGAGAACCCACTTTACCTATAAGGACACACAAAGACTGAAAGGGAAGGAATCGAAAATGATATTCCATGCAAATGGAAACAAACAAGAGCAAGAGTAGTTATGCTCACATTAGATAAAATAGACTTTAAGTCAAAACTGCAAAAAGATAAAAAGATGGTCATTATATAATGATAAAGATGTCAATTTAATGAGAGTAAATAATAATTATAGATATATATGCATATAACACTGGAACACCCAAATATATAAAACAATTATTTTTTAGATCTAAATGGAGAGATAGACTTCAATGCAATAACAGTAGGAACCTTCAGCAGCCCACTCTCACTAATGGACAGATTATCCAGAAAAAAAATAAAGAAACACCAGATCTAAACCTCACTTTAGACCAAATGGGCCTAATAGAGATTTACAGAACATTCCTCCCAACAGCTGTGGAATAAACATTTTTCCCAATAGCATGTGGCGCACTCTCCAGAACAGATCATGCATCAGGCCACAAAACAATCCTTAGTAAATTTAAGATCAAAATAATTTTGAATATGTTTTCTGACCACAATGTTATAAACCCAAAAATCAACAACAGGAGCAAATTCAGAAAATTCACAAGTGCATGAAAATTAAATAACGTGCTTGTGAACAATCAATGGTTCAGTGGAAAAATTAAAATTTAAAAATTTCTTGAGATAGGACAGGGCATGGTGGCTCACACCTGTGATACCAATGTTTTAGGAGCCTAAATGAGAGAATTGCTCGAGGCCAGGAACTCAAAACCAACCTGGGCAATATACTGAACCCCCATCTCAACAAAATAAAAATAATAAATAGATAAACAAATAATTTTTGAGACAAACAGAAACAAAAACAACATATCAGAGCCTTTGAGATACAGCAAAAGAAGTTCTAAGTGGGAAGTTTATACCAATAAGTTCCTGCATCAAAAAAGAAGAAAGATCACAAACAACCTAATGATGTACCTTAGGGAACTAAAAAAAAAAAAAGCAAGAAGAAAATAAACCCCAAGTTCATAGAAGAAAGGAAATAATAAAGACCAGAGCAGAAATTCATGAGCTAGAGATTTAAAAATACAAAAGATCAATGGAACCAAGAGTTGGTTTTATAGAAAGATAAATGAAACACACAAACCTTGAGCTAGACTAAGAAAAAAATTGAGAAGACTCAAATAACTAAATTCCTAGATGAGAAATGGGGCATAACAACTGATACCACAGAAACACAAAAGATCAATTGTTGGTGAACAATTATACACTAACAAATTGGATAACATAGATAAGTAACTGGACAAGTTTCTGGACACATAGAACATATCAAGATTGAATAATGAAGAAACAGAAAATCTGAGTAGACCAATAAAAAGTGAGGAAATTGAATAAGTTGTAAAACATCTCCCATCAGAGAAAAACCCACGAGCTGATGGCTTTTTTGTTACTGAAATCTACCAATCATTTAAGGAGGAATTAATACCAAATTATCCTCAGACTACTCAAGAAAATTGAAGGAGAAGACATAATTCCTAATTCATTCTACAAGGCCAGAATTACCCTGATACCAAAATCAGATGAAAACACAACACAAAAAGAACACTATATCTCTGATGAACATAGATGCAAAACTCCTCAACAAAATACTTGCAAACTGAATTTAACAGCACATTAAAAAGATTATCTACGATGGTCAAGTGGGATTTATCCCAGCGATGCAAATATGGTTCAATATATGCAAGTCAATAAATGTGACATATATCACATCAACAGAATGAAAGACCAAAACCATATAATCATTTCAATAAATGTAGAAAAAGCATTAAATGAAATCAAACATCACTTCTTGATTTAAAAAAAAAATCAACAACTTAGGATTAGAAGGTACATACTATACAACAAGGACCATGTATGATAAACCCACAGTTAACATGATACTAAATGAGAAAACGTTGAAAGTTTTTTCCCTAAGGTCTAGAAAAAGACAGGGAGGCTGATTTTTACCACTTCTATTCAACATAGTATTGGAAGTCTTAGCCATAGCAATCAGTCAAGAGAAGCAAATAAAGGGTATCCAAATTGGAAAATAAGAATTCAAACTGTCCTCATTTGCAGATGACATGACTGTATTTGTAGACAACCCTAAAGACTCCACCAGAAACCATTAGAACTCTTAAACAAATTCAATGAAGTTGTAGGATACAAAATCAACATACCAAAATTAGTAGCATTTCTATATACCAATAATAAACTATCTTAAAAGGAAATCAAGAAAACAATCCCATTTATATAACTATTAATACAAAAAGTACTTAGAAATAAATTTTAAAAGAAGCTGAAAGAGCTCTTCACTGAAAACTATAAAACGTAAGTAAAAGAAGTTGAACAGAACACAAATAAACGGGAAGACATCCCATGTTCATGGATTGGAATAGTTAATATTGTTAAAATGTCCATACTTCCCAAAGGGATCTACAGAATCAATATAGCTCCTATCAAAATATCAACGACATTCTTCACAGAAATGGAAAAAAAATTATTACAATGTGTATGGAACAACAAAATACACCAAATTTTTCTTTAGCAGAAAAAAAAAATGATCTGGTGGCATCACAACAAAACAGTACAGCATAGGGATCACCCTATCACAACCAAAGCACAACACAACCAAAACAGCATGGTATAGGGATTAAAAACAGACATACAAACCAATGAAAAGGAATAAAGACCACAGAAATAAATTCATGTAACTGAGCCAGCTGATTTTCAACAAAGATGCCCACATTGGGGAAAAGAACAGTCTCTTCAATAAATGGTGCTGCGAAAATTAGATATCCATATACAGAAGATTGAAACTAGACCCCTATCATTCATCATCTACAAAAATCACCTCCAAATGCATTAAAGACTTAAACAAGAGACCTGACATTATGAAACTACTGGAAGAAAAATTTGGAGAAACATTTCAGTACAATGGCCTGGGAAATAATTTGCTGGATATGACTCCAAAAACGTTGGCAACAATATAAAAAATGGACAGAGGGAACAATCAAGAGAGAAGAGATAACCTACAGAACGGGAGAAAAATGTTTGCAAACTATACCTATGACAATGGGTTAATATCCAGAAAATCTAAAAAATTCGAATGACTCAATAGGAAAAGAAACAAATAATATGATTTAAAAATGGACAAAAGACCCTAAGAGACATTTCTCAAACGAAGGCATACACATGGCAGAAAGCACAGGAAAAGATGTTCAAATTACTAATCATAGGTGAAACACAAACTAAAACCACAAGATATCACTTCATGCCTGTTAGAATGGCTATTATCAAAAACAAAAGATAACAAGTATTGGAGAGGATATGGAGAAAAGAGAACCCTAGTAACCTTTGGTGGGAATGTAAATTATTATGGCCATTATGGAAAACAGTATGGAGGTTCTTCAAAATAATAAAAGTAGAGCTACCATATTAGGAGTAGAAGGTACATAGTACACAACAAAGAGATATCTGCATTTCCACGTTCATTGCAGCACTGTTCACAATAGTCAAGATATAAAATCAATTTATGTGTTAATCCATGGATGAATGGATAAAGAAAATGTGGTATATAAACATAATGGAATACTATTCATCTATAAAAAAGAATAAAATCCTGTCGTATAAGGCAACATGAAAGAGATTATGTTACTTAAAATAAACCAGACACTGAAAGACAAATACTGCATGATCTCACTTATAAGTAGAATCTAAAAAGGCCATCTCATAAAAGGAGTGAATACTGGGGAAGGGATAAAGTGGAGGGGGAATAGGGAGGATTGGTCAATGGGTGTAAAGTTACAATTAGACAGGAAGGATGAGTTCTGCTGTCTTATTGCACAATAGAGTGAATACAGTTAACAATAATGTATTGAATATTTCAAAATAGCTAGAAAGAACATTTTGAATGTTCTCACTACAAGAAAATGATAAATATTTGGGATGATGGATATACTAATTACCCTGATTTGATCATCACACAATATATATGTGTATCAAAACATCACATTGTACCAAATGTGTAAATATGTGCACATATTTATGTACATGTTTGTACCTTATGCACACAAATATATACAATTATTTTGTGTAAATCAATTGTTTTTTAAAAAGCACCAAATGATAGGATGTCTTCATGACAGGAATAGAAAAACAAACTACACATGTACGTATAATAGATGGAAATATTTAGAGCTATAAAGGGGCCTAAAGAGTTAACAGGATACCTAAAAATATATGAAAGAATATACAAAATAAATGAAGGTACACACAGTGAACAATAACTTTGTCTTGTCTATTCTATGCCCTCCCTGTATCTCTAAGACTGTTCTACACATAGTCCATGCTTAGTGAATATTTGTTGAATAAACCAATAAATGTAGATATATGCATGTGTGTAAACATAAGGGTATACACACATAAACAAATACACACATAACATAATTCTGAAGTCTTTACAGAATTCAGTCATTGATCTGCTTTGAAATACAGGATAAAATAAGTTGTTTCTCTGATTTAGGGGGACAAAGGTACAAAGGAATTAAAATCTATACTAACAGGTTGCCCAAATGTTAGAAATATACAAATCAAATTCTTCATGATTTAAAATAATTTTTAATGCTGACTATGTTTATGTAGTTGAATAATTTTTTCCATTAGAAAATAAAAATAAAAAGTCATAAATAGCCGGTGGGAGGAAATTGCATATATGAAAGCTAATAAAAGCTAATAAAAACAATAAAAGCATTAGCTTCTGAGAGATAGCTACAGAAAGGTGTTGCTGCTTCCAGGATGTCTAGTCGATCAGATATCTCAGGATAGACTTTCCAAATACCTGCTTGGAAATTTTATTATTTTTTCAGATCTGTTCCTGTGGTTTTAATTAAGCTAAAGATCATATAAATGTTTATACTTGACACAAATGATTCCATTTCCAACTGCTTTCCAGATTTCTAAATAGCATGTGCATCAAGGATAGAAGATACTAAAGGTCACATATCATTTCACACAGAGACTATCCTTTCTCCATTATATATTCTTGGCATCTTTGTTGAAAATCAACTAACTGTAAATGTGTGGATTTAATTCTAGGTTCTCTATCTTGTTCCACTGGTTCGTATGTCTTTGTATGCCTGTACTATGCTGTTTTGTTAAATCAAATCTATTTTAACTGGAAAGTTCAAACCATTTAAATTGATTGTGATTACTAATATATTTGGATTTATTTCACATATCTCATTTTGTTCATTTTATGTTGCTTTATAATAATAATTTTCCCCCTTTCTTGCCTTTTCTTGGATTAATGGACTATTTGCCCTCATTCCATTTTTTTTCTTCCTGTTTCTGCTTTGAAAGTTTATTTTGGTCTTTATAGTAGGTACCCCAGAGATTGTAATATGCATATTTAACTTTTTTGAAGTTTAAAGAGAATCAACATTTTTACTCTCCTAAATAATGCAAGGATTCCAACCACCATCTCCTTCTACTTAGATGGGGTATTGTTGCTTGACATATTCCTGCTGCTTATTTACTTACTACCTCTCAACTCCAATCCTACTCTATTCTACTCTGCTCTGTGCTGGGACTCTGCGGAATATTTTTCCCAGACTCCCTTGCTCACTAACTGCCTATTGCGTTTTGTTACTAGGGTTACAAAACGGGAGTGAAAGGTGAGAAAAGAGGAAAACAACATTCCTTCCAATTGTTGCAGTTCTGGTCAGCGTTGCCCATAGTAGCTTCATTGGTCCAGCCTTAAGCTTTTTTCAAAACTCCACTAGCCTTGGCAATTTCCCTCAGAGCAACTAGCATCCTCCAGCGGCACCCCCTGTGAAATGTCCAAGTTGAAGCTTACTGTAAATGGGAAAATGAATGAGTGAAAAATGCAAGCAAGGTTTCAAACCAAATATAATGTTATAATGACATCTTGTGGATATTGGCAGTATACCACTGACCAAACTTAAGTGAAATGCAACATTAGCTGTAAAATCACCAAACATAAAATACTACACATTTTGAAACTAAAAAATAAAGCTACTTAACTTAGAAAAAAATGAATAACAAATAAACATAGAGTAATAGAAACTACAAGTTGGTGATATATTTTCCATATTCCTGTGAGACACAGCACTAGATCACTCCTTTAAGATCATTGTTCTCTTCCATTCATTTTACTGCCATTTTAATTTTCCCGAGTTTAATGCCTCCTTTATCTTTTCTTATAAATCAGTTTTTCATCCTTTTCTGAGAATTAAAATTTTTTAATGTTCATTATATATTTTTTCTGTAGTGTCTTGCAGAGGTCTACATTAAAAATTTCAATTTGTCAAAAAAAAAAAAAAAAAAAAACAACAACAACACACACACACACACAACCTGAGGTTTTAGAAACCTGTCTTTGTAAATTAACTGTTTTTGTGTAAGGTAATGAAATTAGCCCTGATATAATCACAGTGTATTCATGACTTTTTCTAATTTTTGTAAATTTTGCCTTTTGCTAATAACTTGTTTTTTAATAACAACCTATTACTTCTTATGATGTTTGTGTCAGTTACCACTTAAGCAGAATCTAATTGCTTTCGTGTTTTATAATTAAATCAATGTGGAAATTTAGTATGCTATATAATATTATTAGAAAACAAGAGATTTGGTTTGAGAAGACCTAAATTCAAATCTAACTTGGCTATTAGTGAAACCAGGGGCAAGTTACTTTGACTTAAATAACCTGAGTATAATCATCTGCCAAACAAAGATTACAAACATGACTAACAAATTTTAAAATATCCAGTAGTAAAATATATATAAAACATTTAAATACTGTAAAGCATTACACAGATACAAGTAAAGTAGCATGTATGCATTACATTCAATGTTTTATTCATAAGAGTCTACTTTAGAATTTTGTGTGAAATTTAAAGTAACTCATTCCATGCACCCGGCAAACAAAATCATCACATAATTTCTGAGAAATTTTTACAACCCTCCCGGGTTCACACCATTCTCCTGCCTCAGCCTCCTGAGTAGCTGGAACTACAGGCGCCCACCACCACACCTGGCTAATTTTTTGTATTTTTTAGTAGAGACAGGGTTTCACCATGTTAGCCAGGATGGTCTCAATCTCCTGACCTCGTGATCCGCTCGCCTTGGCCTCCCAAAGTGCTGGGATTACAGGTGTGAGCCACCACACCTGGCCAAGCACAAATTTTTGCATTTTGTTCATATCATCCCAGAGCACCAAGCTTTATATTAGCTTCATAATAGGTACTCAAAATGTTAATAAACAGATGAACGAATGAACAAACAAAAAATGCAGACAAGAACAGGCTGACAATCCCATGGGAATTACCCAGATTTGTTGGAAGGAAAAAAGTGGGAAAGTGAATTGGTGCCCAATTTTTGGAAACATGGAATCTTGGATGAAAAAGATTAGACTTGGGCCAGCCACAGTGGCTCACGCCTGTAATTCCAGCATTTTGGGAGGCCCGGGAGGGCAGATCACTTGAGGCTAGGAATTCAAGGCCAGCCTGGACAACATGGCGAAATCCAGTCCCTAGTAAAAATACAGAAAAAAAAAAAAAGAGCTGGACATGGTAGTGTGCGCCTGTAATCCCAGCTACTCAGGAAGCTGAAGCATGAGCATGGCTTGAACCTAGGAGGCAGAGGTTGCAGCGAGCCGAGACCATGCCACTGCACTCCAGCCTGCGCAACAGAGCAGAATCCATCTCAAAGAAGAAAAAAGAAAGGATTAGACTTGAAGTTCTTCAAAGTCTATGGTAAACACAACTCACTTTTATGTACTTCAGGGGAAACAAGAAGTGAAAACTGTACATGATTCCAAAGAACTATTCCTCATGGAATTTAACTTTTTAACAGCCCAGCACTGTGTCTGACATGGAAAAGACAGCCAGTGTGTATTTGTTTTAATTAGTTAGTGCATGGATGGATAGATGGATGGATGGATGGATGGATGGATGGGAATAGTTTAGGCAACTAATAATCCCAATTACTAGATCACTTACAGAACTTTCACTTTTGAAAGGAAGACTTCAATTTATCAGGGAGGCTGTCACGTGGTTTTTTTTTAAAGTGGTAACAACTGCTTCATTTTGTAAAAGAGCTAAGTATTTGATTCCATGGAGCAATGTTATTTAAGATTAAATGACTGTACTCTTGAAGAAAGGTAACATTCATAAAACCAACACTATGTGCGATTTACGACCTTTTGTTTGTTTGTTTGTTTTGTTTTGACAGGGAGTCTCACTCTGTTGCCCAGGCTGGAGTGCAGTGAGGCGATCTTGGCTCATCGGCTCACTGCAGCCTCCATCTCCCAGGTTCAAGAGATTTTCCTGCCTCAGCCTCCCTGAGTAGCTGGAATTACAGGCACCCACCACCATGCCTGGCTAACTTTTTGTGTGTTTTTAGTAAAGAAGGGATTCTATGTGATGTTTTTTATTTTTCTTTTGGCTGCTAGCAGTGGTACCTTAGGCTCTAATAATGTGTGTACACTTTGAAGTGGACTAAGTTGTACTCAGTAGATTAGAATATAAAGTACATTACAATTTCATAGATATTGTTAACCAAATTAGGTAGAGCATCTTATTTTTTGTAATTTCCTGATAATATTATAACTGTTAGAGATGGGGTGCAATTCGTGGTTCACATCTTATGTATTATCTTGACTTCTCTCTTAATAAATGTTAAGGTTAGTATTTTTTCACCTGTAAAAATTAATTGTAAGTAGTTTTTCTCCCTATAATTCTTGTAAGGTTCATGGGTCTTCTATTCACATCTCCATAAGATTTTTTAATTTTTCTTTGAAATGCAAGCTAATATTGCTACATTATAGTTTATTTAGGAAGTTAAAACAAAACAAAAAAAACCTCTTAATTGCGTGAACTTCACTCAGTCATTATGTTTTTGATATATTTCAATTTTTTTCTGCCTATGCATGCATTTTTCACACAAGTGTAATCATAGTATGAATTTTATTTTGTATACTGCTTTTTTTGCTTTTAAGTATTGTAACAAGTTCTTATGGTACTACCTAGGTTTCATAACCATGTACTAGTGGTTGCCTGATATTCCACTAAATAAATGTACACTGTATTTAATACCATTTATCTAATCATACTCTTAATAGTTAGCATTAGATTGTTTTTGATTTTTGCTTATATAAACAATACTTTAATGAACGTCTTCCTCTGTGGCTTCTAGGTGTGTGTGTGATCACAGAACAAGACATGGGCCTCCCACAAAGTGGACCAGCTAAAAAATATTCTTATGGGATTTACATTTCTATGACACATAATTGAGGCCCAGTTTTCCTTCAAGACCTCAGTTATCTTTTACCTCACTAATTATCTCACTAATTATCTTTTCTTCCCCCACCTCCCAGTATAACTTATACTTATCCCCAGTATAAACTTATAGACAAACCGTTACTTCATAAAGTATACTCATTTTCAGCTTTATCAATATGGGCAAATTGCTTTACAAAGAGGTTGTAACAAACTATAATCTAAGCAGTGTCAAATGGAAGTTGTAAGCCAAGCGCAGTGGCTCATGCCTGTAATTCCAGCACTTTAGGAGGCGAGGCAGGCAGATCACCTGAGGCCAGGATTGCTCAACCAGCCTGGTCAACATGGCGAAAGCACATTTCTACCAAAAATACAAAAATTAGCCAGGTGTGGTGGTGGGCGCCTGTAATCCCAGCTACTCAGGAGGCTGAGGCAGGAGAATTGCTTGAACCCGGGTGGCGGAGGTTGCAGTGAGTCAAGATTATGCCACTGCACTCCAGCCTGGGTGACAGAGCGAGACTCCGCCTCAAAAAAAAAAATTGTTTCCCCACATCTCTCCAACACTTGGTATTACCCAATTTATTATTTTTGACTAATCTGATGGCATGAAATAACTAATCTTTTGAACTAGTGTTTCTTTGATTTCTAATAAGATTAAGTATTTTGTATTATTGTCCATTTGTAGTCCCTCTACTGTGAAAATCCCTGCTTAGATGTTGTACACATTTTATTAGGTTAGTTTCTCTGTCAATGGTTTATACAAGTTTTTAAAAATATATTCTAGACACTATTATATATGTTGAAAACATTTTTCACAGTTTGGCATTTTTGTTTAATTTTGTTCATGGCATCGTCTGTCAGAGAAAAGTGTCATCCTTGCACTTGTCATGGTCGTTCTTTCAGTTCACTGCTGGATTTGATTTGTTACTATTTAGGATTTCTGGGTGTAGGTACATTAAGCTTGATCAATGATTTCCTTTTCTCTTCCTGTTCTAGTCTGGGATTGCTACCAATGTTATGCTACTTTTTAAAAAAAAATGAATTGGATCATTTCTCACTATTTTTCCTGTTCTGTAATAGTTTATACAGGACAAGACTAATCTGTCTTTTTGAAGACATAGTAGAACATATCATTTGGTAGTGGCAGAACTTGGCAATATCATTAATTTTTCTTTTGTGTTAACTTCTTTGTTCAGATTCTCTACTTCTTCTTGGGTCTATTTTGCCAGAACATTTTTCTAGAAAAATTATGTGTATATTCTGTTTTCTCCAATGTATTGGTAACATAGTGTGCTAGTCAGCATAGTCGCAATAATGCTGTGTAGTAAAACACCCCAAACTAAGTGTAAAGCAACATTTAATCCAGTTTATACATCTGCAAGACAGTTGGGCATTGGCGGATCTGTGCTGGACTTGGCTGGGCTTGGCTGGTCTTGGTTCCACATCTGAAAATGTCAGATCCTTTTTGGATCAATTGTACAGCACAATATCATGAATGAAGGTGGATATATTTTACCATTACCAGGAGGAACTGCGAATTTATATAACAAAGGATATGAATATAGGGAGATGCAAAGTATCATGAACAATTATGCATTCTATCATAGATTGTATTGTATTAAAACATATTTTAAAATTACTGTATCCTTTCTTTGTTCCTTTTGCTCTCGTCTCCATACATCAGGCCAAAGATATTTCTGTAGTATTAGACATCTTAAAGAACTAGCTTTGAATTTTGTTAATAAGCTCAAATTGATTTTTTTGTTTTATTTTTTTCAATATTTATTTCTTAAATCCCTTCATTCTAGTTTATTTAGGTTTATTATGTTGTTTATTTCTCCAGCTTCTTTGCTCATTTATATTCAATCTTTCTTTTCTAAAGCAAACATTTAAGAAAAATGTAGGCTGGGCATGGTGGCTTATGCCTGAAATTCCAGCACTTTGGGAGGCCAAGGTGGGTGGATCACCTGAGGTCAAGAGTTCGTGAACAGTCTGGCCAATATGGTGAAATCCTTTCTCTACTAAAAATACAAAAATTAACTGGGCATGGTGGCATGTGCCTATAATCCCAGCTACCCTACCCGGGAGGCTGAGGCAGGAGAATTGCTTGAACCTGGGAGGAGGAGTTTGCAGTTAGCCAAGATTGCGCCTTTGCAGTCCAGCTTGGGTAACAAGCAAAACTCCGTCTCAAAAAAAAATAGAAAGAAAAGAAAAGAAAAATGTAAATTTTCCACTGAACACTACTTTGGATGTATAATAATGTACTACTTTCATTATCTTATTTCCAATTTTTTTTTTTCAAGACAGAGTCTCACTCTGTAACCCAGGCCAGAGTGCAATGGTGTGATCTCGGCTCACTGCAACCTCTGCCTCCCGGGTTCACGCAATTCTTGCTGCCTTAGCCTTCCAAGTAGCTGGGATTGCAGGTGCCCGCCACCACACTTGGTTAATTTTTGTATATTTAGTAAAGACGGGGTTTCACCATGTTGGCCAGGCTGGTCTCGAACTCCTGACTTCAGGTAATCTGCCCACATTGACTTGCTAAATTGCTGGGATTACAGGCGTGAGCCACCACGCCCAGCTTATTTCCAAATGTTTATAGTTTAGTTTTATATGCCTTGTTTAATGAAAAAGTTATTTAAACCCATATTTTAAAATTTTCAGCTATCTGTAGAACACTTAAAAATTTTGTTGTTGTTGAATCTTTTTCACTTCTAATGTGGAATTCAACAGGTATGTTCAGTGTTCAGTGAACAAGGTATGTCATGTACATATGTATTTGTTTTCCAGGATTTGTGAGCAACAAATTTCCGGGATTTCAGAGATATTCTATATGAAAGAATGTGCATTTCCTTTTTTGTTGGGTGCACAGTTGTATATGTATGTTAGATCCTACTTGCTGATTGTGCCATATTAGTCTTCTGTATTCTTGTTTTCTGCCTAATTGATCTTTTGGTATCTAAAAAAGATGTGTAAAAGTCCTCCAGAAAGATTGTAGATTAATCCATTTTTCCTCATATTTCTATCACTTTTCATAAAGTTTGAGACTGTGCTATTTTGACATAAAAGCTAATGACTATTATGACTTCTTGATAATCTATTTATTTTCAATATGAAATTTCTTTTATTTTGGGAATTAAGTGCCCATGAGCATTGAATTGAAAGCTCTGCAGGAAGGGTAACGAGCACTAGGAGATGACAAATAGTGGCCTGGAAAATCAAGTGGAAGAAACCTTTCTAAGCACAGAGAAAAAAAGATACAATTCATGAGGAAAAAATATTAGAGAATTCGAAGATAAACACATATATACACACACAATAAACTCCAAAGTAACATTCTAGAAATTCCTGAACTCCAAGGATAAAGGGAAAACCTTACAAGCTTCAGACAGAAGACACAAGTTGCCTATTAGATTGGCAACGAATGTCTCATCTGCAATAGTAGACGATAGAGCGGCATCCACGGATGAGCGAGAGAAAAGACCTGCAGCCCAATTCTCCTATACCAACCATAGATTTGTACATATGCATGAATTCAGAAAATATATCTGATTTAAGGAAAATCTCAAGGAAAGATACCCAACAATAAATGAATGTGAACTGATTACTCAAAATAAGGGTCTGTGAAGAAAAGAGGAGAAGAGTAATGAGCAATTAACTTTGAAAAGTAAATGTATTTACATTTAAATTAATAATGACAAACTGTCTGGGGCATGGAGAATAAGTAAAAATAAGGAACATCGAAATAGAAGAGACATAATGCCAGAGATACTCAAATGACAAGTCCTGAACTAAAAGCACTAAAGGTGCTTAGCAATTCCTAGGAGCAGGGGGTTGAGGATAAGAACAAAGTAAAAGCTTTTCAAAGGCAATGAGAGGAGGCTAGGAGAGGAGCAGGGATGAAAAAATATTTTAAAGATCTTATCTTATTGGGAAGAAAGAGTGAGGAAATTAAGCGTTCAGAAGGGAGAAAGATTGGGCACCATGTTTTTGAGAAACAGCAGTCTAAGTGCTGAAAATTGAAAAATATCGTGGGACTTACAAATTAATCAGTGGGAAGGAAATTGTGAACAACCAAGTAAAAATGAATAAGATAGGACTATGGAAGGAATATCAAGAATATGGTCAGTATATAATACTCCTACAAGTACGTTCACGAAACACTCACTTTCAGAATCAACTGAAACAAAACCCAGGTACATGCTGTCTACAAGTAAAACAGGAAAAGGAGCAAAGGAAGTTCAAGAAATGAAAGAATGGACCAAAAGATGCCAGAAAATACAAATGTTATCAAAACAAGAGAAGGAAAAATTAAATCTAAAAAAAGTGACAGAGTGGTGGCAATATGCATGTAGGGTAAATATAGATAAGGTTTTACAAATTGTAAGAACAAATTTCTTGTAAAAAAATGTCAAAGAGCGGAAGCAGAAAATTTCACAGAGAAGAAAATGGAAATAGGCTACAATCACTAACCAATGTACAGGCTCCACTAGTTGGGGAAATACAAATTAAACTACCTATGAGACACGAATTTACTCTCATCAGACTGGCAAACATTAAATGGAGCAATAACACTTATTTCCTATCGGGGATACATAGAAAGGGGTTTTGTGTCATTGTCATTTAAACAATAATATAAATAGAAATGGAAACCATTATAGTTTTTCTAGAAAACTGTGTGGCAAATCTGTTAGAATTAGAAATATCCTTTGATCCAGTAATCCTGCTTCTTGGAACGTCTCCCACAGGAAAAAGAACTCTAGAAGGTAAGGATATAAGTACACAGATGTTTATTGCAACAGAGCATGTTGAGGCAAAGAAAGGTAATAGGGAAATGGTATATAAAATACAGTATATTCACTAGATATAACAGGCAATATTACACCATTATTAAAAAGAACAAATTAGAGCTGTACTATTTTGTTGAAGGTATTTCCAGGTAGTATTGTTAGTTAAGAAATGCAAAAACAGAAAAGTACACAAAATACCATCCCATTAAAACACATGCACATTCAATCCTATACATGTGTCTTAAGAATATCATTGTATGAAATGGCTATGTATGTATGGGAGAATCAGAAGTAGCAAACAGAAAAAGAATTTCAAGTCTAGAGAGTTAGATTGGACACAACTCACAAGGACAGTTTCCTAGAATCTACAGGAAAGATGCACCTAGAATCATTGCTCAGGTCATTTGCAATGTTAAGTAAAAGGGGCAGGGGTGAGGGATGAAGAAGGGGGATCTACAAAAAGGGAGAGTCTGGAAGCAATTCCTCAGCATTTTAAGTCCTCTGCTATAAAAATGGAGAATCAACTTGCTTTTGCTTTACAACAGCAACAGAAAATAAGATTACAAATTTCAAAGTGAGTCTTGAGGGCACTTACATCTAGGGCAGATGGTTGATTTTGGTGATTTTACCCCCTTGGGTGATTTTGCCCCCCAGGGACATTTGACACTATCTGGAGACACTTTTGATTGTGACAACTGGGAGTGGAGGACATTACTGGCACCTAGTGGGTAGAGGTCACAAATGATGCAATCATCCTACAATGCACATAACAGTTCCCCACAACAAAGAACGTCAGTAGTTCCTAGGTTGAGAAATCTTGCTAGGGTGACGAACCATCCTGGTTTGCCCAGGACTGCAGGGTTTCCTGGGACTGGAGACTTTCAGCACAAAAACCAGGACAGTTCTGGGTTATTGCAAATAAAAATAATAAACAAAAAAATATGGTTGTGGACAGAGCACTTTCTGGCACTCAAGATACCGATCTAGGCTGTGTGCGGTGGCTCACGCCTGTAATCCCAGCACTTTGGGAGGCCAAGGTGGGTGGATCACTTGAGGTTAGGAGTTCAAGACTAGCCTGGCCAACATGGTGAAACCCTGTCTCTACTAAAAATACAAAAATTACCCAGGCATGCTGGCTGGTGCCTGTAATCTCAGCCACTGCACTCCACCCTGGGCAACAGAGCGAGACTCTGTCTCCAAAATACAAAAAATAGTGATCTAAATAGAACTCTTATCTCTATGCCTACAGATGGCTTCACAGCTCCTTTAAAAATTAAAGTGGTGCCACCTATTTTAAAAGAGTTTACCCCATTTGGAGAGAACTTTTCTTAAATTAAAACTGCAGTTAACGATAGTTTCTTCATAATTATTTACTTGGTGAATGAACATAAAGACTTATCCATAAAGAAGTATGCATTTGCCAAAATCAAACTGTATATTTAAAGGAGGGAGGTTGCTGAATATAAATTATACCTCAATAAACCTGACTTTAAACGTTCTCCCTATATTTTTAAAATAACAGTCCCCCACTTTAAAATAAGTAATCACAATTCATAAATTAATCCTAGGTCTAACGTAGGTTTATTTTTTAAAATAGACATATAATTCAGATCACTTACCAGAATACCTAAAAAATAAGAATTATGCTTTAAGAGTTTTATTTGTTTTTCAGGGAAAGTGTTTCTGTGCTGCAGGTAACAAAACACTCAGCGAGATTAATAAAGAGGTCTACTTCTCAGAAGTATTGCAGCTTCGGTGCAGCAAGTCAGTAGTGTGGTTTGTTCCTGTGAGTCTCTTGTGTGTTCATCCTCGGATTGGTAGGCAAATATATGTAACAGTTCCAGACAATCTTTTCTAAAATCACTTTCTTAAGAGCAAGCAATGATTTCCTAGCCCCCAACTGACTTCCCTTCCAATTTTACTGGTCAGAATTAGGCCAGATGCTCATTCTTTTTTGTTATTGTTATTTAATGTGGTAAAAACACATAACATAACTTTATCTTCTTAACATTTTTTTTTTTTTTTCTGAGACAGAGTCTTGCTCTGTTGCCCAGGCTGAAATGCAGTGGCAAGATCATAGCTCACGGTAACCTGAACTACTGGGCTCAAGGGATCCTCCCAACTTAGCCTCTCAAGTAGCTGAAACTACAGGCATTTGCCACCATGCTTGGCTATTTTTTATTTACTTATTTTATTTTTAGTAGAAATGAAGTCTTGCTGTGTTGCCCAGACTGGTCTCCAACTCCTGGGCTGAAGCGATCCTCCTGACTTGGCCTCCCAA